>NW_016107580.1:1188836-1190035 GCF_001604975.1 Cebus imitator | reverse complement strand
GTAAAGGTGGAGTTTCACCTTGTTGGTCTGGCTGGTCTTAAACTCCAGAGCTCAGATGATCTGCCTGCCTTGGCCTCACAAAGTGCTAGGATTGCAAGTGTGACCCACTGTGTCCAGCCAGTATTCCATTTTAATAGTGAGTTTTTTTTACTATATTTCTTTGTATAGGTTTTTTTAGTACTTGCTGTAGGAGTTAAAATATCCATCCTTAACTTTTCATAGTGTACTTAGAGTTAATATTTTACCACTTTAAGAAGAATGTATAAAACTTATCACCATATAGGTCCCTTTACCCTCACTGCTTTATGTTGTAATTCTCATATTTATTAATCTATGTACACTCAAATCCCCATCAGACAATATTACATTTTTTGCTTTCAACCATCATTTTTCTTTTAAAGATCTTAAGAGGAGAAGAAAAGTTTATTCCTTTTTCCCAGATATTCCCAGATTACCTCTTGATTTTTTTTTTTTTTTTTTTTTTTGAGATGGAGTCTCGCACTGTCACCCAGGCTGGAGTGCAGTGTTGCAATCTCGGTTCACTGCAACCTCTGCCTCCCGGGTTCAAGGGATTCTTCTGCCTCAGCCGCCTGAGTAGCTGGGACTACAGGTGTGTGCCACCACTCCCAGCTAATTTTTGTATTTTTAGTAGAGATGAGGTTTCACCATACTGACCAGGCTGGTCTCAAACTGACCTTGTGATCCGCCCGTGTTGGCCTCCCAGAAGTGCTGGGATTGCAGGCATGAGCCACCGCATCTGGCCTACCTCTTAATTTTATAGATATGATAGATGAGATATTTAGTCATTTGCCCAAAGTCATAGTTGTAAGTAATAGCTAAAACTTTTTAGCTACTACCAAGTGTGAACCAAGATTTTCACTTTTGTGTGTGTGTATGTGTGTGTGTGTGAGACAGGGTTTCGCTCTGTCGCCCAGGCTGGAGTGCAGTGGTGCTATCTCAGCAGTGCAGTAGCCTCTGCTTCCCAGCTCACGTGATCTTCCAGCCTCAGTCTCTCAAGTAGCTAGGCTCACAGGCATGAACCATCCTGCTCAGTTCATTTTTGTATTTTTTTGTAGAGATAGGATTTTGTCATGTTACCCAGGTTGTTGTTGAACTCCTGAGCTCAAAGCCAGCTGCCTACCTCGGTCTCCTAAAGTGCTAGGATTCAGATATGAGCCACCTCATCCAACCGACTTTTT
>NW_016107580.1:1181350-1188738 GCF_001604975.1 Cebus imitator | reverse complement strand
ACGGGGTTTCACCATGTTGACCAGGATGGTCTCGATCTCTTGACCTCGTGATCCACCCGCCTCGGCCTCCCAAAGTGCTGGGATTACAGGCTTGAGCCACCGCGCCCGGCCCGACTTTTTATAATTCTTTTTTTTTAACACAAGGTCTTTTTCTGTCACCCAGGCTGGAGTGCAGTGGTGTGTTCCTGGCTCAGTGCAACCACCTTGCCTCCCAGGTTCAAGCAATTCTCCTGCCTCAACCTCCCAAGTAGCTGGGATTATAGGCGCCCACTACCATGCCTGGCTAATATTTGTATTTTTAGTAGAGATGGGGTTTCACCATGTTGGCTGGGGTGGTCTTGAACTTCTGACATCAGGTGATTCACCTGCCTCGGCTTCTCAAAGTTCTGGGATTACAGCCGTGAGCCACGCCTGGCCTGTTTTCACACTTTAAAGCCAGTGGCTTCTTTATTTTCTTCTCTTTCAGTTGATGGCATAAAGGAGATTTTTTGGATTACTTTGATTTTACTTTATTCACAATTGTCTTTATGGCTGCTTGTAGGAAAAGCGTCAGAACATTCTTAACAGCAGGCTTGGCAGGAAGTTTTAAATCGCAGTTCATAGATTTCACCCATAATATGTTGATAATGCAACTGTGCAATTGTATTCTATCTCTCTTGTCTATATGAGACTTTGGGGTTGGTTCAGTTCTGTTCATCTTGCCCGTGTTTGTAGAATTGAAAATATTTAAACATTTTTATTTAGGTCTCTTTTTATGTTTGACCCCAGTTCTGCGTTCTATTGGCTAGGAGTAGAGTTTTTGCCTTAATTTGTTGATTGATTCATTCATTCATACGTAACCTGTATGTCTACTATGTGTAAGGTACCATACTGATTTAATAAGAAGGTTAGTATTTTTAGGCTTTTAAGAGCTAATATCACCTTGGAGCACCTATCGAATAATTGATTTGTTAAACAGCAGACTAATAATTATATATCCAAAATGATTAAAATTTATTGCTTTGGAAAGCTATTTGGGTATTCTGAGATATTTTTGATACTTGCCTTTTTGAGTTACCTTCACTAGATAAGGGATATGATAGTGAAAGGCAGGGGAAAAAGAAACAAATATGAATCTTTGCCTTCAAAGAGTTTAAATTTTGGTAGGCAAATTAAGAGACTAAACGACCATTAAGGAAGGGACTCTCTCTTCAGATAGAGATTTTATTACTCAGACAATTACTGTATCCTTACAAAACATAAAGTCTGGTGGTGAAGATAAGAAACAGAAATATTGGGTAGACGATACTGAGTGTGACAGAAGATATGGGGCCATGAGATTTTAGAAGAGGCAATTTCTTCTCACAGGTGTGATTGCTTCATGAAAAAGCGTCTTTGAAATGAACTCTGAAGGAAGCTAGGATGTGATTATGTAGGAATGGGGGAAGATTAAGCCCATTCTCTTAATTAATCACTTAATTTTTTGAGACGGAGCCTTGCTCTGTTGCCCAGGGTGGAGTGCAGTGGCAATCTCTGCCTCCCTGGTTCAAGCAGTTTTTCTGTTTCAGCCTCCCAAGTAGCTGGGACTACGGGTTCACGCCACCATGTCGAGCTAATTTTTGTATTTTTAGTGGAGACGAGAGTTTTACCATGTTGGCCAGGCCGGTCGCAAACTCCTGACCTCAAGTGATCCACCTGCCTCGGCCTCCCAAAGTGCTGGGATTATAGGTGTGAGCCACCATGCTTGGCCTAATTTATTTATTTGATGGATATTTATTGATTGCTGTTATTCCTAGGGAACACTGTGAACTGCAAGAGACAGGAATGAATCACGTATTTATGGGGACTTCTGTGTAACTTATTTTGATTGGAGTGTAGAACATACATGTGTGTGTTCCTGTGTGTGTATGAGAGAGAGTTATTGCTGGTGATAAAGCTGTAGATATGGATTGGGGTTAATGCATAGAAAGCTTTGATTGCCAGACAAATTAGGTGAATGCCAGGGGCCTTCCAAGTTTTCAGAGGATGAAGAGTTGTGATCAGAAGTTACTTGCCAGGCATGGTGGCTCACGCCTGTAATCCCAGCACTTTGGGGAGACCAAGGTGAGTGGATCACCTGAGGTCAGGAGTTGGAGACCAGCCTGGTCAAGATGGCGAAAGCCCATCTCTACTAAAAGTATAAGAATTAGCTGGGTGTGGTAGTGCGCACCTGGAGTCCTGGCTACTTGGGAGTTGAGGCAGGAGAATCACTTGAACCCTGAGAGGTGGAGGTTGCAGTGAGCTGATGTCGTGCTATTGCACTCCAGCCTGGGCGACCCACATAGCCGACTAGAGTGAATTGGGCAGATAAAAGTTAGCAATAGCCCAGATAAGAGTTAATAGGGGATAGAGACAGTGAAGATGGACAAGAGGGAAATGATGGGTTAAGGTATGAGACGTGACTCACGTTGGGTGGGAGGAGGACAAGAAAGGACAGATTCAGAAATGTCTCAAATGTCAACTACAGTTGACCAAATATATAGTAGTGGTTTTAATTTTTTTATAATGGTTTTTAGTAGAAGTGGTTTTTAATAGAAATGAAAAAGCCATGAGATGGAGCTGTTTATGAAATGATACAGTTTTGAACATGAAAAGTTTTGGGTTTTTTTTTTTTTTTTTGAGGTTCTTGATGGGTGTATGTTCAGCTGGAGATGATATTCCTGGAAATGTGGGGCTGTCAGTAAGGAATTTGGTAGTCGAAGCTTGGAAAAAGGGGAGAAAAGAGCCATTGACAGTCTTGGGGAATGGCTATAGTAGATGATGAGAGAAACAAGAAAAGCAGAGGACCAGAAATCAGAGATAAGAACCCCTTTGGGGCAACCTGGGACCTGAGGGAGAAGAGTTTTAAGGAAAACATAGTCTTTTATCTTTGAGAGTTAATTTATTATTATTTTTGTTTTTTGCATATATAGGAGATTGTAATCAGGTTGGTTCTTTCAATATCTCATAAACTACATATTCTCTAAAGAGAAGTTATGAAAAGTTTGGAATATTGACATCATCTTTGGAATAAATATGTTTTTTGCTTATTTCTTAAAAATTAATTAATTAATTAAATTTGAGGCAGGATCTCACTCTGTTGCTCCGTCTGGAGTGCAGTGGCACAATCATAGCTCACCATACCCATGACCTCCTTGCTGAAGTGGTTCTTTCGCCTCAGCCTCTTGAGTAACTGGGACTACAGGTGTACGCCACCACACCTGGCTAATGTTTTTTTTTTTTTAGTTTTGTAGACACAGGGTCAGTCTCACTATGCTGCTTAGGCTGGTCTCAAACTCCTGGCTTAAGCAATCCTCCCACCTGCAAGCGTTAGGATTACAGGCGTGAGCCACCACATCCGGCGCAGATTTTCCGTTTTTAAGATTACTTTGTAGAATGGTATTCATTTAGGTAAATGTGCTTGAGTCATTGCTATAATTAGTAAATATTGGCCTTGAGGACCCCCAGTATAGTACAGATGAAACTTGTTTATATATGTAAGTTTTAACAAATAGCATATTATTAAGCAAATGAAAAATTATCCAAAAAATTTTGAAGCAAAATCCAAAGAAAAATTGACAACATAATTAGATATCTTTTTTTTTTTTTTTTTGAGATGGAGTCACACTGTCGCCTGGGCTGGAGTGCAGTGGCACAATCTTGGCTCACTGCAATCTCCACCTCCCAGGTTCAAGGGATTCTCCTGCCTTAGCCTCCCAAGTAGCTGGGATTACAGGCACCCACCACCACGCCCAGCTAATTTTTTGTGTTTTCGGTAGAGATGGGATTTCACTATGTCAGCCAGGCTGGTCTCAAAACTCCAGACCTCGTGATACACCTGCCTCAACCTCCCAAAGTGCTGGGATTACAAGTCTGTGCCACTGGGCCTGGCCTAGATATCATTTTAATATTATGTGAGTGGAAGCAACAAACAAACAGTTTTTCTTCTGCTTTCACACCACAATAACAATCAACACAGAAGATTTCTGGTGACTAGCTGTGTGGAAGTTTCTCCCCACACACAAACTAAGCAATCAGTTCTGCAGTGGACACCAGCTAGGTATCCTCCAGTTCAATTGCAGCATTCTCTACCTAGAGACAGTGTCAGATCCCACAAGTTGAGGGCTCAGTCTGACAAGACTTTCCCCATCCTTCCTACCAGTTGCAGATCTGGGCCTCTGGAACTTCTGATGGACTCGCTTTAAGTTGGGGTCTCCATGACCCCGTCACTGGGTTCAGTTACTTTGTTAGAGTGGCTTACAGAACTCAGGGCGACATGTTTACTGATTTATTATAGAATTTTTTTTGTTTTGTTTTTAGAGATGGGGTTTCACCATGTTGGTCAGGCTGGTCTCGAACTCCTGACCTTGTGATCCACCCGCCTCAGCCTCCCAAAGTTCTGGGATTGCAGGCGTGAGCCACTGTGTCCAGCTGTAGAAGATATTTTAAAGGATACAAATAAACAGCCAGATGAAGAGAGACACAGAGTGAGGAAATGCTATCCTCATAGACTTGGGGTACACTGCCCTCCTGGTACATTAATGTGTTCTCATTAAACTTCCTGTAAGCCTCCACATGTTCAGCTCTCTGGAAGCTCCTCAAACCCTGTCCTCTTGGGCTTTTTATGGAGACTTTATTGGACAGTCATGATTAACGTATGAACAACCATGTAGAAATATGATTAGACAAAAAGGGTATGATCTAATATTACTAGACTGAGCGGGAAAATCATCAAAAGGTTTGTCTGTTCAGATTCTTCTTGGTTCCCTCTGTGCAGCCTTCATTCCACCAGGGTATGGGGCAGGACCTCTTTTGAAATGAAGGCCTTGTGGCCTGTAATTAGACAAGGAAGGTCAGAGAATTTCTTTATGGCCAACCCCAAGATAGAAAGGTTGGGGGAGGTGATATTATATTTTTAGTTTTTAAGGCCTGCCTTGGGGAGAAAAAGGAGCAGGTGAAAAAAGGGCAGAAGGTCAGAGAGAGAGAGAGAGAGAATCTGTTTCCTTTTTTCTTTTTCTTTTTTTTTTTTTGAGACAGAGTCTCACTCTGTTGCCAGACGCCATGCCAGAGTGCAGTGGTGAGATCTCAGCTCACTGCAACCTACCCCCTCCTGGGTTCAAGCAATTCTCCTGCCTCAGCCTCCTGAGTAGCTGGGACTACGGGCCCACGCCACCAAGCCCAGCTAATTTTTGTATTTTTTAGTAGAGACGTGGTTTCACTATTTGGCTAGGATGGTCTCAATCTCTTGACCTCAGGATCCTCCCACCTTGGCCTCCCAAAGTGCTGGGATTATAGGCGTGTGCCACCGCACCTGGCCTCTTTTTTCTTTTCTTTTCTCTTTGCTTGTTTTTGAGATGGAATCTCACTCTGTCGCCTAGGCTGGTATGCAGTGGCATGATCTTGGCTCACTACAACCTCTGCCTCCTGGGTTCAAGTGATTCTCCTACCACAACCTCCCAAGTAGCTGGGATTACAGGTGTGCACCACCACACCTGGCTAATTTTTGTATTTTTTAGTGGAGACGGGGTTTCACCGTGTTGGCCAGGCTGGTCTCAAACTCCTGACCTGAGGTGATCCACTCACCTTGGCCTCCCAAAGTGCTGAGATTACATGCGTGAGCCACGGTGCCTGGCCGAGATTCTGTTTTCTGAGAACTGCTTCTGAGGCCTAAAGCACCCCAGCATTATAACAAGGGCTATGGTGTTATAAGCCAGGGACCATGGATGTAAACCTATATATCTCTCTCTGTCATAATATCACATGTTGCAAACCTAGATTTTTGTCAAACTTATCAGTAAAGTAGAACTATAGAACACAGATTAAAAAAAAAAAAACAAAAACACTTGGGAAGCTGGGTGCAGTGGCTCATGACTATAATTCCAGAATTTTGGGAAGCTGAGACAGGAGGATTGCTTGAAGCCGGGAGTTTGAAACCAGCCTGGAAAATATAGTTGAGACTTTGTCTCTACAAAAAATTAAAAAATTAGCTGGACATGGTGGTGGACACATGTGGTCCCAGCTACTTGGGAGGAGGTTTCAGTAAGCTGAGATAGTGCTACTGTACTGTAGCCTGGGTGACAGAGCAAGTCTTGGTTTCAAAAATAAATAAGTAAATTTAAAATAAAAAAATAGAAGCCACTTCTAGGCGGGGTGCAGTGGCTCAAGCCTGTAATACTAGCCCTTTTGGAGGTTGAGGCAAGTGAATCACTTGAGCCCAGGAGTTTGAGACCAACCTGTGCAACATAGTGAGACCCTATCTTTACAAGAAATTTAAAAAGTTAGGTATGGTGGCACATGCCTGTAGTCCAAGCTTCTGATGTAGCTGAAACAGGATATGGCTTCAGCCCAGAAGATAGAGGTTGCAGTGAGCTATGATCGTGCCACTGTACTCCAGCCTGGGCAACAGGGCGAGACCCTGTATCCAAATAAATAAAAACTTGTTATGACCTACATAAGCTGCAATAGAAACAGATGTTTGGTGGTTGTCTAGTCACAGTAATGTTTTCTTGTTAAAACAACTAGCCATAAATAAGGTCATTGCAGGTCAGTAGTCTTCTTGAACTTTAATGACCTCCTCCACACACCAACCCCCTCCCCCAAAAGGGAACCACTTCTGTCTGCTTCCCTTTCCTTAACTTGATTTTTTTCTCCCTCCTTCTCCCACATTCCCCGTAATCTCCTAGGGCATTTTCCTGGCAATCTGTGTACCTTCTACAGGGGGCTCTGTCTCTCTGGCTCCAGTTGTAACATTTCTGACTCCCCACCTGAGTTGAGGTTACACAGGCCTTCAACCCTACACCCAGCCTGTGCACCTTCAGAGTCATCAGCTCTGCTAACTTAATTTGCAATTGGATTGTTAGAAGGCAATTGATTGTTCTGTTGATTTGGTGTTACTTTGTTTTTCAGACTGTTTTTCAGACTGAACTACCAAAGAACCCTGATTGCTTTAAGCTTTTTCTTTCTTTTTCTTTTCTTTTTTCTTTTTTTGAGACTGAGTCTCGCTCTGTCACCCAGACTGGAGTGCAATGGCATGATCTCGGCTTACTGCAACCTCTGCCTCCCTGATTCAAGTGATTCTCCTGCCTCAGCCTCCGGAGTAGCTGGGATTACAGGCACCTGCCACCATGCTTGGCTAATTTTTATATTTTTTGGTAGAGACAGGGTTTCGCCATGTTGGTCAGGCTGGTATTGAACTCCTGATCTCAGGTGATCCACCCGCCTCGGCCTCCCAAAGTGCTGGGATTACAGGTGTGAGCCACCATGCCCACTTGTTTTAAGCTTTTTCTAGTTGCGTGGAGATTTACTTGCTTTTCAGCTGCTGAATAGATAGCAGTAAGCTAATGGTGGGGAAACAGACTTCCAGAAACACATTTTCATTTTTTTTTTTTTTT
>NW_016107580.1:1163188-1178235 GCF_001604975.1 Cebus imitator | reverse complement strand
TTTGGTATTTGACCTTCCATCTTAATAGTCAGTACATTTCTGATTTTATGACTCAGAGTTCTTAACCTCTGTGATCTCCATTTCGTATTTCCTTTGGGGTCTCACCATAGTCTCAGAGGTACATAGTAACAAAGCTAGAGACAGAAGAGGCTTTGGGCAACCTCCCATGTACTCAGCTTGCCATCACTCAATAGGTATTTTTCATTCCTTCTCACTATGAGAGTTATTATAAAACCTTAGTCCCCTCAGTGGTGATTATTAGCACATTAGCCTCCTTTGTCCCTCTTAGGGATGTCCCTGTTCCCATCCCACAACACAAGCCTAAGGCAGATCCTTGCCTCAGCTTCCTTTTTCTTCCCCATGGCTGCATTTCATAAAACTATTTTTCCTACTCTACCTTCTGCTTTATTTCCTTCTTCTCATTCCACCTTTGTGTTCCTTTTTTAATTTTTAAACTCAAAATTTGTGTCTACTGGAAGCTGCAGTTCTCAGCTGAAGTTCTCAGTCCTCTCAGTTGAAGGAGAGATATTTAAAAGGAAATCTGTATGTATACTTGAATTTCATATAAGGACATCTTGTGGTTAGGGTGAGATTTCTGCAATGTTAGAAAAACTAATTTTTTCATCTTAAGACTCTTCTATTTTCTATACTGTTTGCTTCTTTAGGAATAATTAGCTTTACAACATTTGATTTGAAGAAGGAGAGTGGTATTATGTGGGAATGGTATAGCAGCCAGAAGTAACACTAGTTAGGATGAAAGTTGTTCTGGTCATGTGGACAGTGTTGGAAGGTATTACATTCCACTGGATAAGCAGCTATGAGAGGATGGGGCACTGTCTGCCTTGGCAGGCAGCACATCTCCATCAATTCTTTCAGTTCCTAGGGTGATGGATACTCAGCCAGGTGGCTGTAACCCTGAATTTGAGAACTGGAGCTGGTGGGCAGCTGACTCCAGTCTCAGTGATCATCTTTAGTGATGATTTGAGAAACACTGTTAGGTGGTAGGATACCAGACGGTTAGTATATCAGACTAGACTGGAATTATGAGGTCCTTTACCTGGGTGACTTTGGGAAGCTTCCTTTGCTTTTTATATTTTAAGATTATAATAAAGCTTACAACCTTTATCTGTGACACCAGAAATTCTGTCTTATTTTCTACCAAACACTGATGTTGAAGAAAATTAATTTATAAAACATGATATGAACTTGAAGGTTTCAGTCTACTGAGCACTTTTTGTTAGGCATCCTGGGGAAGAAAAAAACATGCAACATTGTCCCTTGCTGTGAGGACTGTGTGATATAGTCAAGAAGATAATACATGAAATGAAGACAACGACGCAATATATAAGGAAGTTCTAGAGAGTGTGGAAGATGGGCACTCTAAGCCATGCCATTTAGTGTTGTGTTAGCCAATAGCCACATTAGGTTGTTGAATGCTTGAAAAGTCATAAGCCTGAGTTGAAATGTACTTGAAATATAAAATATGCTTGAATTTTAAAGTCTTAGTACCAAAACAAGAGTAACATGTCTCGTTATTTATTTTGAGATGGAGTTTCTCTCTTGTCACCCAGGCTGGAGTGCAATAGCATGATCTTGGCTCACTGTAACCTCCACCTCCTGGGTTCAAGTGATTCTTCTGCCTCAGCCTCCCCAGCAGCTGGGACTACAGGCATGCGCCACCACACCTGGCTAATTTTTGTATCTTTAGTAGAGACAGGGTTTCACCATGTTGGCCAGGCTGGTCTCGAACTCCTGACCTCTTGGTCTTGAACTCCTGGTGTCGAACTCCTCATCCACCCACCTTGGCCTCCCAAAATGCTGGGATAACAGGTGTAATTTTTAAAAATATTGATTACCTGAATTGAACCTTAGAAAGACTGAAAAAAAAAAAAGAGAAAAATACTGATTATATGTTTACATTATAATATTTTGGATATAGTATTAAAGTTAATATTACCTATTCCTTTTTACTTTTTGTAAATGTGGCTTTAAAAATTTTAAATTTCAGAATATGGTTTGCAGTATATTTCCATTGGCCAGAACTGCTGTAGAATTTCAGGGTAAAAAGAGAAAAGGATATAGACAGTTGCAGACAAAGTTTCATGAAGGAGATAGAACTTCAGCTGTTTTTTGAAGGAATGGTGAATGTGAGGGTGATCTGGCTGTGACAACTGTTCACCATTGATCACTAGGGTTGATTTGGCTGATCCGATTGGCTAAGTGGGTGTCTCTTCCTCCCCCACCGCTCCGTGTTCATCCCTTCCAATGTGACCATCCTCCATAGAGGACCACCAGTCTTCTGTCAAGGGCATATGAATAGCTTTTATCCCCCTGCTAGAACTTCCAAACAAGCTCTCAAGGTCATGAGAGAATGGGGCAGATCTTGTCCAGTATAGTTGCAGAAAGGTGACAAATATGGTGGTAGCACTGTAAATTAAGAGCAAGAGTCTCAACTTGGAGTATTTGAGCAGAAAGGAAATACTGTGAGTGGAGTAGAAGGTTTGTTTTGATGCAAAGTGGAGAATTAGGATTTTAAGAGAGATGGGACAACATTTTAGATGTCTTTGAATGTTTTTGCACAGAATAGATGGCTAATATATGTTTATTGACCGACAGTCTGTGTTAGAATGATTAGTTCAGAATTGCCCCTATAAAGAGGTAAGTCATTTAAAGTCTTTAGGTAGATATATGGCAGAGATATGGTTTTAAATTATTCTGATGATGTGGGTATGATGACTGAAGGTGAAAGGCTGGAGATTGGGGGACTGATAAGAGGGATGCTATGAAGTCTGGGTAAGTTGCTGAGTATGAAGCAGGAGTGGTGGCCATGGAAATTAAAACAGCTATATACCCTCCACTATAGAGCTTAAAATCTTGTGAGTGATACAGATGAGCAAACTGGCAATTCAAATACAGTGAGATACAGAAAGCAGAATGCAGAGGAAGGAAACCTGCTTAGCTTGGGGTGAGGATTGGAGGAGTTAGGTCATAGAATGCTTCCTAGAGGAGGTGTCATGTGCCACTAATTTGAAAAGGAGGTGTGAAATTCCTCTGTGAGAAAACTATGATGAAAGATTCAGAAAATAAAACCTTTAGAGGAACATGAAAAGTGTTAAGAGAAAGAGGAGTTGGGGAGTAAGGAGAGTTATCTGTACTCCATTACTTGTGTGGTCGTGGGACGTTACTTCTTTTTGCTGGGCTTCAGTTTCCTCATTTGTAAAATGTAGGGTAGCAGACACGCTCTTTGAGGTTTAGTCTTCTAACTGAACCTTGTAGCTTGATGTATTTACCGTGGTTATATTCTGAGGAGTGGTTGCTGTGCAGCAACTCTTTGTCAGGGCCTGAGAGGGAAGAATGGGACCTGGTACTGGGGGGTGAGGGGAGGAGCCCTTGTTTCTCCAGCCTCACACTCTCTGCCTCGTTAGCCTGAAGGTGACAGAGTGGCTCATGCAGTAGAGAGAGGAGTTGGCATTGGCTGGGGCTGAATTAGATCCAGAAAGTGGACAAGCTATATGAAAAAGGGATACAAGAAGAGACCATAGTTTTGTTAAGGCTATGGTGATACCAAACTCAGAATCAGGGTGGCAAACCTATTTTGGGGAGAAAGGTGATGAGATCTCATTTGGATCTTTTGGACATGAGGCAGATTTAGAATACAAATCTCTAATATTGTTTAGTGATATAAACCAGAGCTTATTGGAGAGGTCAAGATCAGAAAGAGCTCTATCTATGAATCATTTGAATAGAGATGTCTTAGGATGATTGTCAGAATAAAAACACTTTCTTTTTTTCTTTTTATAAATTTTTAAATTTATGAGATAAAATTTTAAAAAAA
This sequence comes from Cebus imitator, assembly GCF_001604975.1. Classification (NCBI taxonomy): domain Eukaryota; kingdom Metazoa; phylum Chordata; class Mammalia; order Primates; family Cebidae; genus Cebus; species Cebus imitator. The sequence continues at coordinate 1,174,400 of NW_016107580.1, read as the reverse complement.
TTAATAAAGTCTTTTGATTCATAAACACAGAATGTCTTTACTTTTTTTTTTTTGAGATAGGCTCTTGCTCTTTTGCCCAGGCTGGAGTGCAGTGACACAGTCTCGGCTCACTATAACCTCCACCTCCCAGGTTCAAGTGGTTCTCGTACCTCAGCCTCCCAAGCAGCTGGGATTATAGGCATGCACCACCACACCCAGCTAATTTTTTTGTTTTTATAGAGATGGGGTTTTGCCATGTTGGCCAAGCTGGTCTTGAACTCCTGTCCTACATGATCTGCCTGCCTTGGCTTACCAAAGTGCTGGGATTATAGGTGTGAACCACTGTGCCTGGCCAAAAGCACTTCCTAATAAGAAATTAAAGAAGAACTCAGGGCTGAAAATTGACCTTTGGGAAATGTCCAGATTGGGAGAATGAGGGATGATGGTTGTGACTGCGTAAAGGCATCTTTGAAGAACTTAGAAAACATTCTGTCTGGGCCAGGTGCGCTGGTACATGCCTATAATTCCAGCCCTTTGGGACACTGAGGCAGGTGGATGGCTTGAGCTCAGGAGTTTGAGGCCAGCCTGGACATGATGGTGAAACCTGTTTCTACAAAAAACAGAAAAATTAGCTGGGTGTGGTGGCAGGTGCCTGTAGTCCCAGCTGAATGCTTGAGCCCAGGATGTTGAGCTGTGGTGAGCCCAGATCATGGTAGTGCACTCCAGCCTGAGCAACAGAACAAGACCCTGTAAAAAAAAAAAAAAAAAAAAAGAAAAGAAAAGAAAAGAAAATGGTATATCAGGGACCAAAAAATATAAGAGGAGCGGGTGATTCAGACTGCCAACTGCCAGACCTTTGGGAGAGTGACTTGGCCAGAAGGTATCGGTCCCAGCATGGGTTCTTCAGGAAGCCAATGCTAACACAGTGTTAGGAATACAAAAGTGTTACCTGTGGGGTGGGAGAGAGGAAGTGGAATTGGGAAAAGGAGCTGTCAAACCATAACATGGAGTTGGCAAAACCAGGAGCGCTGAAGCAAAGACTGCCCTTTATGGGACTCCCACATTGGGGAAAAGTGATCCTACCGCCCTTCTCTGTCACTGGGACCCTGAAGGTAGCTGGAGGCTGTCAGCTTAACACAGCCCTTATAGCTGGGTAGCAGTTACCTTCTTGAGGGGGCATCTGAGTGTGCATCTCTGTGTCTGCCTCAGAACACATTTAGAAAAGCAATTTCAAGAGATTGATAGGGATAGAAGTCATATTATAGGGTCCATGCGGGGTCAGGTTGGTGAGGAGATGGGGCAGCTAAGGGAAACCTCAGATTTGTGATTTTTTTTTCATCCTTTTATTTTCTTTCTTTCTGTTCTTTTTTTTTTTTTTGAGACAGAGTCTCACTCTGTCACCAGGTGCCAGGCTGGAGTGCAGTGGCACGACCGGCTCACTGCAACCTCCGCCTCCCGGGTTCAAGCAATCCTTGTGCCTCGGCCTCCCGCGTAGCTGGGACTACAGGTGTGCGCCACCACGCCCAGCTGATTTTTTTGTATTTTTAGTAGAGACGGGGTTTCACCATGTTGGCCAGGATGGTCTCGATCTCTTGACCTTGTGATCCGCCCGCCTTGGCCTCCCAAAGTGCTAGGATTACAGGCGTGAGCCACCGTGCCTGGCCTTATTTTCTTTTTTTAATTTTTTTTCTTCTTCCCTCCCTCTCCCCTCATTCTTTTATTTTTAATTTTATTTTACATATTTTTGATTTCTATATATTTTAATAGCTTCAGATTTGTGATCTTTCTTAAATTAAAAAAATTTTTCTTTTTGAGACAGGGGGCCGGACTGCAGTGATACAATTATGGTTCACTGCAGCTTGAACTCCTAGGCTCAAGTAGTTCTCCCACCTCACCTGCCAAGTAGTTGGAATTACAGGTGTGTGCCACCATGCCTTGCTGATTTTTGTATTTTTCATAGAGACAGGTCTTGTTATGTTGCTTGGGTTGTTCCCAAACTCCTGACCTCAAGTGATTTTCCTGCCTCAGCCTCCCAGAGTTGGGACTATAGGCCTGAGCCACTGCATCCAGCCAGATTTGTGATCTTTGTCACTGCCTTGAGTGCGCATCATTACCTTGAGTGCACACTGTGACTTCACATTTTCTCTTGGAGATGAATGTACTAACTTAAACTTCCAGGGAAGGTGAGAGTCAAGGAGTCACAGCTTAGAGCCCCCTATTCTATTATAGAGCCTTATCTCACACATGCTTGTTAATTCTTACTGTGTTCTTTTCTCAGAAGTCTATACTAGATTTTTAAGGAACTGGACTGCTCTACTAGATCTCAGGCCAGATGAGTTATGCTTGACTAGTTCTGGTGGTGTTAACAACTAATGGAGGTGTTTTTCACTCTGAAAGTAATCTGAACTAGAGATTCCAATTAAAAATTCTTCTAGAAACATGGTAGTATAGTAAAATAAATGCAAAGACCCAGATCTAGATGAAGACTGTAAAGTAACAAAATGAAATTTAAAAAAAGAAAAATATTATTGAAAATTCTTAGATGGCACTAATTTAGCAAATATTTGTTGAACAGCCCTCTCATTAGGTACTTCATTAGGTTTTGGTACTGCACAGGTGGCTAAAATACAGACCCTCTCTTTAAGGAAGTTAGAGTAGTGAGAAAGATAAAGAAGATTGCTGGAGTTAAATCTTCTCACAAATGATTTACCTTCTTAAAAGACATTTATGCACTATTTCAGTGGGGCTGGACTCTCAGGAGTCTGTCCCAAATTGGGGGACACTGTGCCTTGCCTGTAGTCTCTTTTCTTAACCATTATGTTAGGGCCATCTTTTCTGTATCAATGAATATATATACAGACACCATCCTTTATAATGACTGTGAAGTATTTTATTGTGTTGATACATCATGGTTTATTTAACCATTTCCTATTCACAGATATTTGAGATGTTTTAAATGTTTTTAACCCAGGATACTAGTATACATCGTACAATGCGTAGGTTACCTGCCCTGTCCCCCAAACAAATAATTATTCAGCCCAGAATGTCAGTACTACCGAGGTTGAGAAAACCTGCTCTGTACTTTCTGCAGTGCTGGACGTTGGCAGTCTTTTTTGTTTTGAAATGGAATTTCGCTCTTGTTGCCCAGGCTGGAATGCAATGGCGTGATCTTTGCTCACCGCAATCTCTGCCTCCTGGGCTCAAACAATTCTCCTGCCTCAGCCTCGCAAATAGCTGGGATTACAGGCATGTGCCACCATGCCCAGCTAATTTTGTATTTTTAGTAAAGACAGGGTTTCTCCATGTTGGTCAGGCTCGTCTCAAACTCCCTACCTCAGGTGATCTGCCCACCTCAGCCTCCCAAAATGCTAGGATTACAGGCGTGAGCCGCCACACCCGGCCAAGGTTATTGGCAGTCTTTACTCCCTTATATCTGCTGAAACACCAGATATTAATTGCTTAGTCAAAAAGTAATACCTCTTTTAATGTGCATTCTTTTAATTGCTAGCAAGAGTAAGCATCTTTTCCTATATTTTATTTTATTTACCTATTTTTGAAGTAAAAGGTGGGGTTTAATTTTTAGTTACATGATACTGCAAGCTATGAAATTCCATGTAGAAATAAGGAACTCATTCAGAGGACCACCTTTATATAGTATGTACAATTTGGAACTGTTCCAGTATAGTTTCCTTATAAAAAGTATCACAATAACAAACCACATTTAAAGAGAGTTCTTAGTAGAGAAACAGTAAGAAAAGTTATACCAAATATAGTACACAACAAACAACATTATGCCTTAGTCGTATAATCTAAAAGTTAAAGGTCCCAGGAGTCCCACCTGAACTTGGAAGGAATCCTCTATTTATTAGTGATTAGTGTCTTTTGTGAATTTTCTATTTATGCCTACAAGAATTATATGAATATTGGAGCCATTTGCCTTTTTCGTTTGTTTATGGTTTCTTTCTTTTTTAAAAAAAGCATTTTTATGTGGTCAAATTTACTGGTATTTTCTGTGTAGTTTCTGAAGAGGGCTAAGTTGGTAAGTTATCCAAAATAACTTTAAAAAGATGGTTCAGTTAGACTGTAATCCAGTGCCATCCATGCTGTGGTTTAATGGCATATATATTCTGTGGACAACATTCCAACAGATGACTTTGAGTTACTCTTCCTTAATCTGTCTGTAAGTGTTCTGCTCTTACTGAATCTTCCCTTAGCCCTGTGCACTAGTCACTGAAGGATGCAGAAGGAAAATATTTGTTTTCGCCCTTACTGGTCTACAGTTAGATATTTGAGATATCATTAGCATCTGAAACAGAACATAGTTGTATGCTGAATAGGAGTCATGGGGCAGGGTGGTAATCCATGAAGATTTCCTAGAATTTATGAATGACCCAGTCTTGAAGGATGTGACCAGGCAGAAGGGAAATGTTTTCAGCACAGGGCATCACTGTGGAACAGACAGCTAAGAGATTTGAGTTCTAGTCCCTACTTTGTTGCTAATTATTGTGTAACTTAGGCCAAATCTCAGGCCCCAGTCTTTTTATCTGTGAAGTAGGGAGATAGCAATAGTGTATTTTCTAAGATTGTTGTTAATATTAAAGTATCATGGCTTTAGTGTTAAGAGAATTTTCAGAAATAATTCACTCAACAGTTATTAAAGGATTCTGGGCAGCATGCTAGGTGCTGTGGGCATGCAATGATGGGTAAGATATGGGCCTTTTAGAAATGTACAGTTTTACAGGAGAGAAAAATCATGTGCAGTAGTTGGCACAAGAGGTACTGCTTGGGAAACAGAGTGAGAAAAAATAATCTTGGTTTGGGTGATGAAGGCTTCAGAAAGAGATGGCATTTATGTTAGGTAGGAAAGGAGTTGGGGGTAAATTGAGCAAGGGCCCAGGGGAGAAAGGGGTGTGGTACAGGATTTGCCTGGGAAGAAATAAGGAAGGTGAAGCCAGCTGGCCTGTGGAGTGACTTAAATATGGAACTCACATATTTCCTTAGTTTTTACTTCTGTAATCTTCTGATGATTTTTAGGCAGGGGGATAACATGATGTTAGTGGTACTTGAAGATTAATTTGGTGTAAATGTCTAGGGTGGTAATTGATTGCATTTAGGGATTGTAAGTAATGTTAACAGTGACTTTGAGAGTTTTGAGGCTGGGTAGATTAAAGATAACGTAAGAGAAAGCAAGCAAGACTTAAGCAGTGACAAGCAGGATGAAAAGACGTTTGGAAGGGGAAAATGAGTCCATGCGGTAATGGGCAGGACTTAGAGTAGACAATGCTCCTAAGGCAGGGCATAGCTATGGGAGGAAGTTGGTCATGCTGGTTCATTGTTAGGAAGAATTTTCTGGTAATTTGCCATTAGCTTGAAATTTTATAAGTCAGGAATTTTTATGTTTTAAAAAAAGATTGCCCATTATGAATTACAGGTCTATAATTGTGTTGGTTCAGATAAGTCTTTTGGAATAGAAATCCCTATCCCACTTTTTTTTTCAATGTTGAATCTTGCCCATTACGCACATCCTGTAAAGGGAAACTGTGTTACATTTTAAAGAACTTTTAAGAATCTCTGCATCTGTGGAGAAAGGAAGGTGAACATTACTCATTACTTACTTGTGTGTTAAAACACTGTTCACCATCCTTGATTTCATTTTCATGATGGCTGGAGCAAAATGCTTAAAAGGGGTAAATGGCAAGCAAACCACTGAAAACAGGAACAGACCACACGAGCAGGGCTCATGCACTTCATTAGTCATCTCATCAGCAGAGGCCCTGCAAAGGCAACTGAAGACAGCCATGAGGGAACTGGAGAGATGGGTTTCTGGCATGGGTATGGTTCTGTTATTGTGGTAACAATAGTTTATTCTTCAAATCAGGGGAATGAGAGCAAAGTTGTTTAGCAATTATGTGGGTGCTGAAAGAATGGCCTTTGGAGGAGCAGGCATTTGAAGTGGGCTAAATTCAGCTTTTTCAAGAAACTTGCAAACACACTGATTAGAGTGATTTGGGGCAGTCCTTTTACAAATAAAGAACTTGTAGTCCTCTTTCTGATTGCTTTTGTCTTAATCTGCTTTTCAGCTTCCTCATCTGGAGAAAGGGTTAGTGCCTCTTAGAGCAGATTCCCCCAGAGGGTTAGGGTGCTGGGAGATAAGGACTCCCAGAGAGAGAATGGTCCCAGACATCTAGGTACATGGGCTTCCTTGCCACTGGCTCTAGCTTGGCTCTGCTGAATAGTGCCAGTCATCTCTGTTGGGCTCTGTGGAGCTGATGGGGTGGGGCTAGTGGGGCAGCACCAGCACATCAATGCAATTTAGAAACAACTTGTGGGCATGTCCATCTTTGTATAGGCAGGGCTATCTGTTTTTCCAGAAACAGAGGGAAGGTAGCAAAGCATGGAAAGGACACCAGAGTGGGAGACTTGGGTCTAATCCCAGTTTCACCAAATATAAAACTCTGATTTGGGACACATCTCCTAGTCTCTGACTCAGCCTCTTCACCTGTAAAATAGCAATAATATCTACTCTCCCTGTGGAGAGGCTAAAACAAATTAACAGATGGTATGAATCTACTTGAAAAAGGATAAATTACTGTGTAAGTTTATGGAGGACCTTTTACTTTTTTTTTACTAGTTAATTTTCCAACCATCAAAAATTTGATTTCTTGTATATTTTGTTTCTATAAAAAGAAAACCTTGACCAAGTGTGGTGGTTCATGCCTGTAATCCCAGTACTTGGCAGGCCAAGGTGGATGGCTCACTTGAGGTCATAAGTTTGAGACCAGTCTGGCCAACATGATGAAACTTCATCTCTACTAAAAATATAAAAGTTAGTTGGGTGTGGTGGCAGGTGCCTGTAATCTCAGCTACTTGGGAGGCTGAGGTGGGAAGATCACTTGAACCTGGGAGGCGGAGGTTGCTGGGATCATGCCATTGCACTCCAGCCTGGGTAAGAGAGTGAGACTCTGCCTCAAAAAACAAAAACAAACAAACAAAACCCTTGAAGCTGGGCATAGGGGCTCATGTGCATAATCCTGGCACTTTGGGAGGCTGAGGTGGGAAGATCACTTGGGCCCAGGAATTTGAGACCAGCCTGGACACACATAGTGAGACTCCCATCTCTGTTTTTAAAAAATAAAAATAAATCTTAAAAAAGAAAAAAATCCTTGAGATACGGTGTAAGCTTTAAAGAAAGGTTGCTGATAAAAAGTTTTAAAGATGGTACACAGGTTTTTTCCTCTTTTAGAAACACTTTTTCATTGATGATTTATTCAGTTTTGTTTTGTATATACATATATTATAATTAATCAATTATTATAATTAATCAGTTTTTGAGATGGGATCCCCTCTGTTGCCATGTTCGGAGTCCAGTGGTATGATCATGGCTCAATGCAGCCTTCACTTCCCCCGGCTCAGGTGAATCTCCCACCTCAGCCTCCCATCTCAGCCTCCCAGGTAGCTGGGACTACAGGCATGTGCCACCACACCCAGCTAGCTTTTGTATTTTTTATAGAGATGGGTTTTTGCCATGACATCCAGGTTGGTACTGAACTTCTGGGCTCTAGCTACCTGCTTGCCTCAGCCTCCTAAAGTGCTAGGATTATAGGCATGAGCCACCATGCCCGGCCTGTTATATTTTCTAAAGAAGACTTCCCCTTTATAGACCTTACTAACAGTGAAAAAGCTGTCACAAAGCTGGACTTCTTATCCAAATTATGAAATGACTTTGGGTTGACAGTTAAGGGTTTTACAAACAAGTCCAACTCCTCATTTGAGATGAGAATGCAGAGACATTGGAGCGCAGTTCTCTTCCAGGTGCCTTGTATAATGTGCTGCCTTCCTCACAGTTTGCTTAACTAAGTAAAGATGGTTAAGAAAATTATCACTGAATTTAGCCATCCCTGTGTTTAGCAAGAGTGCTGTTTAATTGTCCAAGGGTGAACTCTCGAGTTCAAATCTAAATCTTCTTCAGTGGGATCACTGAATCAAACTAAGCATCTATATGTATAAAGAGCGTTGTTAACTTTAGAGAACTGAAGACATAATGTTTATTACCAGAGGGTACTGGACCAGAGATTATAAAACCTGAGTTCTAGTCTCAGTTCTTCTCAGTAATTTTAGTCAAGAAAAACAAATTTAATATCTGTGAGTCTGTATTCACCATTTATAAGATGAGGATGACAATATGACATCCAAGGCCCCTGCCAGGACTTTGGTTGGAGGGTCTATGAAACAGAAAGGTAGAGAACAGGGTGGGTATGGAAGAGATGGTTTTTGTTTCCTGAGGGCCTTGCATTAATCAACTACTTTTATCATGTTATTTCCCTATCGGGAAATTTTCCTATTTGCCTCTATTCCTATCCTAAAGCTATCCTTATTTATCCTGTAAGCCATAAGTTACGTTTTACTTCCTCTGTGAAGTCACTGTAACACTATTTCTCCTTTTATGAACTCATTTATTGCCCTTACAGTGCACTCATCTATTAGTCATGCTACATTGCTGTGGAATATGTCTTCCTTTTACATCACATCTTTGGTGAGCAGGTTAATGTAGAAGAAAAAGTACAGACTATGAAGATAAATAGATTGATCTATGTGATCTTAGCCTGGCCACTTAATATATATATATATATATATATATATATATATATATATAATATATATTTAATTTTTAAAATATGTATTACATTTTTGAGTAGGTTATTATTTTTTAAAAAAACAATACAAAGAAGAGGTGCAGTGAAGTCTTTTTCTAACCTTGGTCTCATCAAACTTGTCTTCCCTTCACAGTTATTAGTTCTTATATGTCTCTCCAGAATTTCTTTTCTTCCCCCTTTTTCTTTTACACAAAAGAGGGCATACATATTCTTAGGTACCTTGTTTTTTTTTTTTCACTTAACTTATGTTGGAGATCTTTTAATATCAGTGCATAGCAAATTTTCTCATAGTTTTTATGTTTTATGGATATACCATAATTTATTTTTTTATTTTTATTTTTATTTTTTTTGAGACGGAGTTTCACTCATGTTACCTAGGCTGGGGTGCAATGGCGCGATCTCGGCTCACTGCAACCTCCGCCTCCTGGGCTCAGGCAATTCTCCTGCCTCAGCCTCCTGAGTAGCTGGGATTACAGGCACGTGCCACCATGCCCAGCTAATTTTTTGTATTTTTAGTAGAGACGGGGTTTCACCATGTTGACCAGGATGGTCTCGATCTCTTGACCTCGTGATCCACCCGCCTTGGCTTCCCAAAGTGCTGGGATTACAGGCTTGAGCCACCGCGCCTGGCCGGATATACCATAATTTAACCAGTAATTGGGAATTGTTACTTGGATAAAGTTCCAAATGATTTTAAAATCTGAATGACATTTGAACTTGATCTGAGAAATATGCATTTCATTTCTTTAATACTTGTATTTCAATAGCACTTGACAGTTTTTAAGCACTTTATATTCTTGAAATTGATCTTAGTATGTAGGTTTTACTAGACTAATAGAAATAAAATATCTATTTAAAATTTTGCTGACTGTGGTACAAGATTCTCCAGTCAAAGCTCCACCATACTCTTTTCATGTGCTTTACTGGCAAACACAGGGTTTGCTTGAGAAACACAGCCTGCTTTGTAGAGGCTCATAAAAGTCTTCATTACTGCATTTATAACCATTTGTGAATATACTTCCTTAACTTACTTCCTTAAAACCAGTAGAGTGTGTAGAAAAGGATCTTCACATAAATGAAGCTTTGAGAAACAAAACCATTTTAGAAAGAAGATATGCAAATTTTTAATAGATTAAATATTTTTAATCTTATAAAATCTCCTAACTGAAATATGTGTATGCAGAAAAAGGGACTTGCTTAATGCAAATGAAAATATTTATTGAAATGAATGTGACTCCTTAAGGTTCAATGTTTAGGACTGAGAAAAATAAGGAATATTTTTACCTGGGGTTCAACTAGGAAGATTCTCTGTTGCAGAAAGTACAGCCTTAGCCATGTAATTTGACCTGTTCAGAAAGCACAAATGAAATGGAAGGGGCTTAAGTTCTATTTTTAAATTTTCATTCAATGTAAAATAAGATTGGCACTAAAGTAGCTCAGACTGCTAATTCAACTACTGTACCTAGACACTGAAGTGTGCACTTAGGTTATTGTAAGATCAGTAGCCCTTTATATGTATTTATGCTATGGAATGCAAGTTTTCTATAAAATATTTTTAACCATATTGGTGACTCCTATTTTTGCTATTAAATTTTTTGCTATTTTTAATCCGGGCCCTTGATTTCTTTTTCTTTTTATATTTATATTCTTTTATACTCATGCTGAAATTTAGCCTAGTCATAGAATTTTAGAGATATTTAGATACTTAGAGATTCCTAATTAATATTTGGTATATTTGTATAATAATTGGCCCTTTCTTTTGAATAAATGAGAAAACTAAAGCCTGAAGAGCTTATGACTTGCCCAGATCAGCCTTCTTGTTCAGAACCCCTGGCTGCAGCCGCCCAGTACCAGGTTCTTTCTGTAAACAGCTTTAATTGGCCGACCCTGCTCTACTTGGCAAAAAGTTTAATTCTGAACACATTCTCTTACTTTTTCCCATACTTTTGTTTCTGATGTGGGCAGATTAGTAAAAGACCACAGATCTTGCATGGAGCCTGGCTCATAGTAGGCATGTAATAGAGACTAGTTCTAAGTGAACCAAAACTGGGAAGGAATGAGAAAGGATAACAGGTGACAAGTAGTGGGTGGCAGCTGAGCAGCCCTCACCCTGTTTTTGCTAGTTTATTTTCCATCTTTCTTTACCCAGGACAGGGAGCAGCATGTTGTATTCATGGTGAAGGCGTCATATGCTGGTTAGTGGGAGCCTTTAAACGATTTTCTTTTCCCCCGCAGGTCCTTTCCCATAACCTGTGCACGGTGCTGAAGGTTCCTCATGACCCGGTTGCCCTTGAAGAACACTTCAGGGATGATGATGAGGGGCCAGTGTCCAACCAGGGCTACATGCCTTATTTAAACAAGTTCATTTTGGAAAAGGTATGATTCTAACCTTTTTTAGGGTGCAGCATTGTTTGGTTTGCATGTTTCAAGTGGGCCCAAAAACCCTCTGTTGGTGAGTTCACTAAGGCGTTGAGGTAGAAAGAATCATTAGATAAATCAGAAAGGAAGAAAGAATGAGAGACTAACAGTGCTTCCTATTCTTCTCTCCTCCACTGTCTTCTAAAATTTGGTTTAATATT
>NW_016107580.1:1155428-1162979 GCF_001604975.1 Cebus imitator | reverse complement strand
AGGCACGCGCCACCATGCCCAGCTAATTTTTTGTATTTTTAGTAGTGACGGGGTTTCACCATGTTGACCAGGATGGTCTTGATCTCTTGACCTCGTGATCCACCCGCCTCGGCCTCCCAAAGTGCTGGGATTACAGGCTTGAGCCACCGCGCCCGGCACTTGGTTCATTTTTTGAAATTAAGAACTGTGTTTTGTGTTAACCTGTACCTGTGCTCTCTCAGGATGCTTTAAAAAAAAAAATCAGGTCTAGCCAGGCACAGTGGCTCACGCCTGTAATCCCAGTACTTTGGGAGGTGGGCGGATCATGAGGTCAGGAGATCGAGACCATCCTGGCTAACATGCCAAAACCCTGTCTCTACTAAAAATACAAAAAAGAAAAAATTAGCCAGGCGTGGTGGGGCGGCCTGTAGTCCCAGCTACTCGGGAGGCTGAGGCAGGAGAATCGCTTGAACCCGGGAGATGGAGGTTGCAGTGAGCTGAGATCACGCCAGTGTACTCCAGCAGCCTGGATGACAGAGAGACCCCATCTCAAAAAAAAAACAAAACTAAAATTAGCCAGGCATGGTGGCAGGTGCCTGTAATCCAGTTACTCAGGAGGCTGAGACAGAGAATTGCTTGATCCTGGAAGCCAGAGGTTGCAGTGAGCTGAAATTGCACCACTGCACTCCACCCTGTGCAACAGAGCGGAAAAAAAAATCTGGTCTAGTATCCAGAATTTACAAGGAACTTAAACAGATTTACAAGAAAAAAACAACCCCATCAAAAAGTAGGCAAAGGATGTGAACAGACACTTCTCAAAAGGAGACATTTACATGGCCAGCAAACATATGAAAAAAATCTCAACATCACTGATCTTCAGAGAAATACAAATCAAAACCACAATGAGATACCATCTCATGTCAGTCAGAATGGTGATTATTAGAAAGCCAGGAGGCAATAGATGCTGGCGAGACTATGGAGAAATAGGAAAGTTTTTATACTGTTGGTGGGAATGTAGATTAGTTCAACCATTGTGGAAGACAGTATGGTGATTCCCCAAGGATCCAGAAATATCATTTGACCCAGCAATCCCATCACTGGGCATATACCCAAAGGGATATAAATCATTTTGCTAGAAAGGTACATGCACTTGTATGTTTATTGCAGCACTATTTACAATAGCAAAGACATGGAAACAACCCAAATGCCCATCAATGATAGACTTGATAAAGAAAATGTGGTACATATACACCATGGAATACTATGCTGCCGTAAAAAAAAGAATGAGATCATGTCCTTTGCAGGGACATGGATGAAGCTGGAAGCCATCATCCTCAGCAAACTTACACAGGAACAGAAAACCAAACACCACATGTTGCCACTCATAAGTGGGGGTTGAACAATGAGAACACATGGACACAGAGAGGGGAACAACACACATCAGGGCCTGTTGGAGGTGGGAGTGAGGGGAGGGAACTTAGAGGATGGATCAATAGGTCCAGCAAACCATCATGTCACACATATACCTATGTAACAAACCTGTACATTTCTGCACATTTATCCCGTTTTTTGTTTTTTTTTTTAGAGAAGAAAAAATAAGTCTGGTTCCACATGTACTGACAATGGTTTTTTTTCTTTTTTGAGGGGGTCTCACCCTGTCACCCAGGCTGGAGTACAGTGGCGTGATCTCAGTTCACTGTAGCCTCTGTCCTCGTTGGGCTCAGGTGATCCTCCTACCTCAGACTCTTGAGTTGTTAGGACTATAGACGTATACCACCACATCTGGCTCACTTTTGTATTTTTTGTAGACACAGGGCTTTGCCATATTGCCTAGCCTGGGGCAATGGCTGTTAAAGCATGGGAGTGGTCGAGTAATATGTGAATACTAAAAGTGATTATTATCTTTATTATGTAGATATTATACAGCCAACTCTCATCCCAGGCTTTTCAGGGTACCACTTAGATGCTTCCTCTGGGATATATTCTGAGTAAAGTGCTTTAACAAAAACTATGAGGTGTTTGGAAGCCAAATATAACCTATTAGTGTTTGGGGCCATGTTCGGTTTTCCCCTTGGGTTGGATAATTACAAATTGACACACTAAAGTGTTGAATTTCAATTCACTAAAGTGTTTAATTTAATGCAAGAAAAGATGGTACATTTAGATAATTTTTAAAATTGGTGATGAAAAAGTTACAAAAGGTAGTACGTAGGCAATTAATACAGAAATATGTGAAATAAAAAGTAAACATTGCTTTAATTTTTTGTAGTTTGATTCTCCCGGAGTAACCACTGTTAATAATTTAGAGACTTTGTAGATTCAAAAATTAGATGCAAATATACACATACGCGTACACACACCCTCAAATCAATATATGGTATTTTATTTCAACATGAATAGGATCATACTACACATACAGTTCTGCAACTTTTAAAAAAAGTTTCTTTTTATGTGATCAATAGGGCATAAGCAACCTATTTTTTAAATTGAATAATGTATTAGTGTCATCTTTCCATATCATGTACATTTAGTTTAGATGAAAGTAATCGTTTATTTATATCAAAAGTTTGTGAATTCCTCCTTATGCCTATTTATATCACCAAGCATGAGATTTCTTTGTATACTTCTAATTTTAAAATTTTTATTATTTTTGGCTCAGACCATTCTTCATAACAAATATATTTCAGTAATGTCTTTCAAAAAATGATAATGACAGTACTTTCTAATTAAAAGTAAAATATTTGCAGCTGGGCACAGTGGCTTACGTCTGTAATACCAGCGTTTTGGAAGGCTGAGGTGGGGGGATTGTTTGAAGTCAAGAGTTCAAGGCTAGCCTGAACAACATAGTGAGACCTTGTCTCGAAAAGATATATAAATTAAAAATTTTTTAGTCGGGCACGGTGGCTCAAGCCTGTAATCCCAGCACTTTGGGAGGCCGAGGCGGGTGGATCACGAGGTCAAGAGATCGAGACCATCCTGGTCCACATGGTGAAACCCCGTCTCTACTAAAAATACAAAAAATTAGCTGGGCATGGTGGCGCGTGCCTGTAATCCCAGCTACTCAGGAGGCTGAGGCAGGAGAATTGCCTGAACCCGGGAGGTGGAGGTTGTGGTGAGCCGAGATCGCGCCATTGCACTCCAGCCTGGGTAACAAGAGCGAAACTCTGTCTCAAAAAAAAAAAAAAAAAAATTTTTAAACTCAATTTTTGCATCAAACCTAAATACACAACTATATACATGGTTTTCTGTGGCTTCAGATTTTTATTACTATTTATATGTATAATTTTAAAAATAGTTTAGTGCCTTTTTACAATAGTAAAGTGTAGTAATTAACATTTATAATAATAATTTAATAGTTTGAAAAAGGCCAAAATGTTGATTTTTTTTTTGAGACGGAGTATCGCTCTTGTTGTCCAGGCTGGAGTGCAATGGTGTGATCTTGGCTCACTGCAACCTTGACCTCCCGGGCTCAAGAAATTCTCCTACCTCAGCCTCCCAAGTAGCTGGGATTACAGATAGGCATGCACCACCACGCCCAGCTATTTTTTGTATTTTTAGCAGAGATGGGGTTTCACCCTGTTGACCAGACTGGTCTCGAACTCCTGACCTCAGGTGATCCTTCCGCCTCAGCCTCCCAAAGTGCTAGGATTACAAGCGTGAACCACCGGCCTGGCCAGGATTCCTTTTAGAAACGCCAAGAGACATTTTTCAAGAATTTTGCAGCAAAGATTCTAAAAATTACAGTGTTCATTTGTGTGGCAATCTTTGTATCTGTATCTGTTATTCCATATCAGCCTCACAATACAATTTCCTGGTCTTTATGTGTTTGTATGCGTATGTATATGTGTGTGTGTATTTCATGTGTCATACATGTTTTTTGAGACAGTGTCTTGCTCTGTCTCATAGGCTGGGGTGCAGTAATGACATCATAGCTCACTGCAAACTTAAACTTCTATGCTAAAGTAGTCCTCTTGCCTCAGCCTCTTGAGTAGTAAGGACTACAGTTGTGTGCCACCACACCTGGATAAGTTTTAACATTTTTTTATAGAGACGGGGTCTCACTACGTTGCCCAGACTGGTCTTGCACTCCTGCCCTCAAGCAATCCTCCCACCTGGGCTTACTACAGTACTGGGATTACAGATGTGAGCCACCATGCCTGGCCAATGCATGATTTTTGTTGTTGTTGTTGTTGTTTTTGAGACCAGGTCTTGCTCTCTTATCCAGGCTGGAGTACAGTGGCATGATCTCGGCTCACTGCATTCTCTGCCTCCTGGGTTCAAGTGATTCTCTTGCCCCACCCTCCTCAGTAGCTGGGATCATAGTTGCGTGCTACCACTCCTGGCTAATTTTTGCATTTTTTGTAGAGATGGGGTTTTACCATGTTGGCCAGGCTGGTCTTAAACTCCTGACCTCAGGTGATCTGCCCGAGTTGGCCTCCCAAAGTTCTGGGATTACGGGTGTGAGCCACTGCGCCCTGTTTTTTTTTTGAAATGGAGTCTCTATGATCTTGGCTTACTGCAGCCTCTGCCTCCCAGGCGCAAGCCATCCTCCTTCCTGAGTAGCTGGGACTACAGGCGTGTGCCACCACACCGGGCTAATTTTTGTATTTTTAGTAGAGATGGAGTTTCACTGTGTTGGCCAGGCTAGTCTCGAACTCCTGAGCTCAGGTGATCTGCCTGCCCCAGCATCCCAAAGTGTTGGGATTATAGGCATGAGCCGTTGTGCCCAACCTCAGTGCATGTTTTTAAAGAATTTCCCTTGCAGAGATGATGACATTGTCCTGATCATGCTTTTTTCTCTTCTTTGTATTTATTGTTTCAATTCACAAAAAATATATTTATGGCATACAACATGATGCTTTGAAATATGTGTACATTATGGAATGGTGAAGTGAAACTAGGTAATGTGCATTACTTCACATCCTTATCATTTATTTGTGGTGTGAATACTTAAAATCTCTCTTAGCAATTTTTAGGTATTTAATACATTGTTATTAGCTATAGTTACCATGTGGTACCTGATCATGCTCTAATTAGGAAGAAAGGAAGGAAGAAAAGCCACATGATAATAAAAGATAAGATTTAATTAAATTCACAAAAGCCATATAGGGTATGATTCTATTTATATGAAATGTCCAAAATAGGCAAATAAATAGAGATACAAATTAGATTAGCAGTTTCTTGGGGAGAGGGGTAGATAGGAATGGTGAGTGACTACTAATGGTCTTGGGTTTCTTTTTGGGATGATGAAAATGTTCTAGAATTAAATAAAGCCTTATGAATATATTGAAAACCACTGAATTGTATACTTTAAAAGGGTGAATTTTATGGTATGTAAATTATATCTCAATAAAAAATAATTAAATTGTACAGAAATTGATGTGTAAAGTCTCAGCACTTTACAGTATGATGCTTATTTTTTGCTGCTGTTCTGTTTATTGGTTGGGTAGCTTATTTGTGTCCTATAGTTTTATTGTATGTAAATATAAATATGTCAAATATTTTCTGAATATATTTCATATATACTTATAATAGAACTATAGAACACAAATATTTGATGACCTGTTTGTTTGTATATAATGTTAAAAATTATAGACACTGGTTGGGCACAGTGGCTCATGCCTATAATCCTAGTGGTTTGGGAGGCTGAGGTAAGAGTATCATTTGAGCCCAGGAGTTCAAGACCAGCCTGGGTGACATAGTGAGATCCTGTCTCTGTAAAACAATTTAAATATTAGCCAGGTGTGGTGGCACGTGCCTGTAGTCCCAACTACTCAAGAGACTGAAGTGGGAGGATCACTTGAGCCTAGGAATTTGAGGTGATAGTGAGCTATGATTGTGCCACTGCACTGCAGCCTGGGTGACACAGTGAGGTCATATATATATGGTCTCTCTATAGACAGTAAACAGAATTACGTCTGTTATTAAAATATTACAGAACATACTGGGAAGTTCTCAGAAATCCAGAATTTGTTTTTCTTATTTCAGTGCTAGAACTTGTGTTGGACTGGCCCGGTGGATAGAGAAACATGGTTTAATATCTTGAAGTTCTATACCCTACTACTGCGTTTTGTTGTCTTTGGTGTGACATTCTTTAAACTTATTGAAATTTATTTAGTTTTAAAATGTTCTTTGTTTTAGTATTTCAGTGATTTAAAAGTTTGTAACTGGGGAAGGAAATACAGTAGTATTTAAAAGTCCAAAATGAGCCACTAAATGGTAACTTATTCACAGAGGGAATGAGGATGTGATGAAACAGTGAGCCCTTGTTTATTATTGCTTAGCCACCTGGAGTGGAATTTTGCCAGTCCTGAAATCCAAGTAAAGCAGCCAAGGTTTCCATGGTTTGAGTTTAAATTGAGCAAAGATTAGTGCCTTGTTTTGAAACTTGGTTGAAAAAAGAAATGCCAATAGTGACTGAAGAATGTTAACATAAAACTTAGAGATTATAATCAGTTATGCAGAGAAAATATGAAACAGTTATTAAACAGTTGCAGGGTATGCTGTCATGTATACATACGGTCTTATTTGTTCCGCATGTTAATCCTGTTAAGTAGAACTGGAATTATCCCCCATTAACTAAAGAGGAAACAGCTTAAGGTAGCCTAGCTGATAAGGGGTAGGTAGATTTTTGAACCTAAGCTATTTAACTTCACCAACATTTCTTTAACTGTACTATTGGGGGATTAATTACTGTCTTTAGGAATTAAGTTTTTTCCAGTGTCTAATATTTGGACACATAGGGGAAATATTGGTTGAAGGCAGGGAGGGGTATAGTTGCTTAAAAGCAATTCTGGTTACCTTAAACTAGCTCAGCTTTCATCCAGTTTTCTTCTGTTCTGGCTCAAGTGTTTTAAGGTGATTCTCTTCTCTTAGTGTGTGGTGCTCCTTAGTATTCATTTTGGTCAGTTTTTTCAGTTTTTTTCCCAGGTTGATTTAGGGATTTTCTGCCTTTGCCTGGGAGAATTATTCTGAGGAAATTGGGACCAAGAGTTAAATTATATTGAAACTTTCTGAAAAGCAATTTTTACAGTTGGTTTTTGTATTTACTTTGTTCTTTTACATCGATAGAATTAATTTTCAGCTTTCCTGAGACTTCAGATGATTAACCAGTCTATTGTTCCTTTACCAAGTATTTTTTCCTTCCAAGCGTTAACTTTTAAAATTCCTTCTTGGCTGGGTGTGGTAGGTTATGCCCCTAATCTCCGCACTTTGGGAGGCTGAGGTAGGAGGATCACCTGAGCCCAGGAGTTCTAGAGCAGCCTAGACAATAAAGTAAGACCTTGTCTGTAAGAAAAAAAACATCCCTTGTTTAGTAAAGGAATGGAATTATTTAAACATCTAGGAAAAATTTTCATTGTCTATTGCTGGATTATTTGACAGTAAATAATTGAAGAAAGTGGTATATTACTACCTTCTACTATTTAGTACCAATAAAGTGTATCAAAAACTAGTTTTGCTTCAGCATATTTTTTTTTTTTTGAGACGGAGTTTCGCTCTTGTTACCCAGGCTGGAGTGCAATGGCGCGATCTCGGCTCACCGCAACCTCCGCCACCTGGGTTCAGGCAATT
>NW_016107580.1:1151118-1154558 GCF_001604975.1 Cebus imitator | reverse complement strand
GGGCATGGTGGTGCGTGCCTGTAGTCCCAGCTACTCAGGAGGCTGAGGCAGGAGAATTGCCTGAACCCAGGAGGCGGAGGTTGCGGTGAGCCGAGGTCGCACCATTGCACTCCAGCCTGGGTAACATGAGTGAAACTCCGTCTCAAAAAAAAAAAAAGTTATGTAGTGTGTGTTTTGTTTTTTTGTTTTCTGAGATAGGGTCTTGCTCTGTTGCCCAGGCTAGAGTGCAGTGACATGATCATGGTTCACTACAACCTTGCCCTGCTAGTCTCAAGAGATCCTCACACTTTAGTTACCCAAGTAGCTTGGGTAGTAGCTGGAATTACAGGTGTGTACCACCATGCCTGGCTAATTTTTAACTTTTTTTGTAGAGGTCTCACCATGTCGTCCAGGCTGGTCCTGATCTCCTGGGCTCAAGTGATCCTCTTGCCTTGTCCTCCCAAAGTGCTGGGATTATAGGTATAAGCCACTACACCTGAATGAAAATAATATAGTTTTAATTTGCTGCAATGACCAAGTTGGACTCTACGTTTTCATTATATTTGTGAAGCTATAGAGGACCATAAACTTTTGAGTAAATAAAGGGGTATCGTGCTGAGAAACATGAATGACTTTATACTGCTGAATACTTTGGCCAACAATGTGAGTCATGTACTGTATAGATATATTGTTTTTTGAAATAGCAGTTTTATTGAGATATAAATCACATACCATACAATTAGTCTGTTTAACATGTACCATTTAGTGGTTTGTTTATTCACAATAACCATTACCACAATTGATTTTAGAATATTTTCATATCACTGCCTCCCCCAAAATCTCATACCCATTTAGCAATCACCCCCTCTCCCCTATAGCTCTAAGCAAGTGAAAATCTACTTTCTGTCTATATGTATTTGTCTATTCTGTACATATAATATTAATGGAATCATACAATAGCCAGCCTTTTGTATCTGGCTTCTTTCACTTAGCATAATGTTTTCAAGGTTCATCCATGTTGTATCATATAATACTTCATTCCATTTATGGCTGAATAACATTCCATTATGGATGTACCATGTTTTGTTTACATATTCAGTTCATCAGTTGTTGGACATGTCAGTTGTTCACTTTAATGCAACCACGTTGCCCTTCTCTCTGTTCCTCAGATTCCCAAGACCCTTCCTGCCTCAGAGCCTTCAGACATGCTGCTTCCTGTGCTGTAAGGCCAACTCTGCCCATAAAATGCAGCAAATTTTTGTTCATCCTTTAGCTCTGAACTTGATCGTCACTTCCTCAGGGAGGCTTCACCGGTAGCACCCACCCTTCTCCGAGCTAATCAGCTCTCCTATAATGTGTTTTCCACAGCAGCCTTGCTTCTCCTTTATAGCACTTACTAGCAGTTGGGTTGTTGCTGAATTGTTTGGTATTTCTTTCCCTCTCCAGAGTATAAGTTCTGTGACGACAAGGACTAGTTCACTGTTATTCAGCAATTGGCATAGTAACTGATACCTGATAAACACTCAATGATTTGAATGGATGAATAAGCAAATGAACACTGCAAACCAGGCAGAGAGGATGCAAAGCTGAATAAGATATAGCCTTTGATTTTGAAGAATTCGTGATTTCATGTGAGCTGTAATAAAATACAGAACTGGGACTCAGGAAAGAGTTTGCAGTAGAAATGCGTATGTGGTTATATGAGAAGAGCCTACCATTTTACTTTCTCCATTTTCTTGGCTCTTGGACTTTTGCTCTGGTTTAAATGGTTTTATGAAACTATAAAACCATTGAGATATAATTAACACAACATAAAACCTACCATTTTAAAGTGTACAGTAAAATGGTTGTGAGTGTATTTCCTATGTTATGTGGCCATCATCCCTATCCAATTTCATTATCCCCAAATGAAATCCCATACCTATTTGCAGTCAGTCTCAGTTTTCCCTCCCCATAATCCCCTGGCAACCCCTAATCTACTTTCTGTCTTTACAGGTTTGCCTATTCCAAACATTTCATATTAATGAAGTCATACAATATGTGGCCTTTTATGTCTGGCTTCTTTCACTTAACACAATGTTTCAAGGTTCATCTGCATTGTAGCATGTGTCAGTACATCATTCTTTTTCTTATTGCTGCATAATTTTCCATTGTATTGATATACTACATTTTGTTTACCAATTCATTGGTTGATGGACATGTCTTCCTTTTTTTTTTTTTTAAACTAATTCCAGTGGATGTGAAGCACTATTATTTTTAAGCCTTTTAAAAATTAGCAAAGAGTAAATGATAGATTGGTGTTAAGAAACAGTCCTTTGCACTTTGTTTTCTGTCTTCCTAAAACAACCCCTAATTAACCAGCCCTTTGACATCCCTATTCTGCACCTGGTTGTAGAGCACTGACAGAGCAAAATCCTAGATCCTGACTCTCTTCTATCTTTACCTGGATAATTTTTATTTTCTCTGTAGAATTAGGCATGATTTTTACCCAGCCTCCATCTGAACTAGATTCTTTTTTTTTTTTTTTTTTTTTTTTTTATTAATCATGCCACATTATTTTTAATTACATACAAAGGTCTAACATGTCACCCAGGAACCATTTCACCCACTGCTCTGTTTGGCTGCCGGTCTTTTTTCTTTCTCTTCAGCATTGGTGAGGCAGATACCCTTTCCTCAGGGAAGAGAAATCCATGGTTTGTTGCCCTTGCCAAAACCAAAAATGTTGGAAAGTCGAGTGGCAAGCTGTTGCCATTGGTATCTTTCATGTGAGCTGCGTCAAAAGATTAGGGTGCCTCTCTCTGTTGGTGATCACACCAATTCTTTCCAGGTTAGCACCTCCAGTCACCATATACAGGTTACCAGTGTTGAACTTGATGAAATCAGTAATCTTGCCAGTCTCAAAATCAATCTGAATGGTATCACTCACCTTGATGAGGGGATCAGGGTAGTGGATGATGTGAGGATCATGAGTCACCAGATGAGAGATTCCTTTTGTGCCCACAAAGATTTTTCTCACTTTGCACAACTTGTACTTGGCCTCTTCAGGTGTAGTATAATGTACAGCAAAGCGACCCTTGGTGTCATAGATCAGATGGAAATTCTCTCCCATCTTGTCAATGCTGATGACATCCATGAATCCAGCAGGGTAGGTTATATCAGTTCTGACCTTGCCATCGATCTTAATTAACGGCTGCATGCAAATCTTCTTTACTTCATCTCCTGTCAGGCCTTACTGAAGTCTGTTCCTTAGGAAAGTGATGAAGGGGAGACACTGTCTCAACTTGTGGGGACTAGTGGATGGATAAGGAGCAAACACACCGGGCAATTTATCCAGCATCCAATGCTTTAGAGCTGCTACCCACTTCAGATGCTTCTTGGGACCACGAGCCATGGCTGCATTAGGCAAGGAAAGAGGACCTCCATCTCCTCTCTCTCTCTCTTTTTTTTTTTTTTTTTTTTTT
>NW_016107580.1:1149598-1151068 GCF_001604975.1 Cebus imitator | reverse complement strand
GCTCTTGTTACCCAGGCTGGAGTGCAATGGTGCTATCTCGGCTCAACACAACCTCAGCCTCCTGGGTTCAAGCAATTCACTTGACTCAGCTTCCCGAGTAGCTGAGACTACAGGCATGCACCACCATGCCCAGCTAATTTTTGTATTTTTAATAGAGACGGGGTTTCACCATGTTGACCAGGATGATCTTGATCTCTTGACCTCGTGATCCATCCACCTTGGCCTCCCAAAGTGCTGGATTATTGGCGTGAGCCAACATGCCTGGCCGTCTCTCTTTTTTTAACAAAATTTTTCTTTCTTCTTTTTTTTTTGAGACAATCTCTCTGTGTTACCCAGGCTAGAGTGCAATGGTGTGATCTCAGCTCACTGCAACCTCCCCCTCCTGGGTGCAGGTGATTCTCATGCCTCAGCCTCCTGAATAGCTGAGATTACAGGTGCAAGTTTCCACACCTGGCTAATTTTTGTATTTTTAGTAGAGACAGGGTTTCATTATGTTGGCCAGGCTGGTCTCGAAGTCATCCGCCTGCCTTAGCCTCCCAAAGCACTGAGATTACAGATGTGAACCACTGTGCCCTGCTGAATTAGATGCTAGAGTTCCCAGTACTTCCCTTTATAGGAGCATTTGCACATAACTGTTTGTCTTCCTCCTTGCACTAGAAGCTCCTTAGAGACTATGTATGTCTCATTTTATGTGGGACACCCCCCCTCCCATATGCTGACTGACCTGGATAGTAAAAGACAGGATCTAGAATAAGAGTCTGGAGCAGCAGTTCAGCTCAAAGACACATTAATGTGGACATTGCTACATTTTATACAAACAGCAAAGATAATCTTTTCCTTTGATTTTGTACACAAATGGTTGCATTCTGTGTATACTGATTAGCATTTGTTTTCCCCCCTAGTTTGTCTTTTTGTTTATTTTATAATATGATATATACAAAAGAATATATGTAGGATATATGACAATTACAAAGCATAATAAAATGAACTTCTGTGAACCTACCACTCATCCTGGGAAACACATCACTAATATTGTTGCCCCAACCTCTTTGCTCTTCTCTTTTTTCATTTCCCTGCCTCCTCCCGAGAGGAAGCCACCATCCTGAATTTGATGTGCATTTTCCTCTCACACTAGAACAAAGTTTTATGTATATCTGATGTATGATTAATTTTTGCTCTGGAGACATAAAAATAGGATCATGCTCTATATAGTCTTTTGTGACTTGTGTTTTTCACTGGATATTGTATAATTCTTCCATGTTGTGTACCTTCACATCATATCTTGGTGATTGTTTCACATTAGCACGTAAAGAACTCATGCAATTTTTATTTTTATATTTACTCATGCTGTTTTTTTTTCTCTTTTATTTTTACTCATGCTGTTTTTTTCTTGTTACAGCTGTTTATATGGTCAGTGCATCATATAATTTAATAAATACTTTGCAGCATTTTTTCTTTTTTTTTTTTAAG
>NW_016107580.1:1145077-1148617 GCF_001604975.1 Cebus imitator | reverse complement strand
GCCACCACATTTGGCCTTTTTTTTTTTTTTTTTTTTTTTTTTTTTTTTTTTTCTTTTTTTTTTTTTTTGAGACAGAGTCTCACTCTTGCCCAGTCTGGGGTACAGTGGCACGATCTTGGCTCACTACAGCCTCCACCTTCTGGGTTCAAGCGACTCTCCTGCCTCAGCCTCCCGAGTAGCTGCGATTACTGGTGCCTGCCACCATGCCAGGCTAGTTTTTGTATTTTTTGTAGAGACAAGGTTTCACCATGTTGGCCAGGCTGGTCTTGAACTTCTGACCTCAAGTGATCCACCTGCTTTGGCCTCCCAAAGTTCTGGGATTACAGGTGTAAGCCACAGCATCCAGCCCTCATTTTCTTAAAAATAAATAAATAAATAAATAAATAAATAAATAAATTTTTTTTTTTTAAATTAAAAAAATTTCAATAGTTTTGGGGGAGCAAGTGTTTTTTTGTTATATAGATAAGTTATTTAGTGGTGACTTCTGAGATTTTAGCACACCTGTCACCCAAGAAGTGTACATTGCACCCAATGTATATCACGTTTTCTTCGTCCATTCGTCCTTTGATGGAAATTTAGGTTGCTTCCACATCTTGGCTATTGTGAATAATGCTATAGTGGATGTAGGTGTGTGCAAATGTCTCATTAAGGTCCTGTTTTCAATTCTTGTAGATATATATCTAGAAGTGGGATTGTTAGATCATATGGTAGTTCTATTTTTACCTTTTTGAGGAACTGCCACACTGTTTTCCATAGCAGCTGCACCATTTGACAATCCCACCAACAGTGTACAAGGTTTGGACTTCTCCACATCTTAACAATAACACTTGTTTTTTGGGTAGTGACCATCATTCTAACAGGTGTGAGGTGATATCACATTGTATTTTGATTTGTATTTCCCTGATCATAAGTGACGTTGAGCATCTTTTCATATGCTTATTGGACATTTGTGTATCTTCTTTGGAGATGTGTCGAATAATTCCTTTCCCATTTTAAAATTTACTTATTTGTTTTTTTGTTATTGAATCATAGGAGTTCTTTATGTATTCTGTTCTAAAATTCTTGAACTGTTTTCCTACAGGCTATTTCTTAAAATCATGAAACCCTTTGCGATTTGGTCTTTGTTTGCTTTTCCAGCTGTATATCTAGCCACTTCCCCTCAGGAACCCTATGATTCACCACACAATCTACATAGAATCACTTCTTGTTCTCAGAGCAAGGCTATCTGCTTTCGTGCACATGTCATTTCCCCTGTGTGGCATATCTTCCACTTAGTGTTTTGTGGGGTGTGGATAGATAGAGTTGGTGGTGGTGGCCTTGGAAATGTTCTGCATAGATGGCATGCATCCCATTGATGGTCTCCACCTACTGAGTTCTACAAGCAGTTTGGCATGGTGGGAAGAGCTGGCATTTGAGCTTTGTTTGTTTGTTAATTAATTAATTAATTAATTAATTTGAGACAGAGTTACGCTCTGTCACCCAGACTAGAGTGTGGAGTGTGGATTGTACAGTGGCATGATCACAGCTCACTGCAGCCTTGAATTTCTGGGCTCAAACGATCCTCCCACAGCCTCCTGACAAGCTAGGACTATAGGTGCAAACCACCATACCCCATTAGTTGTAAAAAGTTTTTCCTTAGAGACAGGGTCTCACTATGTTGCCCAGGCTGGTCTTTTTTTTTTTTTTTTTTCAGAGTCTCACTCTGTCTAGGCTGGAGTGCAGTGGCACGGTCCTGCCTTCATTGCAGCCTCCACCTCCCAGAATCAAGTGATCCTCTTGCCTCAGTCTTCCGAGTAGCTGGGGCTACAGGCACGTGCCAACATGCTTGACTAATTAAAAAAAAATTTTTTTTTTGTAGAAACAAGATGTCACTATATTGCCCAGATTGGTCTTGAGCTCCTGGACTCAAGCAGTCCTCCCACCTTAACCTCCCAAAGCACTGGATTTATAGGTGTGAGCCACCACACCCTGCTGAGCTTGAGTTACTTTGGTTTTGATATTTACTAGCCGTGTGAACTTTGTAAATATACAGTTCGCCCTTGAACCCACACAGTTGAAAATCCAAGTATGACTTGGGTTTTTTTTTGAGACAGTCTCCCACTTTGTCACCTAGGCTGTAGTGTAGTGGTGCGATCTCCTCCCACCTCAACCTCCTGGGCAGCTGGGACCACAGATGCATGCCACCGTGCATGGCTAATTTTTTGTTTTTTTGGTAGAGACTGGGTTTCACCATGTTGCTCAGGCTGATCTCGAACTCCTGAGCTCAAGCGTTCCTTCCACCTGTCTTGGCCTCCCAAAGTGCTGGGATTACAGGCATGGGCCACCTTGCCTAGCCTCCAAGCATAGCTTTTGATTCCCCCAAAACTTAACTTCTAATAGCTCATTGTGGACTAGAAGGCTTACCAAAAACATAAACAGCTGATTAACACATTTTTTAATGTAATATGTATTATATACAGTTATTCTTATGATAAGGTAAGCTAGAGAAAATAAAATGTTATTAAGAAGATCATCAGAGAAAATATAGTTACTATTTATTCAGTGGAAGTGCATCATCATAAAGGTCTTTATCCTCATTGTCTTCGTGTTGAGTAGGCTGAGGAAGAGGCAGAAGTTGTTGGTCTTGCTGTCTCAGTGGTGGCAAAGGCAGAAGAAAATCCAATCCACATTTAAATGTGCCCTCAAAGTTCAAACCTATGTTCAAGGGTGTTCAGTTTTTTGAAACTTCTATTTTCTGATCTGTAAAATAGGGACAATAATTAACCATATGGAGCTAATACAAAATTTAAGTGAAAAATGACATATAAATTGCCTAGCATATAGTAAGTCTTCAAGATGATAGTGATAAGGCAAAAAAGAAAAGCAGCAGCAACAATTGCTGCTGCCGCGGCTGCTTTCCCTCCATGGGATCAATTGTGTTTGATGAGGGGATGGGAAGTGGTGTTAGACTGAGGCAAGGTGCTGAAAGCAGAACACAAAGGAGCTCTTTCTACTCCTGGAAGATCGGTTTGCCAACCAGAAATTATAGTTAGAGATCAGGTGAAACTTCTCCCTGCAGACAGCTGGTGATTTCTTTCATGTAATAAACAAAATGCTTTGTTTATATCTTTCTAAAGAGAAATGCTTTGCTCATAATTATTCTGCTGCCCATGCCTGCCTCCTCCATCCAGTACATTTTCCATATTATTCCAGTATATGGCTTGCTTTTTTTTTTTTTTTTTTTTTTTAAAATAGTTAAGTTAAGCAGTGGGAGGTTTTTTTGGGGGGGGATGGAGGCTTGCTCTTGTTGCCCAGGCTGGAATACAATGGATGATCTCAGCTCGCTGCAACCTTCATCTCCCAGAGTCAAGTGATTCTCCTGCCTCAGCCTCCTAAGTAGCTGAGATTATAGGCATATGCCACCACGCCTGGCTAATTTTTGTATTTTTAGTAGAGATGAGGTTTTACCATGTTGGTCAGGCTGGTCTCTAACTCCTGACTTCAAGTTATCCTCCTGTCTCGGCCTCCCAAACTGCTGGGATTACAGGCGTGAGCCACCAC
>NW_016107580.1:1140754-1143669 GCF_001604975.1 Cebus imitator | reverse complement strand
ACGGAGTTTCGCTCTTGTTACCCAGGCTGGAGTGCAAGGGTGCGATCTCGGCTCACCGCAACCTCCGCCTCCTGGGTTCAGGCAATTCTCCTGCCTTAGCCTCCCGAGTAGCTGGGATTACAGGCACGTGCCACCATGCCCAGCTAATTTTTTCTATTTTTTTAGTAGAGACGGTGTTTCACTGTGTTGACCAGGATGCTCTCGATCTCTTGACCTCGTGATCCACCCGCCTCGGCCTCCCAAAGTGCTGGGATTACAGGCTTGAGACACCGCGCCCGGCCTCCTTTTCTGTTTTAAAGGAACCCAAGGTGGTTTCTGTTACTTGCACTTATAAAGAGCCTTGATTATACCACTCTCCAGCACCAGGTGTCCCATTCACATTAAATACCCACAGTTCTTCCAAACTGACTATGCTTGTCTCCACTTTGGGGCTTTCTTGCATCCTCTTCTACCTAGAATATTCTTTATCCCATTCTTGATCTGTTTGACTCTTGATGTTCCTTGAGAACTCAGCTCTGTTGTCCCATCACTGTTTCTGTGAATATTTCCCCAGATCTCAAGATTGGGTTAGCTCCTCAGTGCTCCCACAAAATCCTCTGCTTATCTCTATTACAGTACTTGTCACACTCTGCTGTAATTGTCTCTATATTCCTTGGAAACATAGGCCAGTATTATGTTGAGTACCTTTGTACTGTCTCTGGCAAATAATAATTATGATCTAAATTTCATTTGTCAAATGAGTGAACAATTCCCTTGAGTTATTATACACTGTTACATTAAATTGTACACAGTTATATTGAAATTTACTTGCATGTCTGTTTTCCCTAATATACTATGAATATTTTAAGAGCACAGACCAAGTTCTTCATCTTTATATTCTTAATTTATAGCATAGTACTTGGCTCATAGTAGATGCTGAGGAAACTTTGGATTCATGAACAAATGAATGAATGGCAGGACTTTCGTTTTAGAATTTCAGTTAAATAGTTCTCCCCAAAAGAAGGCATCTTTTTTGACCATATATGTAAAGATAAGGTATTGGTACTTGGCTCATACTGCGTAACTGACATTCTCAGTTTCTTCTATGTACTAGGATTGGTAGCCTGTTTTTTAATAGGAAGATAGTGTATACACATGAAACAGTAACTGAGAGGTCAGTATTTTATGTGCCAAGGGAATGATATGGACAGATGTTGGTTCAGTCTCATGATAAATATAACATCTTAATTGAGCCATTGAAAGTGTAATACCTAAAGCATATATGGCTATTGGTTAATTGGATTCATTAAAATGGGAGCCCAAAGGAGGCTTTGTCTTTATTTTACTTGCCTTATTTGTTGCTTATTTTGGACTGATTTGGAGTTTTTCCCTATTCCTTTTTAGGTCCAAGACAACTTTGACAAGATTGAATTCAATAGGATGTGTTGGACCCTCTGTGTCAAAAAAAACCTCACAAAGAATCCCCTGCTCATTACAGAAGAAGATGCATTTAAAGTATGGGTTATTTTCAACTTTTTATCTGAGGACAAGTATCCATTAATTATTGTGACGGAAGAGGTAAGATGTGGCATGGGAAGTTTTTATTTGGCCATTTTAGCATTTAATAGACCTGGCTTGGTATTTTTTCTGTAAATTCAGCATAGTTATAGAAGGAGATGCATATCTCCTAGTGTTTTTGGATCAGAGGCAAAGCAGCCTGAATTTAGAAAAGCTCCAAATATAGTAATTTGGGGCATGTAATGCCCCTGGAGATTTGCAGGAAAAGTGGATCTCTTCCTCTCTAAATGACTATGATGATAAATGAATCTATCCTCATGTCCAAAGACTATCCTGTACAAGTCACAACATAATTTTCATACTACTTGCATATTGACAAACATAGGAACTGGCTAGTGCTGGTACATGGGAAACACATAGGATCCAGAATGTTGTTTTCAGGGCTGTTTTATGTGAGTAAATACTATCCTTGTTTCAAAGTCCAGGATGATTACTTTCCATACCTTTCAAAATGAAAGAAAAAGAATGCTTGTTTTGTTCTGGGTTATTTTCCCTAAACTTCCAAAGGAAAAAATAATAGGAGTAAGGTTTCTGAAACATCTTACTGCCCTAAAAAGTGATACATGTTAATACATGGTTTTTACAGTAGAAAATTTAGAAAAGATTAATATGCAAAATTAAAATCAGCTGTAGTCCCCACACTTTAAAAAAAAAGCCACCTATAATACCTAAACCTTGGACAAATGACTTAACCTGCAAGTTTTCATTTTCTTCTCTGTGAAATAAAGCTAATGACAATGTTTCCTCTAAGGGTTGTGAAGTTCTGCATTTAAAGGATTTAATTTAATGCCTGGCACATAATATGTGCTCTGTAACTCTGAGTGTTAACTCTTATGACTACTCTTATTACATGCATTTTTGCATATGAATCTGCTTATTTTCTTTGGATTATCTTCCAACAGTGAAATTCTGAGTCCCAAGAAATGCACACTTTCAGGGTGTGATGAACAAGGCAAAGTTGCCCTTCAGAAAGGGTGTACCAAGACGTTAAAGGTTGGGAAGGATTTTGACCAATAGTAAAGGCAGAGGAGAATTCTGGATGGAAGCAACAGTGAGCAGTGTTATATGACTCAGGAAAGCAAAGGACGTGTTCTAAAAGGAGTGAGGCAGGTATCCAGCTTGACTGAGTTGCCAGTCAGGGTGCTTACTTAGAAATAGCCACACTGGCTGATTCAAGCCAAAATGGAAATTTTTTTTTTTTTGAGATGGAGTTACGGTCTTATTGCCCAGACTGGAGTGCAATGGTGCAATCTCGGCTCACTGCAACCTCTGCCTCCCAGGTTCAAAAGATTCTCCTGCCTTACCCTCTTGAGTAGGTGTGATTAAAGGTGCCTGTCACCATGCCCAGCTTTTTTTTT
>NW_016107580.1:1136527-1140619 GCF_001604975.1 Cebus imitator | reverse complement strand
ACAAGGCAGGGTTTTACTCTGTTGCCTTGGCTGGAGTGCAGTGGTTCAATCATGACTCACAGCAGCCTCAACCTCCTGGGCTTAGGGTATCCTTCTACCTCAGCCTACTGAGTAGCTGGGACTACAGGCATGCACCACCACACTCAACTAATTAAAAGGATTTTTTTTGTAGTGATAGGGTCTTGCCATGTTGCCCAGACTGGTATCAGACTCCCTTTACCTCAGACTCCCTTTACCTCAGCCTCCCAAAGTACTGGGTTTATAGGCATGAGCTACTGTGTAGGGCCTGAGAAGGGACTTTTTTAGAAGGATGCTGGATAGCTTACAGAATCATTATGATGGCTTAAAAAGCAGGTGTGGAGGCTATGCAGTTTTGTCTGTCCTGGCCACTTCAGTGAGGAACCACTAGGAAAATGCTTGCTGCCATCAGATGATGGGTGTTGCACTTAATACCATGGAACACATCTGGTCCTGGACACTGATTGCTGCCTGAATTAGTCCATTTTCATGCTGCTAATAAAGACATACCCAAGACTGGGCAATTTATAAATGAAAGAGGTTTAAAGGACTTACAGTTCCACATGACTGGGGAGGCCTCGCAATCATGGCAGAAGGTGAAAAGCACGTCTCACATGGCAGCAGACAAGAGGAGAGAGCTTGTGCGGGAAACTCCTTTATAAAACCATCAGATCTCATGAGATTTATTAGTTATTACGAGAATAGCATGGGAAAGACCTGCCCCCATGTTTCAGTTACTTCCCACTGGGTCCCTCTCACAACACGTGGGAATTCAAGATAAGATTTCAGTGGGGACACAGCCAAACCATATCACTGCCTCGGAACTCAAATCTTCCTGCAACTGTTCTTCCTATGAGGGAGAGTTCTCCATACTGCTCACTTCCCAATTCATCATCAGGGTGTGATTTATCTAATTGGCATGGCCTAGGTCAGGTACCTTGCACTACTTGCAAAGGAGTCTTGGAAAGGATACATTTGCATTTTCAGCTTCTACATTGGCATGTAGGGATTTCCCCAGACATAAGAAAAGGGTTAGATGCTGAGCAATCAAAAAAGAATGATACATGTCCTTTCTCACTGGAACATGATCGTTGTGAAGAAGACAGGTGGTAGATGAAGCTGGAGAGTTTTGACTTTATTCTGTAGGCAGTGGGGAAAGATGAACCACTGATGATTTTTGAGCAAGAGAATGATGGGTGAATAGATGAAATATGGAGACATGGGAGGTGAGAAGTTGAGAGAAGCCCAGTGGCATCGAGGACTAAAATACAGTGAGAATAGAAAAGAAGTCCAGATGGAAAGAACCTAGAGGTCATGGGACTAAGCATATAGTGCCTCACTGTGGGAAAGTACAGACAAGTTTCAAGCCTGGGCAACTGAGGAGTAATATAGTATATTTGTTTAAGGCATGATACCTGAAATCAGACTTACTGGTTTGAAACCCAATTCTATCACTTATTAGCTATGTGACAAATTACTTGCTCTCTCTGTTTGGGGTTCCTGTCTGTAAGATGGGGATAGCTACTTCCTTCACTGTTCTCTGTGAGGGCTGAAAAAGTTTGATATATGTGAAGTGTTTAATAAAGTGCCTGGACCCATGGTAGTTGCTCACTAAAATGGGCACACTCACTAAAATGGGTGTGTGTGAATGAATGGTAGGATGATGAACAAATTTGGGAGGTATTGCATGATGGTGGGTTTGATACATTTGGGATTTTAGGTGGAACATCCTTGTGGAACTGTGCACTGGAAGTGTTTATCTAGAGCTTGCCAGAGGCCAGGGCTGGAGACAGAGATGGGGAAGCACTAGAAGTAGGTTAGATCAGGGAGGAAGACTGTAGTTGGAGGCATGAGTGCCAAGGATAGAACCTTGGGACTATTTCTGTAGCAGAAAGAAGAAGTAGATTGGTAAAGGAAGCTGAATTGAACAGGCTATGAGGTAGGAGAACTGGGGGAGTGCTGAGTCATAGATGTCTAAGAAATGAAAAGTTTTAAGAAGCACAAAAGTAGTTACTGGCATTAGATGCCTTGGAAAAATTGGATGATGATAAGTGAATAGTTGCCCTTGGATTTAACAATTATGTGCTCATTGGTAATCAAGGAGAAGGAATTTTTACTGTAGTGATGTTTCTTAGTGCTTAATAACTGTAATGATGTAATTGTATATGTATGTTAAAAAGAAAATGAAAAATAAAACATGCTATGAAATTTTTGTCCAAGGAAATTGTCTAGCTTAATACGGAGATGTGCAGAAGGGAATGTCTGCAGACAAAAATATACCAGTGGTAGTTTTAAAATCTAGCTCCTGCTTGAAAGAATTGTGCAAATAAAATGTACAGTATTTTAGACTAGGTATGGTGACTCAGGCCTATAATCCCAGCACTTTGAGAGGCTGAGGCAGGCGTATTGCCTGAGCGTATAATTTCACAACTAGCCTGGGCAACATGGTGAAACTGTGTGTCTACAAAAAATACAAAAAATTAGCTGGGCTTGATGGTATGCACCTGTTGTCCCAGCTACTCAGGAGGCTGAGGTGGGAGGATGGCTTGAGCCTGGGAGGATGGTTTGAATCTGGGAGGCGGAGCTTGCAGTGAGCTTACAGTGTGCCACTGCACTCTAGCCTGGGCAATAGAGCCAGATCTTGTCTCAAAAAAAAATTACAGTATTTTAAAACATTTTGTAGTTATACTGTGTTATGCATTTAATTGTGTTTTTGAAAAACTGGACGTGGGATGGTTCTCTTACCCTTGATTTTTTTTTTTTTTTTTGTTGTCAGTTTTTCTTTTCCTTCTTTTTTTTTTTTTTTTCCATCACTAAAGTATTTGAGGACTTGAAAGTGACCTTGTTCTGATTTCAGAATTAGAAATTAGTGAGTGTTTTTATTGCCTAGGCAGTACTTGCTTAATATGGATGACTTGTCAATGGCTTTAAATCATCATTGAGCCACAGGCTGTGAAGGGAGCCAGTCAGTGTCAATTTTCCACTACTTTGCCTAAGAAACTCAAAAGGTTTTTGCTGCAGGCAGCCAGAAGAATTGGGACCCACATGGGCCTTCATGTGTGTTTCTGTAGGCCAGAATCCAGCCAAGGCTCCTAGGCATGTTTATCTTCAAGACCTTTGCAGACTAACTGGAATGTCTTGATTCTCTTTCAAAACAAGTAATGTCATTTGAGAAGGGAGCAGCCTTTCTTTGATTTGTTAGAATAGCCAGGCAGCATACATTGTCATGTTATTATTTGGACTTACCCTGTGATTTGACAGCTTTTCTTCTGGTTAGAAGTAGAATTAGTTTTAGAGATTTTCCTCTAGGGCCTGGAGTGCTTGGGTGGGGAAAGACGGGATCACTGGAGCAGATTTATGTGAGATTGCTTTGTCTAGCTGCTGAACTAGCCTCCTGAGGTTAAACATGTTGATTTGTGTTTATGGAGCTCTTAGCCTATCACCTGGCCTTTGACCAAGCACTGCAAACTCAAGGTCATGCTATATTATGAAAAATACGTTCTCTGTTAGCTTTTGCTTTCTTTCTGAGTAATAACGCTTACAAAACTATATTTGGACTAGTTTTAGATTCACAGATTTTAATAAAATTTAATGTAAAAACATATTTAAAAATAAATTTTGAGATATAATGTTGTTATCAGTGCTTTTTAGGCTTTATAAATTTAAAGTAATACTTGTTTCCAATAATCCACTCACCATAATGATCATTTGCATTTTAAGTCCAGAGTGCTTTTTAAGAAAGATTTTTTTTAAGCCTTAATTAATACAATGTAAGATATAACCAGCCTGCCTCAGTGGCTCATGACTGCAATCCCAGCACTGAGGTGAGATGAGGAGGCTGAGGTGGGAGGGTTGTTTGAACTTCGGAGTTTGAGCCCAGCCTGGACAACATGGTGAAACCCTGTCTTTACAAAAAATACAAAAATTAGCTGGGCACAGTGGCACATGCCTGAAGTCTCAGTTACTCGGGAGGCTGAGGTGGGAGGATTGCCCAAGAGGCAGACACTGTAGTTAGCTGTGATCGTGGCACTGCACTCCAGCCTGGTAGACAGAGCAAAACACTGACTCAAAAAA
>NW_016107580.1:1130617-1135957 GCF_001604975.1 Cebus imitator | reverse complement strand
CTGTCTCAAAAAAAAAAAAAAAAAGATAATGTTTGCTTTTGATTCAATTTTCTGTTACCCAGAAAGTAGTTTCAAGAATGTTAAATCAATATTTAAGTGACTTACATAGTGAAGTTAAGTTGTTTCTGTCACATAGATGTAAGAAATAATATGTCCCCATTTGAGTTGGATTCTGTAATTTTTGTTAGAATATCTTCCTGGAAATATGTGCCTATAAAGTATAGTTTTTGTTTAGTATTCATTTCTCACAGAGGCAGGAACAAAACAGGATGTGTCTCTTATGTACTTATTTGGAAGAATTGCCTTGATGTAGTTAAAACTTGAACTGGATATAGTTTTAAGAGACTCTAAATAAAATAAAACCTGTTAAGCCAATAAAATGCCCCTTATTAATGATGATAAAGAATTTTTAATAAGATAAATTTTGAAACTGAAGGCCTTGAAAATCACATGCATCTTGAAAGTTTCTTCTTTGTTATTTTTGGTGAAACTTGCCTGGAAGGAGGAAGTAAGCTGCTTCCTGAAACTGAATGAGCTCTTAGAATTGATGCAGACCACTCGAGACTAACACGGAACACGTGATTTATTATTTAGTATAATTAAATAGTGGAGAATGGGAATGTTTGTTTCTCCTTGGGCCAATTTAATGAATCAAAAGGCCCTTACGTTATTTGGTTATGGTAAGTATCTGATTGTGTTGAAAGTCAGCAGGAAATGAATCTAGATTAGTTGTCTGGCACAGTCACTGGGAATGCTGAGCAGAACGAAGCTGGGTGCTAATAACAACATCACAAGGCTTGGGAGGGCACCTTCAGAAAGGTTCATGATGAACCTGGCAAGCTAATTCTAGAGCTGAGTTTGCTACTAATAGGTGCTGTCTGAGTTACAAACATAAAAAGTCGTCTGATTTTGAAGAGGTAACTGAAGCTTGGAGTGTGAATGGCTTGGGTTCAGTAAGAGGTAGCTGAGGAAAAGCTAAGGCTGATTCTTGACTTGTGTAAGGACATGGTCAGTTGGCTCCACCATCTTGTCTCACCCACCTGTAGTCATCCTCCACACACGTGCTCATACACAGGTGCTTCCTTTGCCTTGCTACTGAAACTTCTACTTGGGCCTGAACTCCCTTTACCCTAAGTTGTAAGCTGCCAGCCTGGGCCCTTCTTTTTGCTGCCTTAGAGAGATTGAATTTCTGTACCTGTTAATGCCACTGATTATTTTACCTTGAGCAATTGTTTATCTTAATGTCTTTTTTGACTCTCTTTTTCTTGCGTTTATCTCTTTAATCTCTCTCTCTCTCTCTCTCTCTTTTTTTTAAGATGGAGTCTTGCTCTGTCACCCAGGCTAGAATGCAGTGGCGTGATCTCGGCTCACTGCAACCTCTACCTCCCTGGTTCAAGCAATTCTCCTACCTCAGCCTCCCAAGTAGCTGGGATTACAGGTGTGCGCCACCACACAACCAGATAATTTTTGTGTTTTTAGTAGAAATGGGGTTTCGCCATGTTGGCCACGCTGGTCTGAAACTCCCGGCCACAGGTGATCTGCCTGCATTAGCCTCCCAAAGTTCTGGGATTATAGGTGTGAGCCACTGCACCCCGCCTCTAATTTCTTCTTTACTTTAATGTTTTTATACCTTTCTCTTTTCTGTCTCCTTTTCTCCTTCCCTCTTCCCTTTTCGCTCTTTTTCTTAACATTTTCTTTTTTCCTCTTTCTCTGTCTATCTCTGTTACTTCTCTTTAAAGAGCCAAGGAACTACCTGATAATACCTGGTAAGTTTAACAGTAGATGACATCTCTCCAGCAAGAGAAGGGAAAGATCTAAGTGTGTTTTTCTCCAACAGGTAAATTTTGGTGAACACTTACCATGTGCTATTGTTAGGGTATAAGATAAATCTTTGTCCTAAGAGAGCTTACAGCATCTCATCAAATTAAATCAATAGAACTTCTAATATATTTTTTCATTTTTCTCTCTTTTTTTAAAAAATGAGATAGGGTCTTGCTCTGTTGCCCAAGCTCAAGTGCAGTGTTGTGATCATAGCTCACTGTAACCTTAAACTTCTTGGCTCAAGCGATCTTCCCTCTTTAGCTTCCTGAGTAGCTGGGACTACAGGCATGTCCCACCATACCTGGCTAACTTTTAAATTTTTCTGTAGAGGTGAGATCTTGCCATGTTGCCCAGGCTGATCTTGAATTCCTGGCCTCAAGCGGTCCTCCTGTCTCAGCCTTCCAAAAAAACAGGCGTGAGCCACCACACCTGGCTTCTCTTGATATTTTTTCAACTTGTGATATTTTGTGAATGTACATGCCTTTGCAAACATGCATGTCTGTTTTTCTGTTAAATATATTATTTTACAAAATATTATAACCAAATTATTGGAAATGCAAAGAAGAAAAAGGAAAAAAATTAACTCATGATCCTATTGTTTCAAATTAAACTTACTATTTCTGACAAATATTTGTCAAAATAATTACATAATCTTTGTGCAGTAGAATTCATAGTAAAATTTAGTTTCATATTCTTCTTCACTTTCTCTTGTTTCATAAATGCCTTCTCAAATGTAATTTTGAATGGTTGGATAGTATTCCCCTCAGTGCAGAAGCGAAGCAACGTTAGTAGGGTATCTACTATGTGATGGTCATTGTGCAGATTGCTCCATATTTGTCTCATTTCACCCCACAGCATTTCTATAAGTATTGTTATGCCCATTTCATAGATGAGAAAATTGAGGCTTAGCTTAGTTAATTTCAGTTTAGCAAACATTTTTTGAGCTCTGAGGTACCATGATGAACTTTGGGGATTAAGGATGAGTGGGACATGGTTTCTCCTACAAGGAATGCAGAAAATGGTTGAAAAGAAAGCAAGTGAAAATACACTAAGTGCAGTGACATAGAAGAGGAACCCTTGACCTGGGTTCGGGTTGGTCAGAGCAGGTTTGCTAAAGCAGCAATGCTTTTCAAAACTTTAGTGTGCATATGGAAGTATTAGGGGTTTTTGTTAAAGTACAGACTTTGATTTTTGGGCTTTAGTTGGTCTGACAGTCTTCATTTCTAACAAGTTCTAGGTGGTGCCAATGTTGCTGGTCAAATGACATATGTCATTTTGAGTAGGAATATTCTAGAGAATGTAGGACTTGAATAAATACCACTTAGCTTGGTTGAGAGAAGGGAAAAGATATTCTAGACAGAGAAGACAGAATAGGGAATGACATAAAGCCTAAGGAAAGTATGGTAGGAGGGTAAACTACTTATAATCTATGGCAAGTGGTGGCAGACTACAGCTTGCTGGCTAAATCCAGCCCACAGCCTATATTTGCACAGCACATGTGCTAAGAATAGTTTTTATATTTCTAAAGGGTTGTAAAAAAAACAAAATCAAGGAAGAACACATGATAGAGAGGCACGAAGCTTAAATATTTACTGTCCAACCCCTTACAGTAAAAGTTTACACCCCCTGATCTGTGATATTAATGGTATCGGTGGAGTGTCAAGTCTGAGGTGGGTCATATGTGAGAAAGTAGGCTGGGGGATAATCACCAAGGGATGCAGAGGAGCTTGGCCTCTGTCTTTGAGGTGATAGGGAGCCAGGGCAGGGCTTAAAGAGAGGAGTGTCAGGCTCTGGCTTTTGTTTTAGAAAAATCCCTTTGGCAGAATATATATATAAAAGTGGGGGGGGGACCCTGGAGGTAAGGATACCAACCAGTAGGCCTGACCAAAAGCAGATTGAGTAGGAGTGACAGAGTTCAGAGCTGTCTGAGACAAAGCTTTAAAATTTCTTTTCTAAACCCTTAGAAAGTGGAAAGAAAAAAATAAAATAAAATTTCTTTTCACTGTAACCCATAGGAAGATAAATGTTTTTTGTCATGACCCAGCACACATAGACACATGCACACACAAAGCAAAACTTATCACAAAATACTATTTCTTTATTGTGGATGAACTCACATGTTTTTTGTTCCATTCAAAAAAATGCTGGTTGCTATCCACTAAGTTGACTTTACAGTGGGCCATAACCCACAATTTGAAAACACTCATTTAGGGAAATAAAACAGCAGGATTATGTCATTGGTTTGATGTGGGGGATGGGGAACAAGAATCCTAAAATGGGCATGTAAATGGTGTTATTCCTAATGGAAATCAATAGTAGAGGGGGAAGCCATTTGGTAGAGAAGATTCATTCGTTTTTGGACATAATGTTGAATTTGAGAGCACTGTAGGATATTTGGGCTTTCCAGAAAATAAGAGGTATCAATTCTTATTCAGTTTTATTGCCTTATTGTTTGTTTAATTGCTGTTCTTTCTTTCTTTTTGAGACAGAGTCTCGCTCAGTTGCCCAGGTTGGAGTGCAGTGGCAGTGATCTCCACTCACTGCCTTCAAGGTTCAAGCAATTCTCATGCTTCAGCCGCCTGAGTAGCTGGGATTACAGGTGTGTAATCCCAGCATGAAGCATGAAAATTAGCCTGGCTAATTTTTTTGTATTTTTAGTAGAGACAGGGTTTTGCCATGTTGACTAGGATGGTCTCGAACTCCTGGCCTCAAGTAGTCCTCCTGCTTTGGCCTCCCAAAGTGTTGGGATTATAGGCGTGAACCACCACTCCCAGCCTAACTGCTGTTATTTCAATAACAGTATTTTCTACACAAAGTATGATGTTTTAGAATTTAGTAAGCTTTTCCTGCTCAGGCTAGGTATTCCACCATTATTTACAACATTGTAGTGTTCCAGTGGGAAGAAGCAGCATGAATTTTGAATAGTTGGCTTTTGTGGAAAATTTGTAAGTTGGTCAATAACTTGTACGTATTACTTTGAGATGTTTAATTTAGCGCTTGTATATTTGGTATGATTAATGTTCTGATACATTAAAATATTTAACAGTGTAATCAGAGTACATTAATTAGTTTGTATATTGTTATACATGTGCAGTTTGTTTTAGTTCTGTATACAAATATACTACACTATTAGAGCGTTATCAGTTTTTTATTCCTTTACTTATTCTGCACTAATACAGATCAGTAGCAT
This sequence comes from Cebus imitator, assembly GCF_001604975.1. NCBI lineage: Eukaryota > Metazoa > Chordata > Mammalia > Primates > Cebidae > Cebus > Cebus imitator. The sequence goes on along the minus strand of NW_016107580.1, from coordinate 1,130,946 downwards.
TTTATTTATATTCCTCTCCCTATGTAGTAGGAGACTCTTTAAAGATAGGCATTTTTGAAACTATAAAGAGTATTTCCTAAGTTCAACAAATCAGTGTTTATAACATAAATACAAAACTATGTTGTTTTTTTTAACTAGGAAATAATTGTTTCATATTCTTTATATAGATCGAATACCTGCTTAAGAAGCTTACAGAAGCTATGGGAGGAGGTTGGCAGCAAGAACAATTTGAACATTATAAAGTCAACTTTGATGACAGTAAAGATGGCCTTTCTGCGTGGGAACTTATCGAGCTTATTGGAAATGGACAGTTTAGCAAAGGCATGGAT
>NW_016107580.1:1112066-1130507 GCF_001604975.1 Cebus imitator | reverse complement strand
AATTATGTGTTTTTATAAGAGATATTGGTTCATAGTTTTATTTTCTTACACTGATTTTGTTTTTTTGTTTTTTGAGACAGTCTTGTTCTCTTGCCCAGGCTGGAATATAGTGATATGATCTTGGCTTACTGCAACCTCCGTCTCCTGGGTCCAAGGGATTCTCGTGTTTCAGCCACCCAAGTAGCTGGGATTACAGGCGTGCACCACCATACACAGCTACATTTTGTATTTTTAGTAGACATGGGATTTTACCATGTTGGCCAGGCTGGTCTTGAATGCCTGACCTCAAGTGATCCACCCACCTCAGCCTCCCAAAGTGCTGGGATTACAGGTGTGAGCCTCTATGCCTGGCCTGATTTTGAATAGGAATAAAATTTCTTATGTTTCCAGTCTTAGGCTTTCACTTAAAAAAAATTACTGGTGCAATTTTAAAGTGTAGTTAAGCATTAGAAAGGTGCTATTTGAAATAACTGTTTAGATAATCACATTTCCAAATTTTTTTTTTTCTTTTTTGAAATGGAGTCTCACTCTGTCACCAGACTGGAGTGCAGTGGTGCGATCTCAGCTCACTGCAACCTTTGTCTCTCAGGTTCAAGAGATTTCTCCTGCTTTAGCCTCCCGAGTAGCTGGACTACAAGCATGCGCCATCATGCCCAGCTAAGTTTTATATTTTTAGTAGAGACGGGGTTTCACCATGTTGGCCAGGATGGTCTCGATCTCTTGACCTCGTGATCCATCCGCCTCAGCCTCCCAAAGTGATGGAATTACAGGTGTGAGCCACGGTGCCCAGCCCATTTCCAAAATATTTTTAAAGTATCTTTCTGTCATGTGCACATTCATAACTGTTGATCCAGAAATATCTCCATGGCATAATGTTGAGTGAAAAAAAAACATATTGCTGAACAGGAGATATCTTGTAATCCCCTTTAGGTAATGTGTTGTGTGTGTATAGAGCTGTCAGGAAGGTGCTTGTCAAAATGTTTACAGTAATCAACTCTGGATTGTGGGATTTTGGTGAATTTTTTTCTTCTTTATCCTTTCTGTATTATTGGACTTTCTACATGATTTTATATTATTTTTATAAAATCAGAAAAATACCCCTACTTGTGGGAAAAAAATGGCTTTATGTAGCAAAGTTGCTTTTGTTTTAGACTGTCATCTTTTTCCCAGCATCCAGCATAGCATATGAAGCTCGATGCTTATTAAATAGAATTTATATTTTTTGGTGACTCTTTGAAATTTCTTACGTTATTATATTGAATAATGACTCTGATTTGGGATTTCCTTACTTTGATTCTTTCTTTGTTTCATAGGTAATAGTGTTGTCTTTGTTCTTTTTTCTCCTAATGGAGCACATCATAAACGTTGAGGCTGAATTTGTATAGATTTTTGGTGCTACAAAGAGTTACAAGACATGGTCTTTATCTGAAGTGGAATTCTCAGCCTCTTAGGATGGCAGGATATGACTATAGTAGAATTGCAGTATGAGATAGCTTTTGCTTGAGTGTCCAAAGATTAGGAAACTAAATATGTAATATGATTAGAACTTAGTATAATAACCATATGAAACTTATAATCAAGTTAATATTATATATATTTAATGATATATATAATCTATCATGTGCTATCAGCATCTGTAGATTTAATACTAAAAATATCAGGTATTCTCAAACAAGCCTGAAGGGCTTTGGCCTATAGTAATGTATAATTTTACTTAAGTAAAAATTTGAGACACACCTTTGAGGCCGGTCTGTTGGAAGGAAGTACAGAGCTAGTGAGTGTGAGCTTAGAAGCCAGTATTCCTTAAAAAAAAAAAAAAAAAAAAAAAAAGCAGAAGCCAGTATTCTAGTATTTTCCTGCTGGTCTAGAGCACAGTTCCTTCTTCACAATACTGAGAGGTCAGGCAGAAAGGCAGGTTGGTACCAGAGGTGGAAGTCCTTGACTATTTGCTTGAGAAGATATATGTGGCCAAGCTTTAGCATTTTCATTGATTGAGTGAGATTTTACTTACCTTAGTCATTTAGCATTTTCATTGATTGAGGTTTTACTTATTGTTTAAAATTTATTTTTGTAGAGATGAGGTCTCACTATGTTGCCCAGGCTGATCTTGAACTCCTGGCCTCAAGAGATCCTCCTGCCTTGGCCTCCCAAAGTGCTGGGATTATAGGTGTCAGCCACTACATCTGGCTTGATTGAGGTTTTAATTTACAGAAAATCATTGTTAGGTGTTTATTCTTTCTTTTTAAGTGGAATAGACCAGTATAATGAACTCCCACATACCCATCAACAGCTCCAGTAACTGCCAACATGTGGAAAAAAATCCTACCCCACCTACTTTTATCTCTCCTGTGTTTTGAAGCAAATTTCAGGTATTTTATTTTGTTTATAAAAATTTCAGTAGGTATCTCTAAAAGATAATGATTTTAAAAAAAATCTCAAATGCTGCTTAACATGGGAGGGGTTCTAAGTCTATTATCTGCATATCACTTTGGGAAGGGGTTGTCTCTGAAGTGTCTGAAATTATATGCAAATTTTTGACTGTATATGCTTGCATGAGTGGATGTAATGCCCCTGGCCTTCATAGATTCTCAGAGGATCCAAGAACAATTGGTGTTTACATATTCAGGGTTGTATTATCAAATAATGGAGTAGGCATGTATATCAAGGAAGAGATGTCAGCTCTTACAAATAAAAGGACAAGAATTTATATCGCATTTAATCTTTCACAGGGTTACATGATGAAAAAGGGCCACAGACGGAAAAACTGGACTGAACGATGGTTTGTACTAAAACCCAACATAATTTCTTACTATGTGAGTGAGGATCTGAATGATAAGAAAGGAGACATTCTCTTGGATGAAAATTGCTGTGTAGAGGTGAGCCTACTGTTACTTCTTTGCATGATTACCCTATGCTGCCCCCTGCTGCTGAAGTAGCTTCTCACCTTCTTCCACCTAGACTCTAGAGCCTTAAAATAATCCCCAAATTTACATTTCCAAAATAATATAGGCATATAGTTGCAATGGTTTCTGAACCAAAAATTAGAGATAGCTGACAAAATTTTTTTCTTATGTGAATTTATTTTCAATCTTATGAACAAAGTATAAGGATTAAATCATTTATTGGAACATTGAAGGAATCAATCTGTTGAATAAAAGGTAGTAATAAAACAGATAATAAAGTAAAAAGAAAAGTTCAGTAAGACAATATTTGGAATCATGAATATGCCAGAAAATCTGGGACATTTTGAGTGCAAGAAATTTAGGAAGATACAAGCATTGTCTTTGAATACTTTGGGTGACTTTCAGGACACTTTATTCATAGGTACTAATTCTTTAAAGAAGTGAAATTCTCAAGAACATAAATTTTTGAGTTTTATTTCTGTATGAATTGTCCCCATGTCTGTATGTGTTGAAGAATATTTGAATACCTGAAATCTCACGCATAAACTACAATGTATTTTAATGAATAATAATGTCTTGAGATGTCTAATGCCCATGAAGGGGTCTTCTTAGATTTAACTAAACATGGAGATTCACAAGGCCTCCAAAGGCCAGTTTACTCATAAAGATATAGGACAGAAACCACAGGTTGCCAGCCATTACATTCCAAGTGCAAGGAGAGAAAGCCACATTAAGCAGATGTAGGAATCACCCTGGCTTAGCGCTTCATATTCTTTAGGAGTTAATACCTTTTGTAACATCATCACAGATGTACTTTCCAGGATTCCTGCAAGGGAAGTGCTCAGGATAAGAGTTGCTATGCTCAGGAAATCCCAATGCATGGCATTCTATCTGTTGTTTATAGTTTTCACAGTCTAAATGTAGTATCCCAATCAGGGGTTGTCGTTACCATAAGTAATGTTCTTAGGGAACAGCATTAGTAAATCAGTAATATGCATTTATAGGTATTTTTCATTGACATTAAGTTTCAGCTGATTTTTACAAATAATTAAGATTGAATTTCATTTAAATACTTAAAATTTTGAAGAACTAATTTTGCTTCCTGTTTTAGTCTTTGCCTGACAAAGATGGAAAGAAATGCCTTTTTCTCGTAAAATGTTTTGATAAGACTTTTGAAATCAGTGCTTCAGATAAGAAGAAGAAACAGGAGTGGATTCAAGGTAAGGTGATTTTGATTATTTGCCATGACAACTTGAGAGCTCTGACTTTCTAGTTTTGAATCTCAGGAAGGATGCTAAGACATTATTTCCTCATTGTTTATAGTTATTTCTGCATGTGATATAATAGCTGAGAGAAAAATTATGATGAGCTCTCAAAGTTTTCATTAGCTTTATTTGCATAATGAACTGTGGGTAAATTACAAATGGGAGATTTACTTTTTAAATAAATTTTGGAGTTGCAAGTATAGCTTTGCTACAGTGATATATTGTGTAGTGGTGAAATCTGGGTTTTTAGCATAACCATCACTCATAGTAGCTGTTACGTAATTTCTCATCTCTTGCCAGTCTCCTGCCTTCCCACATTTCTGAGTCTCCAATGTCTGTTAGTCCATACTCTATGTTCGTATGTATACATATTTTAGTTTTCACTTTATAAGTAAGAACATGTAGTATTTGATGTTCTGTTTATGGGTTATTTCAAGAAATACTTCAAGATAATAGCCTCCAATTCTACCCATATTACTGCAAAAGACATTATTTCATTCTTTTTTTATGGCTGAGTAGTATTCCAAGGTATATGTGTGTATGCGCACACTACAGTTGTTGGTGGACACTTAGGTTGATTTCATATCTTAGAGATTTTAGGTTTTACTTACTCTTATTATTTAAAGAGTATAGAATTTCCCCTTTTAAGGACTGTGAAGAATTTTACAGTGGCCATCTTGAGCCTGAGATAATATGTAAAAGAAAAGAGGAGTTATGTAATAGTTTTTGAATACTTCAAGGGATTTTCAAGATCCATTACTTTTACAAGAAATCACTAGTTTTGGGTAACTCAAGAACACAAACTTTTGAATTAATAACCTTTTAAAAAATAATTTCAACTTTTATTTTAGATTCAGGGGTACATGTGCAGGTTTGTTACATGGGTATATTGTGTAATGCGGAAGTTTGGGGTACGACTGAATCTATCACCCAGGAAGTGAGCATTGTACCTAATAGTTAAGAGTTTACAAACCTCTTCCCCCTACCTTGCATCCCAGCCCCTAGTGCCTGTTGTTGCCACTTTTATGTCCATGAGTACCCAGTGTTTAGCTCCCACTGACTAGTGAGAACATTCATTATTTGGTTTTCTGTTCTGTGTTAATTTCCTTAGGATAATGGCCTCTAGCTGCATCCATGTTGTTGCAAAAGACAAGATTTTGTTCTTTTTTTATGGCTCTGTAGTGAATGAATAACTTTTAAGTGTTCTATTGTTGGGTACCAGCCCCAACCCTGTATATAGGTGCTCTTAGTCCTGGTGGTGACAAGGGATTTAGAAAAGGAAATAAAGACAGATGCACAAGAGTAGAATTTACAGCATGGGTTCAGGGGACCAGCGCAAGTGAGGGAAACCGTTGGCCCCGAGCCCTGGGCTCCAAACGCTTTTATTATTTGCATAATCTCTTTGATCTTATGGGTGTGGAAGGGGAGGATGAAGGGGTAGGTAAGATGTTAGGGGGAGGGCGCTTGAGATCCTTCTAAGACATGCTAAACTAGTACTCCGAGTTTTTCAGGGTACAGCTGCATCAGAAGTATAGCAGATGAGGAGCCCAGTGCATCAAGGGGCTTTTATCTCCCGAGCCTTGAGAACATAGAGCAATTAAAATCAGTCCATATTCGGAGAACCTAGGCAGAGCCTGAGGCGTTCCATGATCTCCACCATGTAAGGCTTTTCTCCTCCTTGCCAGCTCCTATCTGCAAAGACCCTCCTGGATCTTGTGAGCAAAGGTCGCCTCCCTTTCTAAGAGATCTTTGCATAAGCCCTGTTTATGAGACCCTCATAAAGTCTCCATCTTGAGAAGGCATTCGTGGGACCAGAGCAGTATAACCTGCTCTGCAACCATCCCGAGGTGTTCCCCAGTGTTACTGCACTCTCGATGGTCTTTACCTTAGGCCTCCTGTTGCCACTTGATTTCTGATTAACTGCACCAATAATATATTTTAGTTTGGTGTATAGACTTCAATATACTCTGAGCCAAGCAAGCTTATAATTATTTAGTTAGAATTAACGTAGGTCTCCCCCTGGCCATCTTGACCCGCATTCCATTATTCCAAAATTAGTAAAGAATGAAACAATACAAGAAGGCTTTTTTTTTTTTTTTAAATCCTGAAAGGAGATTCTGAATATTCTTAGACATAGATAAAATTGTTATGTTGGAGAATGTAGTCATTTTTGATGTGGTTTAAGAGTTGGAGGTGGTCGGGCACGGTGGCTCATGGCTGTAATCCCAGCACTTTGGGAGGCCGAGGCTGGCAGATCACGAGGTCAGGAGATTGAGACCATCCTGCCCAACATGGTGAAACCCTGTCTCTACTAAAAATACAAAAAATTAGCTGAGCATAGTGGCATGTACCTGTAGTCTCAGCTACTCAAGAGGCTGAGGCAGGAGAATCGCTTGAACTCAGGAGGCGGAGATTGTAGTGAGCCGAGATTACGCCACTGCACTGCAGCCTGGTGACAGAACAAGACTCTGTCTCAAAAAAAAGGAGTTCGAGGCAAATGCACCTTATTTGAATGCTCTTTCCTGTGTCTCTTGGATTGAGTTATAAATTCTGTAATTGCTTTTCTCTTACGTGGAGTGGGGATAATAATAGTACCTACTTCCCAGGGTTGTGGTGACTGTTAGAAAATAGATAATGACAGATATACTCACACGTTTTCAAAATGACGTAGATTGCAAACAATCTAGCTGTCTCTTAATTAGGAAATGGTTGAATAAATTATGGTTTAGCTGCATAATGGTGTACCATGCAGTACTCTATGTATAGTACTTTAGGTATTGATACTGAGAACTCTGAGACAGATTAAATGAAAAAAGCTGAGGGTCAGAAGGGCGTGTTGTGCCATCATTTGTGTTAAAAGAAGGTGGAAGACATATATGCATATTTATTTGCATAGGCTTATAATATTTCAGGAGAGATGCACAAGAAACTACTAGCTTGAGTTGCTAGTGGGGAGGGGAATCCAGTACTTGAGAGATAGCAGTAGGAGGGAGACTTTTCCTGTGTGTCTTCTGAATTTGAACAATGTGAGTGAAAGCATTAGCTATTCAAGAAATTACATTTAGTAACTAAAAATGTCAAAAGAAAAACCAGATTTTGTATAAAAGTTAGATAATGCATGTAAAGGATATATGTATTTTATTTTTAAAAGAAAAGACAGCTGCTGTTACCTGTTATCATCTCAGGAAGGGGTTGCATAAGGCATAGATGATAGACAACTAAACACGGTAGGTTGCAAATCAGATATCAGAAACTTGAATCTTGCCCTCACTGTGTCTTATTCTTGTTTGGCTTTTCGAGAAGTATAGAGAAGGGAGTTGAAAGTATTGTCATTGGTTCTTAAAAATGTGTGCAGTATTCCCAAATCAAGTGTTTCTGAGCACAGATCAGTTACATAATTCTGGTACTGGAAAGGACTTTATAGATCATCTCTCTCATTTTAGAGATGGGGAAGCTGATGCTGCACGAGGTTATTTCTTGAGGGGAGCTCTGAAAAAAAAAAAACAAAAAAACCAAGAGGTTATATGACTGCTCAGGGTCATACCAGTACATAGTGGCAAAATCAGAATCTACACTGGGCTTTCTGGCTCCCTGTCTCATTTTCTTCCCGCTGTGCCACTTGCATAGTAGGCTTACAAAGAATAAATAATATTTCCCATTTTTTTCTCATATACCTTTTGCAGCCATTCATTCTACTATTCATCTGTTGAAGCTGGGCAGCCCTCCACCACACAAAGAAGCTCGACAGCGTCGGAAAGAACTCCGGAAGAAGCAACTGGCTGAACAAGAGGAACTGGAGCGACAAATGAAGGAGCTCCAGGCCGCCAACGAAAGCAAGCAGCTGGAGTTGGAGGCCGTGCGGAAGGTGGGAATGGGCGCTGGGTTGGGAAAGCGCTCTTCATTCCCTTGCTTAGGGGCTTTGGTTCTACCAAGATGAATGTAGTGCCGTTTTAGGGAGATATTTGTGGTGAACTGTTCTCAGAAGTGTTACCAGACCATCAAGTGAGTTTTCCTAGCCCTGGAACTATGCAAAAACATTTCATTGGCTAGGAAGGTATATTTATAGTAATAATGAGCACAGTTGAATTTTTTCAGAAGAAGGTGGGAAATTTCATTCCCTTGAGGATGTCAAGACTGTTTTTAGTGACCTGGGCAAGGGGTGTTGCTTTTTAGTTTTTCCTTAGCTCCCATCTTCACTCATAAGTACCTTGGAAGACCCTTACTTTAAAATTGTTAGTTTTACTTACTCTTTGGAGTTCAAGATACAGTCTGGGTCAGCTTTTCCTTCCACCTCAAGGCTAGGAGGTCAAGTACCATACGCTGTATGAGATAGTTGATGTTCATTGGGAACAGTTCCTTGGTGATGTCATGATCCCAAGGGTGGTAGTGAGTCCCCTGTATGTGGGTCTGGTCTTTATTTTAGACACTTTTGGGCTCCGTCTGTCTGCCTTGAATCACTGAGCACCTGCTAACCACTAGCCCAAGAACTCTTTCATGCACTTCTGTGCAAAAACTTTGTCCTGGGAAAGGGAGGTGGCTCATAATCTATGACCCCACATTCCTAGTGGGCCTCTCCCTTGGTTACCCATAGAAATGCCATATTGTGGGCTGAACTTCCTCTGAGTAGAGTAGACTCATGAAGATTTTTAAGAATACTTTTATAATCTTAGAAGCCACGTAAGCATATATATACTCTTAGAAACAGTTATTACTATCATGCACTTATTTTCTAAAAGCAGCTCCTCATTTCTTACTGCCCTCCCCCGACCCCCAAACACTCTTGCATCTTACCTCTTTCTGCTGCAATATATTTTCTGTAAAAATTCCCTTTAAAGGTTATGCTGAGCACCTGCCATATATGATTACCCCTGCTTCCTTCCACTGTGCATACATCAAAAGTGGGTGTTGTGAGGTCATGGCGGGAAGCCAGGGCTTGGTGTCCTTTTTTATAATTTTAAAATTATAAAATAGCTCATACCTGCAGAGAAGAATATGAAATACATACATATATATATATATATATATATATATATATATATATATATATATATATATATATATATATATATATATATACACACACACACACACACACACAAACAATCATACAGTGAATACCCATGAAACTACTTCCTGGGTTAAGACAGATTATTGCCAATACAGGTTGAGTATCCCTTATCCAGATTTGGGATTTTTTTGGATTTTGGAATGTCTACATTATATACTGTAATTACCAACTGAGATCCTCTTGCCTCAGCCTCCCAAATCCAAAAATCTGAAATTTGAAATGCTTCAATGAGCATTTCCTTTGAGCATTATGTCAGAGCTCAAAAAGTTTCAGATTTTGGAGCATTTCATATTCATTTTGTATTTTTTATTCAGATCATTCCCTCATCCCTAACCTCTGGAAATCACTGATCAATTCTCTGTTCTTGTATTTTTGCCTTTTCCAAATTGTCATATAAATGAAATCATACAGAATGTACATTTTAAGAGTGGACTGGATTATTTAACTTAGCATTGTACATTTGAGATTCATCTATCAATGCCCTTTTGAACTTTTTTTTTGTTTTTTGAGATGGAGTCTTGCTCTTGTTGCCCAGGCCGGAGTACGGTGGCGCAATCTTGGCTCACCACAACTTCCACCTCCCGGGTTCAAGTAATTCTCTTGCATCAGTCTCTCAAGTAGCTGGCATTACAGGCATGTGCCACCATGCCCGGCTAATTTTGTGTTTTTAGTAGAGATGGGGTTTCTCCAAGTTGGTCAGGCTGGTCTCAAACTCCCAACCTCAGGTGATCCACCTGCCTGGGCCTCCCAAAGTGCTGGGAAAACAGGTGTGAGCCACCCGTGCCCAGCCACCCTTTTAAACTTTTAAACTCTGCCTCCCAGGAGCATGTTAGTGTCTGCTCTGAGTAATGTGAAGAAGGCATGCCTGGTGTTAGCAAGCTGTAGACCTATGTAGACAGCTTTCCCACTAACTAGGTTTATAGAATTATTTAAATGACCGATTTAAGATTCTTGGATAAGTGCTGAAAAATTCTTATACTTCTTAATAATCTTTGATTTTCTTGTCAGTAAACAAAATTCTCCGATTTTTTCATGGAGGCAGTGTTAGAAAAACATAGCTTAGATGAATATTTAACTAAATTTATTTATTTTGAGACAGGGTCTTGCTCTGTTGTTCAGGCTGAAGTGCAGTGGCTCAATGACTGCTCATTCCCCGGCTCAAGAGATCTTGCCTCAGCCTCCCAAGTAGCTGGGACTACAGGTGCACATCACCATACCTGGCTAATTTTTTGTATTTTTTATAGAGATGGGGTTTTGCCATGTTGCCCAGGCTGGTCTCGAACTCCTGGGCTCAAGTGATCAACCCACCTCAACCTCCCAAATTGCTGGGATTACAGGAATGAGGCACCATGCTCAGCTGAATCTTTTAATCATCTGGAATTAGGTTATATATCTGTGGGTTTCTTAAAATTTTACAGGCCTCATTTTAATTAGAAGAAGGAATAAGAAATCATGGTAGTTTTTATAAATTAATAGATTTATTTAAAGGGTTTCCTCAAATAATTTTTATTTCTACTTTTGTTTCTTTTAAAAAATATGATCATTTGGGTAGGTTCAAAAATATACAAATATAAAAAGGCAGCTGTGAAAGATTTTCTCCCCGTCTTACAGTTACGAATTTCTACCCCTTGCCAAGGTAAGGAAATACGAATATACATTCTTATTTTTTCTTATTTATTTCTTTATTTGAGACGGAGTCTCACTGTGTCGCCCAGACTGGAATGCAGTGGCTCAATCTCAGCTCACCGCAACCTTTGTCTTCTGGGTTCAAGTGATTCTCCTGCCTCAGCCTCCTGAGTAGCTGGGATTACAGGCGCACACCACCACACCCAGCTAATTTTTGTATTTTTTTTTTTTTTTTTGGTACAGACAGGGTTTCACCATGTTGGTCAGGCTGGTCTTGAGCTCCTGACCTTGTGATCCGCCTACCTCAGCCTCCCAAAATGCTGGGATTACAGGCGTGAGCCACCGCACCCGGCCATTCTTTTCCCATTTTTTAAACAAAAAAGTATATATCAGTGTTACTGTTCTGCCTCTAGTTTGTTTCACTTAATATATTTTTAAGATCTTTCTATATTAGTATAAAGAGAGTTTCTTCATTCTTTTTTATGGCTGTAGGGTATTCTTTTATACAGCTGTGTCATTATTTACTTAATCATACCGGGTTAGTGAACATTTGGGTTGTTTTAATTGGTAATGCTGTAGGGAATTATCTTGTACCTGTGTCATCGCATATGTGTTCATACATGTTCTGATGTCTCTGAGGAATGAATTCTCAGAGGTGGGAAAGCTGGGTCAAAGTGTGTACACCTGTAATTATGAAATCCAGGCTGATGGACCAGCCACCATCTTGAGTGTTGCTGTTTACCGGCCAGAAGAAAAAGTGTTCCAGAGTTTAGCCATGTAGTGCTCCATCCCAGAAATGTCACACTATACTTCTATTTATAATATTTTGGTCAGAACTAGTCAGAACTTTCTGATGAGAAGTTAGCTGTCAAGCTTGCAGGAGTTCCTTTGTGTGTGGTAAATCATTTTTCTTTTTTTTTTTTGCTTTAAGATTATTTTTTGGTCTTTGTCTCTTAACAGTTTTACTGTGGTGTATGTGGTTGTAGATCTCTTTGTGTTTATCCTATTTAGAGTATATTGAACTTAAATATGTATAGTGTTTTCCCTAAAGCTGAATAAGTTTTTAGCCATTATTTCTTTAAATATTTTTTCTACCTTTTTTTGGTATACATAATGGTGTCCCACATTTCTCTAAGGCTGTATTCGTTTTTCTTCTTCTTTGTCTCTAATTGCATAATTTCTATAGATCTATCTTCAATATATTTTTCTTGCAGCTCAAATATACTGCTGAGTCCCTGTAGTGAATTTTTCATTTCATTTATGGCACTTTTTACTTCAGAATTTCCATTTGATTCTTTCTGTAATTTATTATCTCTTTATTATTCTCTATTTGATGGGATGTTCTCATTCCTTTCATTACTTCTCTAAGTATGGTTCCTTTTAGTTATTTGAGCATACAGTATTTATAATAACTGCTTTGAAGTCTTCACGTGCTAAATCCACCATCTGTGTGTCTTCAAAGACAGTTTCTCTTGCCTGCTTTTTTACTGTATGTGAGCCATACTTTCCTCTTTCTTTGCATGTCTCATAATTTTTTATAGAAAACTAGACATTTTAGGGCCGGTACGGTGGCTCATACCTGGAATCCCAGCACTTTGGGAGGCCGAGGTGGGTGGATCATGAGGTCAGGAGTTTGAGACCAGCCTGGCCAATATGGTGAAACCTCATCTCTACTAAAAATACAAAAAATTAGCCAGGCGTGGTGGTGTGCACCTGTAGTCCCAGCTACTTAGGAGGCTGAGGCAGGAGAATTGCTTGAACCTGGGAGGCGGAGGTTGCAGTGAGCCAAGATCATGCCACTGCACTCCAGCCTGGGCGACAGAGTGAGACTCTGTCTCAAAAAAAAAAAAAGAAAACGAGACATTTTATATAATGTGCAGTAGCAACTCTGGATACTGATTCTACCTCTTTCCCCAGGGGCCTGTTATTGTTTGGTCCTTTATTTGTTTAGTGACCTAACTGGACTATTTCAGTGAAGTTTCTTTTCCTCACAGTGTGAAGCTCCTGACTGTTGCTCCTCAGAGGCACAGGCTTGGACAGGAACACAGTCATCCTGCGAAGACCCTGATTTTTGCAGGGCTCTCTTTGAGTGTCTTTCTGTGATCCCTTATTTAAGCTTTCCACCTCTGTTGGCATCACACCAACAGCTGTTAGAGTTCACTAATTTTGTTCTGTTGCTTTCCACAATGCCCTGGAATCTGAATTGCCTCACAGTCTGAGACTATTTAAATTCAGACCTGCATTTGGTCTTCAAAGTCAGTCTTTGAGACTTTTTCTTACTACATGAGACCTCTTCTTAGCTATGTCTTTCTCTGATTCTCTCTGTCAGACATTTGACTGGTCTGGCAAGAGCAGTGGCTCATGCCTGTTAATCCCAGCGCTTTGGGAGGACAGGGTGGGAGGATCACTTGAGGCCAGGAATTTGACACCAGCCTGGACAACATAGCAAGACCTCATATCAGTCAACCAACTAACCAACCAACCAACCAACCAACCAACAGCACTTAAAGCTGGTCTGTAGGTTAGTGTGTTGTTCTCATGAAGCTACTGGCCTCCTCTTAATTCCTTGCCATCAAAATTTCCATAGTTTTTTAGAGTGCCCTTAGGCTTGTACTGCCTTCCACTTTCAAAAAAAGTCGGCCCTTCTGGGGAGAACATCAGAGCTTGCTTTTATCCCTGGGCAAAACCTCTGTGCAGTGTTCTGGAGCTGGGGGTGGAGACAGTAGTTGGCTTCTCTTGGAATGATAATCCTGCTTTATGCGAATATCACTAGATGGAGGTGGTAGCCCTTGCCACTTGCCTCTCCTTATGTGGAACTTCTGCCCCACAAGTGACTGGGACAAGAGTGCTCAGACCCTGTATTCTCAGCCTGTCATACCTGGGGTCAAACTTCCTCCTTGTGAATGGGGGCTGGTGGAGAAAGGGAGCCCCAAACCTCTCAGCCACTCTTGGCTGGAATAGAGTTTCTGCAACATGCAGCTGGAGACAAAGAGAAATTCTGGCAGCGTGCCCCTGGCAGTGATATATCATAGCCCTTGACTGTGAGCTGAGGGGCGGGGAACCCTTGTTTTGGGTTCCATCTGCCAGGAGTAGAGCTTCCTTCTCACTGATACTGTGGGGGAGGGGGAGGAGTGCATCATATGCCACAGACCTTCACTGTTCTTACTGAGAGTTGGTAGATTTTCTTAGATAAATGTTCTCCATTTTAGAATGTCCTTAGAATAATTTCTAGAGACTTTTAAAGGTTTTGTTTTTTAACAATAGTTTTCACCAGTTATGGTTGTTTTGTTGGGGAAAGGGTCTGCGGATCTTCTCATGCCATCCTTCTAGAAATTGAGTTCTGGTAAAAGTTACAAGGAATAATGTTTAAGATGACAAAGCTGTACAGAAAGAGCTCAAGAAATAGCTCTCACATCTCATGAATGCAATTGCAAGTGAATTTTAATTCAACGACTATACTAAAACTTTCTTTGCAAAATGTTGTTCAGACTTATCAATTGTCTTTCATTTACCTACCTTATTTTGTATGTTGACTCAGCAGATTGTTGGACTGGAATTCAAATGGAGCTACAAGTTTTTATTCTATTATCTTTATTGATATTAAGAACATTTGGCTTTTCCCATGCTTAAGTGTGACTATCTTTCTCTCTAATGTACTTCGACTCTAACATCTGCTGTTCTGTGGATGGGTTTTTGATTGGCTAGAAACTGGAGGAAGCAGCATCTCGTGCAGCAGAAGAGGAAAAGAAACGCCTTCAGACCCAAGTGGAACTTCAGGCCAGGTTCAGCACAGAGCTGGAAAGAGAGAAGCTTGTGAGTATCATGTGGCTGGAGAAAGCAGCTACAGTAGATCAGCCTGGGTCAGTGGGAAGGAGAAAGGGCTGGAGGTTAGAGTGAAGCCATGTCATCGGCTTGGCTCTGTTACCGACTTGATTGAGCTGTAGGGGAAGTTGTGTGTTTGTTTATTCATTTGTTACCTGTTTATTGAGCACCTTCTATGTGCCAGGCACTGTGCCAAAGATGTACTGGTAAAAAATATAAACCTTATTTTCAAGACTCCTAAGTGGATATTTATGGAGCCAGGCATGGTGGACCATTCCTGTAATCCCAGCACTTTGGGAGGCCAAGGCCTGAGTATTGCTCGAGCCCAGGAGTTCAAGACTAGCCTGGGCAATATCTACAAAAAAAAAAAAGGAATTATCCAGGCCTGTTGGTTTATGCCTGTAGTTCCAGCTACTCAGGAGGCTGAGGTAGGAGGATTGCTTGAGCCAGTCCAGGAGTTCGAGGCTACAGTGAGCTGTGATTATGCTACTGCACTCCAGCCTGGGTGAGAGAGCAAGGCCCTCTCTCCAAAAAAAAAAAAAAAAAAAAGTAATGATGTGATAAATGCTTGGTTAGAGTGACTATATATTCTGGTTTGCCTGGGAAAGTCCCTGCCATTCTGATATAATTATTATAACATTCCTTTTCATTCTCCAAAGAGTTATGATTTGGAAAATAAATAGTTACGGAAAAAGCATAGGTTCCATGGCATTTCTCCTCTGTAGTAAGCAAGGATGGCAGGGATGAGATCCTGAAATTGTGAGAACATCTAGATTCTGATTTGTTGCTCTTGGCAGCTCTGATTCATCTTAGAGGTTCCCATGCCCAAGAGACCCAAGATACAGGTTGCTGGTAGTTCTGGTAAAAGTTACAAGGAATAATGTATAAGATGACAAAGCTGTATAGAAAGAGCTCAAGAAATAGCTCTCAAATCTCATGAATGCAATTGTAGGTGAATTTAATTCAATGACTATACTAAAACTTTCTTTGCAAAATGTTGTTCAGGCTTATTGATAGTCTTTCATTTACCTAATTTTGTATGTATGTGTTTCTTGGCAGCTCTGATTAATCATGTTGCTTGAGTTCCCCTAGGGCTGGAGGTGTCCCAGGGAGTGGAGGCAGCCAGGGAAGTGTGGGAAGAATCCCTGGGAGTTAGCTGGTTAGCTGGAACACAGGTCTTCTGACAATGAGTGATACTCTGTGGGAGAGTGCTGAGCCCAGTACCTAAATAGATGTATGTGACATTTCTTTTAGCCACTTTTTGTTACTTAGAGTTGAAAGAGTTGTGTTTGTGGTTTGAGAGAAAAGAGGAAGGTAGATGTCATGTAGAGAAACAGCCAGAAGTTTTGGTCTTGTTTCCTTTCTGGTCCTTCTTACTGAACACTGGCTTTCTCTTCTTTAAGTGCAGGATTATCACATGATCTCTCCTGACTCTTAGGAGGACAAAGCGAGCTAATGCAAGTGAAAATATTTTATCAACTGCAGAGACATAGGCTAATGTGTTTGTTATATTTAGGATGTTCTTGTTTTTTAATTTTTAAGTCAGGGATTCAAAACTGTAATCTAGAAGGGAAAAACCATTAACTTATAAGGACTAACTCAAATGCTTGAATTCCCCTGGCTGGAGATGCCCCAGGGAGTGGAGGCAGCCAGGGTAGTGCGGGAGGAATCCCATGCTGGCTGACCTTTTCTTCCACTTTAGTGTAACACTCCACTGCTCTGACTGGGAAAAGGTTCATTCCTTTTAGAGAAGACTCTATAGGTAAAAAAAATTGTGACTTTAAGACAGAAAGGTATTTAGAGATAAATTATACAGGGAAACATTTTTTTCTTGCCTTGAGTCTTAAAATGTGGAGTGGAAGGGATGGAAAATACAGCAGAGCAGAACATAATTTGGGTTATAATTTGTTCTTCCCAGACTTTTTCACTATTGGGATTGAGTGTGGTAACCTTGTTGCCTCCATCTTTAAGCTCAAGGATTGAAGGACAGAGTCCTGCCACCCTGAAAGGCTGAGGCTATAGCTGTGGGCAAATCCCTCAGGTGGAGGGGGAGGCTTTCCCTGAGAGAGATGTCAACCTGCATTTAAACATGACCATTTTATACCATCAGATCAGACAGCAGATGGAAGAACAGGTTGCCCAAAAGTCCTCTGAACTGGAACAGTATTTACAGCGAGTACGGGAGCTGGAAGACATGTACCTAAGGCTGCAAGAGGCTCTTGAGGATGAGAGACAGGCCCGGCAAGATGAAGAGACGGTGCGGAAGCTTCAGGCCAGGTGCCAGATTGGTTTGCAGACTTTGCCTTTATGTACTTTGCCTGGGCTAATACAGTTTCTTGGAATGACTAACACTCTGGTGGAGAGGGAGAAGTGTCTCAGCTCTGGCTGTGACTGAGCTCGAGTTGTCCAGATTAGAGAGACCATGGAGACTTTACTGGCTGGGGTGTTTCTTTTCATTCTGGGGCACTGGGAAACCCTTGCTTCTGAGGATAAATAAGGGCCTATTTTAGAGCAGTCTGGTAGGTATGTTTGATGGGGTACCCTTAGTCATATTCAAGAATATCCACAAACCCAGAATTAGCTCTGATGAGAGCTTGGGTTCTTTAATATGTTCCAGACCAGAGAGGGCTGTTGGTATGCAGGCAGGGGCCTGTTCAGGCCTAATTTGCAGTCAGGTTTTGGGGAATAAGGAGGAAATATGCAGTATTTGGTCATTCAGGATTGGTAACATTCCTTCAGTAATTGCTACTTGAAATCCTAATTTTAAAAGTATTTGAAACCTAGGTTTTTTTTTCCCTTAGAGCTTTTAACGTCAGGTTTACTATTTATGACAGTCATGTTCTCAGATGAAAATTATGAATTTTGGGCCTTCATAGCAGCAGGAAGGACAAAATAAAATGAAGACTCCCAAAGGGAAAAATTGAGCCTATTCTCTGTCAGTTTCTACATCTTAAGATGTCTGGGATGGGAGACAACACCAAAAAGTATTTACTACCCCTGTTTTGGGGAGCATTTATGAGATGAGCTGGGGTAGATTTTCCATGGCTGCCATTTTACATGTGGAGCAGCAAAAGATTAAAAATGTTTCTTTAATCTTTAGATAGGAAGAGAAAGAAGTCTTCTTTAGTTGTATATTTTGCCAAAAGTGGCTTGAAAAACAAATTGTTTTGGAAACTTAGATTTTAAATTTAACTTTTTTTTAAGGAAAAATCATTTTCTAAACAGAAAATTGGGCATGTAGCATATTGCATGGCATTTATAGGCCCCACAGGTACATATTCACTGCACCGTGGGGTTGACCAGGCTCTCAGAACTCCCTTCCAGTGACATTGGGTGGTGATTTTAGCAGACAATTCACTCTATGGGAATGTTTGAGTGTCGTATGACATCCAGAGTGACATTTTACATGACATTCAACATTTTTTGAGCCACCTCATAATTTGAGCTGTGTTGAGAGTTTATAGATCGTTCTTGTGCAGATAATTCACAGTGAGATAAGCTGTATGTTACCGCAGTTTTGTGGGAGGTTGATTATGACATAGCAGAGATTAGATCACAGAGGGAACCAGGTAACTCTAGAAATACTAGTCTTAGTTATTGAGTGTTTATAGAATGAGTGATATTTTGAATAATGGATAATTTTGGATAACAAGCCAATGGTTTTTTAACCAGTTATATATAAAAATCACCTTACAAAGCTTCTGAAAAATACACATGTAGGGCCTCACTCTAGATTTACTGACTCAAAATATATATG
>NW_016107580.1:1100343-1111511 GCF_001604975.1 Cebus imitator | reverse complement strand
GATGGAGTCTTGCTCTGTTCCCAGGCTGGAGTACAGTGGCCCTATCTCGGCCCACTGCAACCTCCACCTCCCAGGTTCAAGCAATTCCCCTGCCTCAGCCTCCTGTGTAGATGAGACTACAGGCACGCGCCACCACGCCCAACTAATTTTTTATATTTTGGTAGAGATGCAGTTTCACCACGTGGGCCAGGATGGTCTCGATCTCCTGACCTCATGATCCACCTGCCTTGGCTTCCCAAAGTGCCGGGATTATAGATGTGAGCCATTACACCCAGCCTAGTGGTCATTTTTAAGTGAAGTGTGTTTCTCTTTCCAGAAGTCACGGAACGCTGTGTCTGATTTAGAGGAAAATTCTGTCAGATTGGCAGAGAGGGTTTGTTCTTTGCTCCTCAGGATAGGCCTTTCTGGATAGAAAAAACAAAGTCATCATGGAGTTGAGTTAGAAACATTGGCACTAATAAAATGAACATAATCTTACACCAAGGGCCTGTGTAAAAGGCTGCTTAGTTAACTCTTCTCACTCATTTCTTAAAGCAATAGCTAATCATTCATGGAATATCTGGAATCTCATTATTCTTCTAATGGATAGTTTTTTCTCTGTCAGTGTCTTAAGTTTACCCAGAGAAACTTTTTGTAGTAAATTGTTTTTTGTTTTTTAAAGACAGAGTCTGGTTCTTTCGCCAGACGCCAGGCTGGAGTGCAGTGGCGCAGTCTTGGCTCACTGCAACCTCTGTCTCCTGGGTTCAAGCAATTCTCTTGTCTCAGCCTCCCGAGTAGCTGGGACTACAGACACGTGCCACAATGCCCAGCAAATTTTTATATTTAGTAGAGACGGGGTTTCACTATGTTGACCAGGATGGTCTCGATCTCTTGACCTCACGATCCGCCTGCCTCGGCCTTCCAAAGTACTGGGATTATAGGCGTGAGCCACTGCGCCCGGCCCTGTAGTAAATTGTTTAAATAAAAGACAAGAACTTTAGTTTGGAACATCTAGATATTGTAATTGTTAAAATTACAACTGAAGTTGTTTTTTTAACTTTTAATTTTTGTGGATACCTAGTAGGTGTTCATATTTGTGGGGTACATGATATATTTTGATACAGGCGTACAGTATGTAATAATCACATTAGGGTAAATGGGGTATCCATCACCTCAAGCATTTATCCTTAGTCTTACAGTCTATTACACTCTTAGTTATTTTTAAATGTATAATTAAATTATGATTGACTATAGTCACCCTTTGTGCTATGAAGTTTATTTTTTTAATCTGTAATCCTGAAGGTGATCTAGCCTCTTCTGAATGATAACTCAGAAGAAAACTGTTCATTTAATATTTAGGAAACTCAAGTTATTGGCCAGACATGATGGCTTACGCCTGTAATCCCAGCACTTTGGGAGGCTGAGATGGGCCGATCCCTTGAGGCTCGGAGTTTGAGACCAGCCTGGCCAACATGGCAAAACCTTTCTCTACTAAAAATACAAAAATTAGCTGGGTGTGGTGGCACACACCTATAATCCCAGCTACTCGGTAGGCTGAGGCGCAAGAATCACTTGAACCCAAGAGGCAGAGGTTGCAGTGAGGTGAGGTTGCGCCAGTACACTCCATCCTGGGCTACAGAGCAAGACCCGTTTCAAAAAAGAAAAAGAAGAAAAATCAAGTTATTAGAAAGTTCTTGAGGCTCAGCCATAATCTGTCCTATTATACCTTTGGATCTGTAAGGCCCAGGAGTATACCTTAGTCATATCTGTATTCCCAGCAACTAGTACCTGGCACACAGGAATATTTTTTGAATGAATGAATGGATCCAAGTTCTACCCAGTGGGGCCACATGAAACAGCAGTCTCTCTTCCATGTGATATAATACTTTTCATATATTTGAAGGTTAGGGACTAGGTTCTGGAGTAAGGCCACGGTTTGATTCCCAGTTCTGGTACGCTTAGCCATGTAACTTTAGAGAATTGCCAGCTTTATAGGATTGTTGTGAAGATGAAATGAGATGAGGCATGCACAATGTTTTTAGAGTAATGCGTAGCATTTGGGAGTCACTCAGAGTCTGTTGCTTTCTGCTCCTTTATCTCATTTGCAGATGGGCAAGATATAGAATGTGTAGAATGTAAAAATAAGCATTCAAAAAAAGATGTTGACGGGCTAGAATGGTGATTTTAGACCAAGAAGATAATGTAATGTATCAAAAGAACAACTACAGGATCCAGGAGACTTGGCTTTATAGAAATTCATTTGAAAAGTTCTACAGTTTCATTTCCCTCAAATGTGTTTGCCAAACCCTATACACTGTTAGGTAGCCTTAATGAATCTGAAGTGTCCAGAGTAAATGAGACAATTGTCCCTCTGTAATATGAGCTGCTATCTACTAGTACTTGCTGGGTAGTAGGATACCTGATGTGCATTATCACATTTAATACACTAGTAAACCTTTGATGGTAGGTGTAGTTTCTGTTCCTTTTTTGATAAATGAGGAAGCTGATACACAGAAGAAGAGTGAGGCACTAAAGTCTAGTCAGGAGTCTTGTTTGCAAACCACAGAAACCAACCTGTATTTGCTAAAGCAATAAAATAATATGTTGAAAGTTTCTTAAATAGTTTGCCATTTCCACAGAAAGGCAGGTGACCAGGCCGTGAACACAGGCAGGAACCACGGGGGGATAAGCAGCCCCAGCTACAGCCCAGGCCAGGCCATGGGAAGAGTCCAGTGAGGATACTACTGGTGCCCATGTTGGTACCAGGTGTCAGCAGTACCATCACTCCTGCTGTCACTCAACATTGGATGTTACTGCCACCAGCAGGATGAATTCTCTACTGGCTCTGCTGCTTTGTGCCCGTTGCTTCAAAGTTCCAGAAGGAACATCTGCTTAGCCAAGCCCAGCTTGTGCCTCCACCATACCCTGGCTGCAAAGAGGTGGGAGGGCAGGTGTCTGGCCTGTGGATTCTATTGTGGGAGATGAGCCCTACCTTCCATCAAGACTCCTACTGTGACAGTTCCCCTAGACACATGAGGGAGTTCAGAGGCTGGGCAGCCTAAGCACCTGCAAATGTCCATTCTCCCTCCATACTTTTACCACTAGAATGAAAAAACAGGCCCATTCAGTCTCATTCACTCTTATATCCCCAGTGCCTAGAAAAGCATGTAGAAGGCACATAATAAATATACATCAACTGAGTGAATAAACTCTGCACTGGTCAGACCACATCTGTAGTGTTGTGTTCTGTTGTGTACATCAAACTCCAAGAAACAGCTAAGGAGGCCAAGCACAGAGGCTCACACCTGTATTCCCAGCACTTTGGGAGGCTGAGGCAGGTAGATCATGAGGTCAGGAGTTCAAGACCAGCTTGGCCAAGATGGTGAAACCCCATCTCTACTAAAAATACAAAAAAATTAGCTGGGCCTGTTGGTGGCCACCTGTAATCCCAGCTACTCGGGAGGCTGAGGCAGAGAACTGCTTGAACCTGGGAGGCGGATGTTGCAGTGAGCTGATAACGTGCCACTTGTACTCCAGCCTGGGCAACAGAGCAAGACTCTGTCTCAAAAAAAAAAAGACATCTAAGGAGACCCTGGTGTCTCCAAAGAAGGATATTGAGTCTGGAAGCTAGTCCCAATAGTTAAGGCTCGAGGTGGTCTTCTTAGAGAAGGATGTTCTCAGCAGGCAACAAAGCTGCCTTCCAATTGCTGAAGGGCTATCACAGGGAAGAGGGAGCAGATTCTTCCTTTGTGGAACTAGGGTAGTGGATGGGAGAGCTCATCTTAGTATAAGGAAGAACTTCATAAGGATTGAGGCTGCCCATAAATAAACTGGCCCAATTTGTGAGGCAGTGAGTAGCCCATCACCTAGAGTATTGGAGCTGAGTTGAACAACCACTCTGCTGGAAGTTGTAGAGGGAATTCAGAAATTGGTGTTGGTATAGTCAGTTACTTTATTTCCTTTTAGTTTTATAAGAGCAGATGCTGACAGGTAGTAGTAACTGACCAGCCATGTAACTTTACTTTGTTACCATAATATTAGTGTTCAAGCCACTAGATATGTGTCCTGTCCTGGGCTGGCATCGAACGGCACTATATACACTTTAATGCAGGTTTTGGCTATAGTTTATTTAAACAATTGCATAGCTGGGTATTTCCAGATACGTATCCTATTATTGAAAGATAACATTTTGGAGTCACACAGACCTGGGTTAAAATCTGTTATAACCTGTGCAACAAACTTTTAAACCCTTTGGTTTTTCATTGATTCATCTGTAATGCAGGGATAATACCTTTCAGGATTGTTAGGGGATTCAGAATAATGGAGGCAAAGGCCTGGCATGTAGTAATTGTTCAATAATAGTATCTCTGTTATTCTGTGTTAACTCCTGCTTTCTTCATCTTCATTATCAGTTTTTTTCCATGGTAATAGGTTTTTACTAGGTGAAAATGTTTTCATGTTGTAGCAACCAGGCAGATTTCAAAGCTTGGCCCTGCCACCTTGCAGGTGGATGATCCTCGTACAGGCCACTGAACCTTTGTGCCTCACTTGCATTATCTCTAAAATATGAGTAACAGCACCTAAGTTTACTATGAGGATTAATTGAGAAAATACACATGACTATTAGGCCAGTTCCTGGCACACATGAAGCTCTGCATCAGTGTTATTCTTTATTTCACAAAAGGGTGAAACTAAGAGAGCTTAGAGCAGGACACATAGGCTTCTTTACCAGTTTTGTGAATATGAGCTTCTCTGGCTTCTGCTTTCCTCCTGGTAAAATGAGAAGGAGATTAGACGAACTGAAATACTCTCTTATCTAAAATGCCTCCCTCATCTGCTGGGTCTGGGTGGTGACCTGGGCAGGGTTTGATCTGGAGCTCTCCTCCACATTGTAGGTTGTTGGAGGAAGAGTCTTCTAAGAGGGCTGAACTAGAAAAGTGGCACTTGGAGCAGCAGCAGGCCATTCAGATGACTGAGGCAGAGAAGCAGGAGTTGGAGAATCAGCGTGTCCTAAAGGAGCAGGCTCTGCAGGAGGCCATGGAGCAGCTGGAGCAGCTGGAGTTGGAACGGAAACAAGCACTTGAGCAGTACGAGGTAATGAGACTCAGCCCTGCAAACTTGTGTGTTTGAATTTTTGAAAAACATTTCTCAATAATAGAATTATTTGCTTAGTTGCCAATATGAAGCTGTAGTAAGAATCTTGCTTAACTGTAAGAAAGAAGAAAGAGGGAGTTTTTACAGGATATGTCCACCAGAGACAGAAACTGTGCAGTAATTTGAACAGGGAAAGCTTAATATAAAACATTATTAACTGTAACAGGGGATTACCTACTGTGTTGTAAAGAAGACTTTGAGGATGCAGGAATGGCAGATGTAGGGAGCAGCCACTACCTGGAAGACTGGCAGAGCACCAGGGAGGGAACAGATCTGGAAGAAGATGCCTTGCTCCTTGCTCCCTAACCCCAGTGCTGTGATCCAGACCTCCGTGGAGAGGGTGCACGGATGGCCAAAAAGTTTGCTGAGGTGCTGTGCCAGCAAAGCCCACAGGGAGGTGCTACAAAAACTCACTAGTGGTGAGCACTGTGGGTGTTCTGAGTGCCACAGGAGCTGCTGAGTGGAATCTGGAAAAGTCCCTCCCTCCTCGTGTCCCTTCAGCACCCTCTACTGACAAAGCTTTGTCCTGCCAGCTAGTGAGGGAGAATTATTTTAGTATCACCAGCAGGACAGTTCAGGGTGGATTTGGAGTGAAAGGCAGTAAACTGTAACTGGCACACAGGGTCATACACCCATTATAATTAGTGTGCATGTGGTAGAAGAATGGGTTTTGGAATCAGACAGCCTGGGTTCCATTTCTGGCTCTACTGTTTCCTCTTGGGTGACCTTAGGCAGGTTACCAACCTTCTCTGAACCCGTTTCACTCTGTACAATGGGGTAATAGTAGTTCCCGTCTCTTAGAGTGGGCTATGAGAGGATTTAATGATATAATTCACAATTATGTACTAAGGGCCCAGTAGTTGTGATTTGGTTCTTAAACTACCTGTGTGCCTGCATAGTCCAAAATCCACTTTTGTTTCAGGAAGTTAAAAAGAAGCTGGAGATGGCAACCAATAAGACCAAGAGCTGGAAGGACAAAGTGGCCCATCATGAAGGATTAATTCGACTGATAGAACCAGGTAATAAACTCTTTGAAGTAATCATATATTAATTTTTAAATTTATTTTTATGTTTGACTTGTGTATTTGAATTGTTCTAGACACTTTTTTAGCCCAAATGTAAAAGAAAAAAAAAAAACAAAAAAAACCCTGCTTAGGGTAAATTTCTCTTGAAAACCTTATCCCTAATAGGTAAGAGGGACCAGTTAATCCCCTTGGTATACATCTTCTAGTTGTTTTAGCTGGTATGACATTTATGGATGTTCCTTAGAGAAGAAATAAAGTAGAAAAGTTACTATTTTATCTGTAGAAAAATGATGGGGTACCCTGAAGAATATAATACTTCCTGTATTTAAAGCATGTTTGTCTCTTAGGTTCAAAGAACCCTCACCTGATCACTAACTGGGGACCTGCAGCTTTCACTGAGGCAGAACTTGAAGAGAGAGAGAAGAACTGGAAAGAGAAGAAGACCACAGAATGACTGCGCTTGCTGGCAATCACATCAGTTATGTAGATACTACATGGCGGGAGAGCTTTATGCTAAAGACAAAAGAAACAGCTTTGGGGGCCGGGCGCGGTGGCTCACGCCTGTAATCCCAGCACTTCGGGAGGCCGAGGTGGGTGGATCACCTGAGGTCGGGAGTTCAAGACTAGCCTGGCCAACCTGGTGAAACACTGTCTCTACTAAAAATAGAAAAAAAAAATAGCTGGGCGTGGTGGCAGGCGCCTGTAATTCCAGCTACTTGGGAGGCTGAGGCAGGAGAATCACTTGAACCCGGGAGGTGGAGGTTGCAGTGAGCCCAGATCATGCCACTGCACTCCATCCTGGGTGAGAGTGAGACTCTATCTCAAAAAATAAATAAATAAATAAATAAATAAATAAAAAGAAATGGCTTTGCTGCTTTTAACTCTTCTTCCTTTTGTGCCTCTCTAAGTGGGTCAATATCCTAAGGAAGCCTTCTTATTTATCTTTCTGCAAATAAGGGTTACCTGAAAAGGGGAAAAAAAGTCAGTATTGTCAAGCTGTTTATTTACTCTTTCTTTGAAAACTTCACCTTTTGAAAATTACCTTTTAACTCTCTCAGATTCTTCCCCAAATGAGGCAGGGTGCAGACAGCATAGTCAGCTCTGCAGAGTTTGGAGGGGCTCACAGCCACGGGGTAGTCAGAACCTCTGTGACCTGGGTGTTAGCCCTTTCCTTTGGCAACATGTTTCCTTCTCCGAGTATGTGCTGTTAAACTAGATTGGGCAGTTTGCTTTCCCTTCCCCAATACTTGACGACATGGAATGCCTTTGACAGTTGGTGCTCTGACAGAAGTCACGGAGTCACTGCCATTTCCTGGTTGCCCTTTTGGAATGTGATCCTGTTAGTAGGGGTTTTCTAACTTCTACTAAGATATTTATTTCCCTAACCATCATATACTTGACATGTTTCATTCCTGTCTCCTTTCCCCTCACCTTAAAGGAGACCACCCCTTTGCCCCATATTCTCAACCTAATTTTCTCTTGTACTCACTCTCTCTAGTCAATGATGTGCTACTAAGTATATGCCAGGCTGTGAGAGGATTATGCTGAGTAGTAGAAAGAAGCTAATTTGAAATAAAAATTATTTGGATAATTAAGAAAGCAAATTATATGCACATGGCCAATAGGAAGTTGACTGTATGTCTGCTAGTGAGATTCAAAACATCATAAAGATGATAGCATGTCAATATATTAGCCTAGCCATGATGTTAGCGTTTGTTAGATGGGCAGCGTTTCTGCTTTTTCCCTTCCTCTGTGATGACAATGGAGGAAATATCCAATAGAAATAAGTTTAACAGGGAAATTAGGATCATAGTTTATATGTATCTGATTTCAAAGGAGTATTAAGGAAGGTTTTCATACGTGACCTCTCTTTGGACTAAGAAGAACATTTATGAAATCAAGCCTTCCAACACTAGTTATAACCGAGAAGCAGCAGTAATTCCATGGGCAGCAATCAAGCTTAAAACTGTAAATAAATATGGGGATAATTCAGTTGTTGCAAAAAAGGGCGGGGGGCAGAATTCAGTAGAATAGTTAAAGTCCTTTTCTCTTTACAAGTATTAAATGAGGACAGAGAACCTCAGGTATTCTTATGCTAGTGCTTGCTAAGTGCATATTAAGAAAGCAATTCCAAATAGATGTATACATCTCGAGAGAGTGTTATTAGTGGTTTCAGTGTATGTATTTGGAAACTGGAATATAATCCCATAAATTATCACCTTTTATGACTAGAAAATATTTGCCAATGAAGAAGTGGTCTTTAAGACTTTTAGCTGTTTAATAAAAATGTAACTTTATTCAATGATTTCTTGTAGTTACCTTTATAAAGTTTGGATTATTGTCTAAAATATTTTTGTATCATGTGCTTTTGAAATTTGACAGCTGATTTGGGTGTTGAATTTCTGCCCAGCCATTTATCAGTATTATCATTTTATTTAGTAGCTGGCAGGTGTATTAGACCAATGAGAACTAGGTAAGGCATGGAACCTTTCCTGTGGTTTGATTACACATTACACCAGAAAACTCCAGTATCCCTCATTCCAGAATGAGGAAAAAATATTTTACAAAGAAGCTAATTACCTATGTGAAATCTATGGGGTGGAAACAGTGTGGCCCTGGGGAGTCTCTGCATGGTGGGGAGGGTGATGATAGAATATGTGAATTTCTACTTCTAGAAGTAATGAAATAGGCCCTGCACTTTTGCAGAATGTCCTTCCTTAAACCTGGCTTAATCCACAGCTGTAGCTGAAAACATGACCTGGGGCTTAGCTGCTCTAGCCCTGGGTTCTTGAAGACCTCACTGTCTGGCTCCTGGACATCGGCCTAAGGACTGCCTGCTTTCTGGTCACAGGTGGACCTTGATATGACTAAGCAGTTTTATATGTGGTTGTGCAGGAGGTTTCTGTTTAATGCACAGTGTTACCGATTTATATCTTGGTTTCAGTGGCACTATGTCTAGGGGAGGCAACATCCTTGTAAACAGTGCTTTGGCTTAGATACTTGTGAATCAAAGATAGCACAGAAATGAACTAAGTAAATACCATTTGGAATTATATTTTGATACTAACTGAATTTTTCCTAGTATTTAAAATGGTTTTACCTGTCAAAGGGCCAACAGAACTCTTGGTTTTACTTTTGTAATTATTGTACAGAAAATTTCAGGAGTGTTTGAGTGCTTGTCATAATCAGGTGTTTTCCTTAATAATTAGGGATATGATCATTTACAGGAATTAAGCATGAAAACAGTTTTTAAAATGTATTTTTGTGATGTGCTATGTTGAGAGGAAACCAAATATTTATGATTTAAAAACATTCATATCAAAACATTGTACAATGTAATATGCTCAACTTCCACAATTTTTTGCTAATTTTTATAAGATATATTAAAAATATTTTGTATGTCTTTTTTAAGTAAAATGGACCCAATAAGAAAATTAAAAATATCAGAACATGCATTTTAAACTGTCTGATTTAATAAAACAGTGGGGGTAAAGTTGGGTATATTTATGTGTATTTTCATATAATGAGATGGACTTTGGTTTAGGGACACTTCCTGAAAACACTGGGTTTGGAGTTTAGACCCCAAGAAGTTAGCTATGGCCTCGTGTTTGGTGTTTGAGTCACCAACGTGGGCAAGCCATGGCTGATGTGTCAGCTCACAAACGGGAATTTACAAAGATGATTTCTTACTCATTGTTGCTATTACCTCCACATTTTCTTACCTTTGTTTTCCTTAGTTTTCTTTTTATGCCTTTCAGTTTTTCTTTCACCAGAGTAAAGTGGTTGTTGGTTTGTTTTGGTTTACATTGTTGCCAGGATAAAATGCCTATTATGGACTGAGGCCACTCAGTCCAGTTTGATTGTATATTGGAAATCTGATCTTTCCCTCTTGGAGGGAAGGAGAGGACACTGGTTGGTGTGTTTAAGAACTGTTGTTTCTCTATTGCAGTGGTTCTCAACTGGTGGTGATTTTGCCCTCCAGGGGACATTTGACAATGTTTGGAGACATTTTTGGTTGTCACAACTGGAGGGAGTGTTGCTGGCATCAAATGAGTAAAGGCTAGGGATGCTGCAAAACATCCTACAATACCCAGGACAGCACCCAGTAACAGAATTATCTGGACTAAAATGTCAGTCGTGGCAAGGTTGAGAAAACCTGCTCTGCAGAAAGACAAGTTCTATTATCCAGAACACAGTACAACCCTTGGGGTTCAGGTTTCCCATTCAGATGTCCCAGGAGTTGACTGATCTCTTTGGTGTAAATGAGGAGCACCTGGAAGGGAGAATCCCTGTTTCTCTGTGAGCTGGCAGAGAACAGAGGGCAGGGACCTCTGACACACCCAGAGCCTCTGGAGGAAGTTGCTTTGGATATATTTTAAAGACTGTGGGGCCAGGTGCGGTGGCTCACGCCTATAATCTCAGCACTTTGGGAGGCCGAGGCGGGTGGATCACGAGGTCAAGAGATTGAGACCATCCTGGTCAACATGGTGAAACCCCGTCTCTACTAAAAATACAAAAAATTAGCTGGGCATGATAGCGCACGCCTGTAGTCCCAGCTATTAGGGAGGCTGAGGCAGGAGAATTGCTTGAGCCTGGGAGGCGGAGGTTGCCATGAGCCGAGATCACGCCATTGTACTCCAGCCTGGGTAACAAAAGTGAAACTCCATCTCAAAAAAAAAAAAAAAAAAAAAGACTGTGATGCAGGTTGTTGAGGCATGAAGTGTAAAAGCTGCCTTAACCCTGATTTCTTTCCAGGTGCTGAAACACAGGGTGGGTCTGTCAGCACCATTTAGCAGCTTCTGAGGAATGCATTTTCAGATTTGCTGCTCAGGTGGTGATGTGTCCTGCACAGCACTTGTGCTTGTTCTAAACTGGCCAAGCCTTAATTGCAACCTTCTGGGTAGTTCTTGCAAGGCACAGAGCAAGGCCCTTGTGGGGTGAGGATCAGGTGAATAAAGTCAAGCCATATGAGGCACGCCACAGCTTTTACAGTGCAGAGGAGGTGCTCCA
>NW_016107580.1:1092059-1100328 GCF_001604975.1 Cebus imitator | reverse complement strand
AATCAGACTTGGGAGTAGTTCTTTCTTTCCTTTCTTTCCCCATCTACTCCTTTCTTTATATATCAGATAGTGTAATAATCACCTCCCAACTTCCTAATTGGCAATATCCACTAAAGCTAAATAAAACATCTACCCTCTGGCCCAGCAGTTTCCACTCATTCCAGAGAAATGAGGCTGATGTCTACCAAAAGACTTGTATAAGAAGATTCACAACAGTTTTGTTTATAATGCCCCAAACCCGAGACACCCAAATATCCACCAATAGAGAATAGACAAATGAATTGTATATTCAGACAAAGGATACTACACTTAACATACTGCAGAGAGATGCAACACCACCGCTGAATCTCATGGACATCATGTTGAGCAAAAAAGCCAAACAAAAGAGCACATACACCCATTCATATTAATTTCCAAGACACACTGCTAATCGGTGGATTTAAAGTGAGGGTATCAGGCAGGTGGCTGTAGACTGGGAAGGGACACAAGTGAACTTTCTGGGATGCTGTCAGTGGGTGGTGGTTACGGAAGTAAAAGGCAATCAACTTTATATCCAGGATTTGTGCAGTTTACTGTCTATAAATGTAGTGCCTCTAGAATGCCTGAACTAGCTCACCTTGCAATTTTTTTTTTTGTTTTAGATGGAGTCTCACTCCGATGCCCAGGCTAGAGTGCAGTGGCATGATCTCAGCTCACTGCAGCCTCCACCTCCCAGGTTGAAGTGATTCTCCTGCCTCAGCCTTCCAAGTAGCTAGGACGACAGGCGTGCACCACCACACCCAGCTAATTTTTATATTTTTAGTAGGCATAGAGTTTCACCAGGTTGGCCAGGCTGGTCTCGAACCCCTGACCTCAAGTGATCCGCCTACCTAAGCCTTCCAAAGTGCTGGGATTACAGGCATGAGCCACCTCCCCTGGCCTCACCTTTCAATTTGCAGAGAAGGACATGCGAAATCTGAACTGGGCTTCTAGGATGCTCATTACACCACTCACCTCCTCTCGGGTCCTCATTACATTTTTATGTCAAACATTTAATTTTTTTGTGCCCTATTACCCAGCTAGTTGCCATGTGTCATCCCTACATGCAGAGGAGGGCACTGACCCTTTCTAGTCCTGTGGTCAGCTTCCATGGAAACTTCTGAGGCTGCCGAGTCTTTGGCCCTGGGTAGTGGATATATCTGTGGTGGACACTAAATTCCAAGCAGGGCTACACTCAGCCTCCTTTTCCTGTTCCCACCACACAGACGCAGTCCATGGTCTCTTAGGGTTGTGCACCCACAGGAATGCAGGCCTTCCTGTGTTTATATCCTCCTTAACAGCAGTTCACAGGGGCCAGCTAAGGGCCAGTGGGATATTAGGAGTGGGTAGAGGGAAGCTCTGTCTAGCAAACTCCATTCTGTTCAGTCCCCAAGACCCACAGCCCACTGCCCCCTCCTCCTCCTCATCGGAAGTCCTCGTTTCCTGTCCCATTTCACCCTGCCTCTCCCCCTCTGGCAACACTTTCAGCCTGGACCAGCAGCCCATGGCTGTTTCAGGGAGCAGCTTCCCTGCCCCACTTTCTGCATTTTCCCTCTTAGGTTCCTTTTCTTCCTGATGCATTGGCCAGGACCATCCTGAGCAGGTTCCCTGGGAAGACTGTCCTCCCACAGTCTGGTTTCAGGGGATACCAGGACTGCTTCACCTCCACACTCATCGGTCTTCCACTTCCCTCAAAGTTCAGGCTGATAAGAGAGCAGCGTCACTTTCCAACTCTGCCAAACGTGGGTCTCTGTTCCCATTTGGAGGGTGGGTCTGGAATACTTGTTTACGAGGTGTAGAGGTGGAAGACTTCATCCCAGAGCCCCAAGGCTTTGTACACCTCATTGCAGTTAGCTGGAAGATGGCTAAAGCTATGAATGGCTTTTTTCTAGAGCTGTTGCCCTCCCAGCCTGGGCTACAAACGGTCAGCGCTTGAACCTTCCTCTCCACCCCCACCCCAATCAGGCTTCCTTCCAATTTAGGACACTAAATTGGAAAGTAGCCTGGACTTCAGAGTCAAACAGACCTGGGCTTTACTGTGGTTTCACCTTACTGTGTCATCTTGGGCGGGTGATGTGTCCTCAGGGTGTCACACCTGAGGCATATGGTGGCCACCTGTCCCTCACTGGTGAGGCACATGCATATCCTATTCAGGTTTCTCCACATTGCAGGGACTCACTCCCCTGCCCTGGTGTTTTGTCTTCATGCATGTTCTTTAGAAAGTCACATGGAGAGGGGTTTTCCATCTGAGCTGGATCAGGCCACTTAATGGGCATGTTGCTGGTGGGCTGGCCTGTTTTGAGAAGATCTGGCAGGTGACTGCGGTGGGTCAGCCATTCAAGGCTACTACTGGAGTTTGGGAGATACCTCAGGTGCTCCTTGCATTTCCACAGGCAGGTCCGTAACTTCTGAGGTATCCGGCAAAGGCAGGCAGCTGGCAAATCTGTAAATGGATGAGTGAACAGATGTGGTCCCAGGTGAGGGCAGCAGCCCAGCAACACGCTTCCCCAGTCACACCTGTTCTTTGAAAGGCCCAGCAAGGCTGTGGAGAGGACCCAAGGGCCTGTGACTGCCACCTCCCAGTAGATCCCAAGGACCTCCAGCCTCTGCTGTCCCCTTAAGGGTCCTGTGGCTCCCTTCGTGGCCATTAGCGGTGGTGGCCAGAGCTGTTCTCCCCTTTACCTCCCAGGGCCTTGACCAGCAGCTGATGCTTCCTGCACTTGGGATACTCCTGCTGAACTAGACAGCAGAGACTGACCACCTCAACTCTCAAGAGTTTCTGGTCTGTTTGGAGCCTCTACCCTACTATACCCTAAGGCTGGGAACCCTTTTTCCTTCCTTTTTTTCTTAAAGGAAGTTAATCCCAGTTTATGTGAAAGATAGGACAATCAACCTCAATGCCTCAAACCCTGGGCTTCATTTCTCCGTTTCTCCCAGGGAATCCTGGGAGTCCACATGCAAACAGAGATACTAGAAAGGCAAAAACTTCTGGAATCCCCTTGATAGGCCAATTCAGTTCCCTTTCTCTCTCTCTCCCCATGTTATTTTTTTTCAAAAAATAACTTTTGTAGGTTTTTTTTCTTATCACCAATACATACCCAATGTGGAAGACTGAGAAAAAGACATGTAAAGAAAATAAAATGCTTCACCATAATCTTACTCTGCAGACAACCTAGGGTGGCAAGAACCGCAATTACTTTTGCACCAACTAGGATTTCAGTACACAGCCTTCCAGGCCTACATTTAGGTTTGTTTGAAACAGGAACACGCGGTTCAGCCGCCAGCCTGCCCCGGCGCTCCATTAAGTACCAATCCCACCATCCTGAGCCTCCTTTGCAGGTCCTGAAATAACCCCAGCTCCAAGGGTGACGAAATGCACGCGCTTTCTGGGGGAAGGAGGGGAGGAAAGGACCTCGTGGCGCGGGTCTGCGTGGCCGAGGGGGTTGTCTGGGCTGGGGGAGGGGCGTGGCGTGGCAGAGGGGGATCCCTGGGCGGGGAAGGCAGGGTACGGTGTGAGGGCTGCTGGGTGGTGCAGGTCTGCGCATGCGCACGGCCGCGGGCGGGACGGACTGCTACGTGGTTTGGCCGCCAGATGGCAGGCGTGCGCCGTGCCCGCAGGTCTCAGCCCCTACACGGGCGCGCGGGGCCACACGGGGCTACACGGGCGTCCGCTGAGCCGTGGCCGCTTCGCTCCCGCCGCCCGGGTTCGACCCACCGGGGAGGAAAGCCACAGGCACTGAGCGCCTCCTGAGAGCCAGCCCTGACGTGAACTCATTTTATCTGCAACGACCCAAAAGGTGGGCGCAATTTTTCTATGTTCCAGATGTGGAAAGTGAGGCTCAGGGAACTTGGTAGTTGCCCAAGGGGACACAGCAGTGATGACTCTGGGACGAAGCCCAGGTATCCTGACCGGAGGGCCTCTTCCCGCGTTCCGCCCGGGTATGGTGTGCCGCTTGCCTGCGGCCTGCGGGGAGGTGGTCGGTGGCCGCCCCGGCTCCTCCTCAAGCCCCTGAGGATTTACGCCCGGGACCCTGAGGAGGGCTCCGTGGCCTTGTGGCATCAGTGGTCACGATTCCAGCCCCACACGGCCTCCGGTTTGTTCCTGCGAGTGCCCAAAACAGGGCCGCTCCTCCCTTCTCCTCCCCCTCCTCTCCCCTCCCCGGCGTCTCCCGCGGAGGGCGCTGCAGGCGGCCTGATTGGGACGAGGGCGGGCGGGCAGCTCACTAACAGGGGCCTGTTTCCTGACCCGTTTGACCCTGGCTGTCCCTGCGGAGTCCCCAGCACACCCAGCAAGGTCATCTAGGGCGAAATTCCAGCCTCAGCCCTGAGCAGTGACTTCAGTTTTCCCGATAAGGCTCAAGAAGGGACACAGAGTGTCCTCCCCACACCCCCACTCTGTCAGCACCTCCACTCTGGTGAAGCCTCTGCTGCAGACAGCCCGGCTGGAGAAGAGACAAAGATAGACTCGGGACAGATAAGGACAGAGACAGCCAGGGAGAGAGGGGCAAGGAGCTCAGAGGTGAAGATGGGGCCGCGCCGATGGGGAGGCAGCGGGTCTGTGGCTGCCGAGATGGGAAGTGGGCCCTGGAGCGGGCTTGCCGAGGCTACGGACGGGACCGGGGCTGGGATGTTGGAGGAAGGCGCCGTTCTGAGGGCTGGAACAGAAGGGGATTGGGCTGGACGCTTGAAGGCCACAGCCTTGTACCTCTGGGCCTAGTCTCGTGTGTGCACCTGAGATCGGTGGGTGAGGGATGATGGTGGAGTCTATGAGGGACGCGCTCGCTGAGACTTCAGGAGGCTGGAGTGGAGAGGGCAAGGGAGGGAGGGTAGGACCCGTTTACCTGCGGTGGAGGAGGCCGGCGGGGTGGGGGGGGGGCGCACAAGAGGCAAATGCCTCCAGCTGAGTCTCTCCTGCCTGCTGGAGGTCCCTGCCTGGCTTAGGACTTACCCCATGCACACTCTTATAGAATATTTGCACCCAATACTGACTGTTTGGCTTGGCAAATAAGCAAAGCCATAAAGTCACAGCTGGCCTGTAGGCTCCCAGTCACCATGTGCAGCCAGCTGAGTCACAACCACTTCCCCCACCCCCTGAGGAGCAAGCGCCTATGCTCATGCCTGAACTCAGACACATAACCATACAGGTAGCCACAGATGCCGCGTGCCACTGAGTCATAGCTATCTCCTCAGAGAGCACGTGCCTGCATGCACTTGCACGCAGGTCCCCACAGATGCCATATACACCTGAGCGTGAGTCATCATCATCATTGAGCCCTGAGGGAGGGCACCCAGAGTGTATGTTCTGCCATCCCTGCTTAGAGATATCCATATATACGCATATACAGATATGTGCCCACCACACATCCTGTTGGACCTGCTGTATCATAGTAGCAGATCAATAAATGTTTGTGGAATGAATAAGTAAACAAATGAATGAACTACCAAGTGAAAAGTGAGTGACCACCACACTTCATGGATACTCAGTAAAATTGGTTGGGACAGCTCTGCAGGGTGGGTCCCAAGCTCTGTGTCTAGAGGGAGTTGTCTTGCTCCAAATATAGCCTCCGTGGGCGGGCAGGGAGCCAGGGCTGCCTCCCAGACCCTGACTTCACTGGGCCCAAGGCCCAACCTCTGAAGAGTTGAAGAAAATTAACAGAGAAGAGGCCCTGGCTTTCTGTAGCCAGGGCTGAGCTGTGAGACCAGTTGGCGGGGGACTGTGTACTCTGGAAATATCATTTACTCAGAGACTTGAGCTGTAGGATAGAGCGCCCTGCTGAAGAGCCCAGAGAGGACTGGTTCTGGATGGGTCTTTTGGGGAACTCTGCCCCAAATGTGCAGAATGTGCAGGAGGCCTGGTACCACTTAAGATCTGGGACAAATACAGTGCCTGGGCTGGCCTGGTGATTGCAAAACTGAGAACCCCTGTTTTTCATCTAGGCCTGCCCTTCTGGCTTGGGTTTGTTCCCAGAGCTGCTTCCCTGTCTCTCCCTTGAATCTTCTTTTCTGAAGCCCCTGTGCTTCTGCCCTAATTCATCATCTGGAATATTTTAATATTACCCCAACTGGTCTTCCTGCCTTTAGACGGGAAGACCTATCTATCTTGTTCATAGCAGTCAGAGTTATTTTTCTAAAATACAGATCCAACTATGTAACTTCTGTTCAAAATCCTTCCTTAGCTCCCCACTTTTCCGCATTAAAGTTGGATGGCCTTAGCCCTGTGATGAGATCCTTCCTGACCTGGCTCCACTCTTCCTGGAGGTTATGAAAGGGTAACATGTGGATGGCCAGTTGTCAGTTATATGGATCGATGGGTGGTGGGTGGATTCTAGGATAATGGATGCTTATAGGGATTAATGGACTGTAATCCCTATATCTGACTATAGATGATTAGAAATATAAATGATTAGAAGGGCATGTGGGGATGGATAGATGGGTAGATGGATGGTTGGAAGGATACTGCTCAAGTCAAGGTTGTTTTTGTTGCAAGGAACAGAAAAAAAACCCAAATGTTTTCAAGAATGAGGGGAACAATTGTGAGAATACAATGGACAACCTTGCAGAGAGCACTGACATTCAGGCTTCTGCCTCATGAAGATTGGAACTGGAAAATCATGAATAGTGGCTTTTCTCTCCATCTCCCGAGGACATCAAGGTTCCTCTCTTTCCTGAATTTCTCTGTGCAGTCATTCCCGTCTCAACAGGCTCCCTCTGCTCGATTTTCTTCCTCACGGTCTACTGTCAGCCACTCTTACTCATTCCTTCCACAAGTTTTTACAAAGTGCTTATTTATGAGACTGCTTGTACCTCAACAAAGCTCCTATGTGTTGAAAAATAGCAAGCAAAACAAAGTTGCTGCATTTACGAAGCATACTTTCTAATGAGAGAGAGAGACAGTAGGCAGTTATATGTGAGCTGACAATAAGTGCTATGAAAAAATAAAGCAGGGTAAGAAGTGTGGGAGCAGTTTGGGGAGGGGTTGGGTTTCTGAGGCACATAGGACACTCAGAGAGGGTGGCCCTGTTATGGTCATATTTGAGCAGAGATCTGAAGAAAGTGAGAGGTGAGCTGTTAAGATATCTGGGGGAAGAATACTCTAGGAAGAGGGCATGGCAAGCGCAGTGGTCCTGAGGTGGGAACTCTGTAGCACTGTGTGAGGAACATCAGTGAGGCCAGTGTGGCTGATGTTGTGTGAACACTGGGAGGATGGTGGAAGATGAGGTCAGATGGGTAGCAGAGGACAGATCATGAAGTGTGTTACAAGTCATTGTGAGGACTTAGACTTTTACTCCAAAAAGGAGGGGAGGCACTGGAGGATATTCAACAGAGAAGTGACATGATCTTAGATTTTAAAAAGGACCTCTCTGGCTACCATGATGAGAATAGACTGAAAGGGACAAGGCGGGAACGGGAGGCAAACAGGAAGACCACTTACGAGGCTACCATAGAAATCCAGGTAAGAGAGGTTGGTGGCTTGGACCAGGGTGGCAGTGGTGAGGGTAGTGATAAGTAGTCCAGTTTAGGTTGTATTTTGAAGGTAATCAGGATTTGCTGATGGATGGGATATGGGTGCAGTCTCCCTCCAGTGAGGTGGCACTGCTCAAATCAGCTGTGAATAAGGAGGATATGAGATATAGTGTGGCCATCTAGCTCTACCCTCCAGCAGAGGCAGCTTGACATTTGTCTTGGATAATGAGGACTAAATGCAGGGTTGCACAGTCACGCCCAGCAGTACAGTTGTCTCTGAGCTGTAGGTTCACTCTAAATCCCACTCTTTAAAGGCAGACATATTCAGCAGGCTTAATTGAAAACTGGAACATAGCTTACCATTGTTAGGATAGAACTAGAGCTTGAAGTGACGTGACTTCTCAATGATACTGAGCATACATACTCTTCAAGAAAGAGAATGAAGGAAGAGAATATTTATGATTGGCTAAGTCTGTCACCATCCAGTACAGACAGCCTCATTTGGGCAGAGTTTTATGGCAAGGTATTGAAGTTATATATGTATGGATGTGTGTGACAGATCTATATAGAATATATTGTATCCGGCCGGGCGCGGTGGCTCAAGCCTGTAATCCCAGCACTTTGGGAGGCCGAGGCGGGTGGATCACGAGGTCAAGAGATCGAGACCACCCTGGTCAACATGGTGAAACCCCGTCTCTACTAAAACTACAAAAAAATTAGCTGGGCATGGTGGCGCATGCCTGTAATCCCAGCTGCTCAGGAGGCTGAGGCAGGAGAATTGCCTGAA
>NW_016107580.1:1078807-1091959 GCF_001604975.1 Cebus imitator | reverse complement strand
AAAAAAAAAAAAAAAAAAAAAAAAAAAAAAAAAAAAAAAAAAAAAAAAAAAAAAAAAAAAAAAAAAAAAAAAAAAGAATATATTGTATCCATATGTAATACACACATAAGCTACTATATATAATCTTTATATATTTATATATAATATATCACATACTCTACAGATACAAACACAGTTGCCTTTAGTTGAGGAATCCCAAGACCCTTGTCCAGTCAGGGATGCTGCCCAGAGAAGTAAAACTGATTTCACTTAATATGCATGATACGATCCTGAAACTTTAAACAAAAAGAAATGTTTGTGTCCATTTTCCTTAGAAAGGTGAGGTGGGTGTGGTGGGTACCAGAGCTTAAATATTCTTTTGTATTATAAATGAATTGTGAGGATAGTGAATAGATGTATGTAACATAAATAAAAGACTATTTAGGATGATGACTATTTAGGTTGATGACAGACTAGATTACATCAGATTAGATAGGCACAGGAGGCTGGACAGAATGTGAACATGGATTGTTGATAGCTAGTTTTCTGTGAGCCAGGAAGAAAGCTCTCCCCAGACACCGAATCTGCTAGTACCTTGATGTTGGAGTTTCCAACCTTCAGAACTGCAAGAAATACATTTCTGTTGTTTATAAGCCACCCAGTCTGTGAATGTCCTGTTACAGCAGTCCAGACTACCTAAGACAGTTGGTGGAATTGCACTGAGAAATGAACAGCTGGATGATGGCTGTTTAGATTGGTGGATGTGTAAATTTTAGGTTACTGGATGGACAGCAAATGGAGGGATGAACGGCTTGATATCTTGTAGAAGTGGTGCCTCAAAGTCATTTGGAAAATTTGTTAAACACAGACTGCTGGACTCTACCTCCAGAGTTTTTTATTTGATAGATCTGTGGTGGGGCCTCAGAGTTTGCATTTCCAACAAATTTCCAGGTAATGCTAATACTCCTGGTCTAGAGACCGTCCTCTGAGAACCACTGCCCTGTGGTATGCCTGAGATTGTCCCATGCCAACATGGCATTGCCAAGCTGGAATGGAGGAATCTGGGGACTCTGGACTTAAGGATGTCATCCAGGAGGGCTCCAGGCATCCTGTCACTGGCAATGGGCTTCATGTCCACAATAGGCCTAGAGGCCCATGGCTCTTGTCCCAGGACTGTGGGGATGTGGCACCTTTGTTTAGGACATCATGGCCCATTATGGTCTGTCCAGTCATCTCTAACCCCTGCCATCCTCAACTAGGGTTGAATAGGGTCCATAAGGTACATGTACTTGGCCATCCAAGGGTGCTGGCCTTGACTGTGGGGCATATACAGCACTCAGAGGCAGTGCCACAGCCAGCCTAGTGCCCAGGAGCCAGCTTCAAAGGATTGGAGATGTTCACTCTGAACGCCACCCTGCTGAGGGGCCCTGGCAAGCCCTCTTGGTTTCTTAAAAACACTTTTCTGTTTGTTGTCCCTGTTTTCTCAGGCATTGTCAGCCTCTCATCTGAACAAGATTCTGCTCATCAACATTTAAACACACTTGAGTCTCCCTTACCATAAAAAACAAACAGAAGCGTCTTTCTTTGACTCCATGTCTTCCAGCAGCTACTGCCCCACTCTCCTCTCAATCCACAGTCAAGTGTCTCCAGAGCACTGTCTGTTTCCTCACACCTCACATGCC
The DNA here is from genome assembly GCF_001604975.1 of Cebus imitator. NCBI lineage: Eukaryota > Metazoa > Chordata > Mammalia > Primates > Cebidae > Cebus > Cebus imitator. The sequence continues at coordinate 1,090,298 of NW_016107580.1, read as the reverse complement.
TCCTGTCCATGACAGCCTGGCTTCTACCTGCCTCACTTCACCAAAACAGCACTCCCTAAAATCACTGGTGAGGTGACCTTCAGGACACTAAATCCAAAGTGCATTTTTCTTTCTTTTTTTTTTTTTTGGTAGTATCCTGGAATTCAAGCATTTTTCATTCTCCTTTTTTTTTTAGATTTTCTAGCAGCATCCAAACATTCTCTTGCTTCTTGAAACACTCTTCTCCATTCCTTGCAAGGCACAGCATTCTTCTGGCTCTTTCTATATCTTCAGCTGCTCTTTCTCGTTTACCCTCTATTCCAGGTTTATTCTCCTTTACCTGGCCATTGAACATTAGTGTCCTTAAGGCACAGGCTGGGTTCTTTTTTTACTTAATACTCTTCCTTCTTGGCAGTTTTATCCATGTCCTCAGCTACCATCTACTTTTCTCCCTCCCAAATAAGTATCTCCAGTTTATTCCCCTCTGGATATCCAAGCGCTTAGCCTCTTCATTGAGACATCTCAAAGGTACCTCAGCCTCTAATGATCTAAGGCCAAACATAGGATATTTTCGCCTCCTCAACCCAGCCCTGGTCATCCTTTGTGTTCCTCATCTCAGGGAAAGGTAGTACCATCCACTCAGCTGAGCAACTCAGAAACTTAGCAGGCCCTTTGACACCTGTGTCCTCAGCCTTCATGGGCAAACCATCACCAGTATCTCTCCGTCTTACTTCTAAATCTCTCTTGACTCTGCAGTTTTTATCATCTTCACCATCCTATCCTAGTCCAAACCATCTCTTCCGTGAACCATTTCAGTTGCCTCTGAAGTGGTCTTTCCACTGCCCCTCTTGTGTCCCTCCAACCCATTCTCCATGTTGCAGACACTCTGCACATGGGTTCTGTCTCCTAGCTCAGAGATGGGGAGATGAATCGCCTGGAGGGGTAGGCCCTGCTCCGGGTCACAGCAGGGGCTGGGCCTTAGGCTTCCCTGCCCTACTCTCAGCCATGGCCCTTTCCAGGACAGGAAGGCAGGCCCACACATAGGCTCGAGGCCCCACTAGACATGCAGCTCAGCCAGGCCTCCCTGGGAATAGAGAAGAGGCTTTGAAATTTGCAGTATCAAGTTTCAGAAAACACAGGGTCAGGGTCAGCAGAGCAGCTGGTAGTGGGGAAGGCCAGGCCCAGCTAATTTCCTGTTAGAAGGGCCCAGAGGCTCTAGCCCCTCTCTGGGCTGGCCACAGGGGAGGAGATGCCGGGAATGGTTCACATTCTTCTGGCTGGGGCTGCCCTGAACCTCGGGGGACCTGTGGGGAGTGAGGAGGTGGATCGGCTGAGGCCAGAGTTAGGGGCTCTCCGTAGGGACCAGGCATCTGTTGTTCAATTCTTAGGTTTGGATGAGGCCAGGGACTGCAAAGGAGCTGCAAAAAGACTATTGCCCCTGTGAGAGCTGTAGGATAAATAAGCCTAACTTCACATTTTACAGATGAGGAAATAGGCTCAGACAGGGCCAGATCCTTACCAGGATTCTGCAGAGTGTTTCATTCTAAGCCCAGAGCTCCCTGTTTTTAATTGCCCAAGTCTGGATTTCCTGGAAGGCCTAGCAATGGCTGAGCTGTGTGATGGTGGGGGATAGGCTGAGCTGGGCTGGGCCTGGGCTCCTCCTGCTCACCTCCAGACGAGGAGATGCACTTCTTAGGTGCTCTAGCTGTGGGGTGGGTGGCCACGGTGTGGAGTGTGTATGAAAGAGCTAAGTTAGCTGTGGGCCCATCCCTCCTCTCCTTGGAGGGCTCAACCTCATCCTGTCCACAAGGAGAACTTTATGTCCTGGTGCAGTCTTCTGAGGGGTGAGGCAATCCTGGCTTTGAATGGCCCCTGTAAGTGGCCCAGCAGGCTGAGTGTGATGTAGGGGTCGGAGGTCCTCTGTATTCTTAATTCTTTGGTGCCAAGACTGGCCTGGATGACCTGTCAGGATTGGGAAGAAGAGCACAGGATGCAGTCAGACAAGCCTGGGTTCAAATCCCAGCTCCATCAGGCACTGCTGTGTGGCTTTGGACAAGGTCATTTAACCTCTTGAAATCATGGACTCCTCAGCTGTTAAAATGGGGAGGGACTATTTAACTTCTTTATCTAAGCCAAGATGTGTGATGGGAGTGGGTGTGTGACTTCAGGAACCCCTCCCAGATCCTGGAAGTGCTGCACATACCCTCTCTACCAGCTGCTCCCTCCCCAAGGAAGCATATGCCTGCTCCTGATATCAGCACGAGGGCCTGGCTGCCTCCTGCCTGGCCATCCTTTCTCTACTCCTGGCACTTGATTCTGAGGCTTGGGCCATTCTTAGATGTCCCATGCATCAACTTGGCAGTCTTCAACTGCCCCTCTCTCCCTTTATTCCCTCTGTCCCATCAGTTAGGCCATAAATCCTACAGATACCACCTCAGGCATGTCTCTGGAGCTCCCATGTCTATTCAGCCCAACTCCCTTCTCAGGTTGGGATAATTACAGCAGCTCCTCACTGGCCTGCGTTCCTCCCAGTCCCCTCTTGCCATCCTCACCAGGGAGATCTTCTAAAATACATGTCACAAACCTGACTTCTTTTCCTTGCTCCTCCTTGATTTCACCTTTGCCCAGTGATCTTATCCTTTAATACTTGGCCTATATGTCATTTACCCAGGAAGTCCTCTCTTACCCCAAGGCTGGGCTATGAGCTCCTCCCATGTTTCTGCAGGCTCCTACCTGCTCTCACCCTATCATAGCTCTGGTTACAACAGAAATCATATCTTGGAAAGTAGCTTATTTTACTAGGGGTCCAGAGTATCCAGGAGCAGGCATTAGCACAGAGGAAGGATCAATAACTCTATGTTGAATGAATGAAAATGGACAAACAAATGCATGTGAAGATGGACACATTGGTTTTGGGTGACTAGCTCATTCATTATAGGTTCCATCATACAGTTGTGGGAGGACATGTGCATGAGATTTGGAGAGGACATGTGCATGGTCAGGGCTTACCCTGATACCGCATATCCTAAAATGCTGGCCAGGAATGATTTTCAGTTGCCCCCCAACTGGTAAGTCTCAGGCTCCTAGTGTACGTCCTGTTCAGGTAAAGGCCAGTGATGGAGCTGTGGTAGACAAGTCCTATCCTCAGCTGCTAAATTCAGCTGCCCTCAGTAAATATGGTGTTAAGAGATTATATGGTTTGGCCGTGTCCCCACCCAAATCTCATCTTGAATTGTAGTTCCCATAATCCCCACATGTCATGGGAGGGACCCAGTTGGAGGTAATTGAATCATAGGGGCAGTTAACCTCATGCTGTTCTTGTGATAGTGAGTGAGTTCTCACAAGATCTGATGCATTTTGTTGTTGCTTTTGATGGAGTCTTACTCTTGTGCCTAGGCTGGAGTACAGTGGTACAATCTTGACTCACTGCAACCTCTGCCTCCCTGGTTCAAGGGATTCTCCTGCCTCAGCCTCCCGAGTAGCTGAGACTACAGGCACGTGCCACCATGCTCAGCTAATTTTTTGTATTTTTAGTAGAGATGGGGTTTCACCATGTTAGCCAGGATGGTCTCGATCTGCTAACCTCATGATCCGCCTACCTTAGACTCCCAAACTGCTGGGATTACAGGCATGAGCCACTGCGCTCGGCTGATCTGATGGTTTTATAAGGGGCTTTCCCCTTTTTTGCTCAGCACTACTTGTGCTGCCACCATGCGAAGAGGACATGTTTGCTTCTTCTTCTGCCATAATTGTAAGTTTCCTGAGGCCTCCCCAGCCATGCTGAACTGTGAGTCAATTAAACCTCTTTATAAATTACCCAGTCTTGGCTATGTCTTTATTAGCAGTGTGAGAATGGACTAATACAAGAGAGGTCACCAAAAACAGGTGGAATCCAGGCGGTCGGTGGGCCTATGTCAGAAACAGTCTGCATGCGTAAGTGCCAATATCATTAGGGTGTGGTATATGTGTGAACATATATGCCCTTCTTTGTGTTGCATGTGTGAATGTCCCCCTCAGCCTTGCAGCAGCTTCCTCTGCATATCACATTGCACCTCTGCCCCTCTGTCTCACTCTTACCTCTCCCTAGGCCATTCCCCATCCAATTTCCTTACTCTGAGCTCCTGCCCCCTGTACACAGATATTGCATGAGTACAATGTGATTGCACGAATCACTGTGGTTCATTATATAGCCCTATTAGTTTCCTATTGCTGTTGTAACACATTACTACAAATTTAGCAGCTTAAAACAATACCGATTTATTCTTACTCTTCTGGAGACCAGAAGTCCAGAATGGGTGTTACTTGGCTAAAATCAAGGTGTTGGCAGGGCCATGTTCATTTCTGAGGCTCTGAGGGAGAATCCATTTTCTTGCTTTTACTAGCTTCCAGAGGTTGCCACATTCCTTGGCTCACATCCTCTTTCCATCTTCAAGGCCAGAAATGGCTCATTAAGTCTTTCTCCTATTGAGATTCCTATCGGATCTTTCTCCGACATTTGCTTCTGCCTCCCACTTCCACTTATAAGGACACTTGTGATGACATTGGACCCATCCAGGATAATGTCTTGAGGTCAGCTGATCAGCAACCTTAATTTCACCTGTAACCTTAATTCCCCTTTGCCATGTAAGATGACATTTTCACAAGTTTCAGGGATTACAACATGGACATCTTCTGGAAGAGGGGGGATTATTCTGCTTACAACAAATAGTCTGTGTCTACTTTAGATTGTGAGTTCTTTGGGACCTGAACTGTACTGTACTTATCCAGAGATTTCTTAGGAGCAGTTCAGTGCCCAGTATGCACTAGATGTTTCAACCAACAATTTATTGATAATCCATTTTTTTGCTGGATACTTTCACACATATCATTTCTGTTTTTATCCTAATTTACAGATGAAGAAAATGAGATTTAGAGGAGTTAGGAACCACCCAAGGCCAGAAAGCCTGTGGCAGAACCAGAAATTTCAATGTATACCAACTTTAGTATAGAAAATGCTGACACCTTTGTTCCCGTAGATGTAGAGCTCCAAAAGAGATAAATCCCTAGACCCTTGATATTAACCATGAAAATCCATCTATTTCAGGCTGTGGGGATCATTATAATCCAGTGGTCCCAGCTGCTCTGATATCTATTGCTGTTTGTACTGAGGCTAATGACTTCCAGCCAATGACTAAGGCAGGTCCATTCTTGGGATATGCAAAACTCCCTTGGCAGACTTTTTTTGTTTTGTTTTTTGAGATGAAGTCTTGCTCTGTCGCCCAGGCTGGAGTACAATGGTGTGATCTCTGCTCACCACAATCTCCACCTCCTGGGTTCAAGTGGTTCTACTGCCTCAGCCTCCTGAATAGCTGGGATTACAGGCATGTGCCAACATGCCTGGCTAATTTTTTTGTATTTTTAGTAGAGACGGATTTTCACCATGTTGGCCAGGCTGGTCTCGAACTCCTGAGATCACTCTTGTGATCAGCCCACCTTGGCCTCCCAAAGTACTGGGATTACAGGCATGAGCCACTGCACCTAGCCTTTTCTTTGTTTTTTTGAGGTGGAGTCTCACTCTGTCACCTAGGCTGGTGTGCAGTGGCACAATCTCTGCTCACTGCAACCACTATCTCTTTGGTTCATGGGATTCTCCTACCTCAGCCTCCCAAGTAGCTAGAATTACAGGCGTGTGCCACCATACTCAGCTAATTTTTATATTTTAGTAAAGATGAGTTTTCATCATGTTGACCACACTGGTCTCGAACTCCTGACCTCTGGTGATCCACCTGCCTCGGCCTCCCAAAGTGCTGGGATTATAAGTGAGAGCCACCAAGCCTGGCCTGACAGCCAGTTTTAGCACCAGAACTCCCCAGTGACCTTGCAACTCTCTTAAATGTGTACTGCAGCCTAAGACTTTGCCATCTAACCTTCCTTCCCTCTCTCTTTCATAGTGGTCCACCCCTTCATGGTCTGATAGCCCTCCCAACCTCTCTGGCCTCCCTGTCCATTGTTCCTGATAGGTGCTTCTCTTAGAAATGAATGGTTCCATATCTGAAAATTAGCTTAGGTTTGGGAACCATTGACTAAAGAGGTGGCCAGGTCTCTAAGAAGAAGGGCCTTGCAGAATTGCAGCAAGTATATATCATGATGATTCCTTCATTCCCCCCCACCAAAGGGACCTATGGCCATTTAGGTGATGATTCACTAGAGAAATGGGGATAGCAAGACATTCTGAGGCATAGTAGATGGAGGTTTGAGTTGACATTAACACTTGGAGCTCAAAGCATCATCATGGCCCCTCTTTAAGAGGCCTTTTGGAGATGACTGTGATGTGATATGGCAGAAGAGTCTAGGGGACATTCAAAGGCCCTAGACTCTTCCTAGAGACCAATGCTGAGCCCCTGAAATGGCACTATTCCTTGAGACCAACTCATCACTTGGGGCAAGTCAACTGCATCAGGCCCTTTCCATTCTGGAAGGGACAATGATTCATCTTTACAGGGATAGAAACTTATTTTGGGCATGGAATTGCCTTTCCTCACCACAGAGCCTTACTTAGCATCTCTTTCCAGAGACATACAGAATGCCTGATCCAAAGGCATGGAATTCCACACAGCATAGCACTTAACTGGGAGACACTATAATAGGAAGGGTCCTATTGAACCTATGGTTTGTGGTTGCCACAGACCACAGACACTTGGGATTCTTTATGATCAGAAACCAGCAGACAAGAAGAATAGTCATCATACTAGCAGGGTTAACTGACCCTGATCAACAGGAAGGGGCAAGGCTGCTTCTGCATAATGGGGCAGGAGGAATGTGTGTGGAGCCCGTGTGATCCACTGGGCACCTCCAGGTACCCCTACTGTAATTGTGAAAGGATGTGCAGCAACCCTGAGAAGGGTTTGATTATTTAGCATTTATCCCCTCACCTTCTCTCCCCTCCCCTCACCCCTAGACTAAAGGTTTGGGTCACACCACCAGGTAAGCAACCAACATCTGAGGAGGTTGTTGAAGCTGAGGGGAATTCAGAATAGATAGTTGAAGAGGGAGAGGATGAATGCCAGTTATGGCTCCAAGATTAACTTCATTGGTAGGGGCTGTAGTTAGTCCCACAGGCCTCCTGCTTTATTCTGAGTTCTTCTTGGGAATAGGAGGCCCAAGGGAAATGGGGAGGAACTTCTCCCTGAACCTGGCGGAGAGTAAAGATCTGTGTGGCACAAGGAGGTAGACTGTGGTAACACTATAGTGTTAACATACAACTATAGTATGTTAACACTATAGTTGTAGTGTACTTTAGAGAGTTCAAATTATGACTCATTTTTTAATTTTTATTTTTTTGAGACAGAGTCTCAGTCTGTTACCCAGGCTGGGGTACAGTGGCATGAACTCAGCTCACTGCAAAATCCACCTCCTAGGTTCAAGTGATTCTTGTGCCTCACCCGCCCAAGTAGCTGGGATTACAGGCATGCACTGCTACGCCCAGCTAATTTTTGTAATTTTGGCAGAGATGGGATTTGACCATGTTGGCCAGGCTGTTCTAGAACTCCTGGCCTCAAGCAATCCAACTGCCTTGGCCTCCCAAAGTGCTGGGATTACAGGCGTGAGCCACCACGCTCAGCCCTCTTTTTTAGAGAGTTCAAATAATGACCAGTTGAGCTCTGAATTTTCCTTGATATGATCTGTCCATTAGTATTTGTTGTTGTTATTTTTGAGACAGGGTCTTGCTCTGTTGCCCAGGCCGGAGTATAGTGGTGTGATCATGGCTCACTGCAACTTCAACCTTCTGGGCTCAATTGATCTTCCTGCCTCAGCCTCCCAAGTAGCTGGGATGACAGGTGCATGCCATCATACATACCTAATTTTTATATTTTTTGTAGAGATGAGTCTTTGCCATGTTGCCCAGGCTGGTCTCAAACCCCTGGGCTCAAGTGATCCATCTGCTTTTGCCTCTCAAAGTGCTGGGATTATAGGCTTTAGCCACAGCACCTGGCCCATTAGTTTAAATATATTCATGAGAATATGCCATAATATGTAGCTGGTTGGAGTCTCACAAAACCTTGGTATTCCATTGAGAGCAAAGAAAATCCTATAAATCCTGTCAGAGAATGTCAAGAGTTTGGACCCATGTTTTAGATAGTGGTGACTGTCCTAGTGGCTTTTAAATAGCCTTCCTGAACCTGCCATTTAGAATATTTATTTTTGCTCTCAGAAGACTTTTAGAAACAAGCAAGGGAAAGGAGCCAAATCATTTACAGATTCATATAACCAAACCAAAATGAAACCAAGAAAAGAATATTCAAAAAATTTTAACCCAGGAATGTAGAAAAAAAATTACACATGCATGTATTAGTCAGGGTTTTCTAGAGGGACAGAACTAATAGGATAGACAGATATATATAAAGGGGAGTTTATCAAGTACTAACTCACATGATCACAAGGTCCCACAATAGGCCATCTGCAAGCTGAGGAGCAAGGAAAGCCAGTCTGAGTCCCAAAGCTGAAGAACTTGGAGTCTGATGTTCGAGGGCAGGAAGCGTCCAGCACAGGAGAAAGATGTAGCTGGGAGGCTAGGCCAATCTCTTTGCACATTTTTCTGCCTGCTTTATATCTATCTAGCTGTGCTGGCAGCTGATTCGATGGTGCCCACCTAGATTAAGGGTGGGTCTGCCTTCCCCAGCCCATTGCCTCAAATGCTAATCTCCTTTGGCAACACCCTCACAGACACATCCAGGATCAATACTTTGATTCTTCAGTACAATCAAGTTGATACTCAGTATTATCACAATGCAGAAAGAAACAAAAGTAAATTTATCAGAGAAGACATGTCTTGCAGACAACATAGATTCTGGAGAAACCAGAGTACTCAATCCAGAAAAGATACTTGTCTTTAAACCAAAAAAGATTAAAAAAAAAACCAAAAACCTTTTTATCATTCCAGGAGGATGTATAGTCCTTTATTAAAGGTGGATTTATAACTAAACCATATCCTGAATAAAGTTGATATAAGAGTTAAGAAGACATTATTTAGGCAGATAGTGAGGGTAAGAAAGTCCTCAGTAAAGTTTTCCTTTGTTTTTTTGTTTGTTTGTTTGTTTGTTTGTTTAGACGGAGTCTCGCTCTTGTCCCCTAGGCTGGAGTGCAATGGTGTGTTCTCCACTCACTGCAACCTCCACTTCCTGGTTTCAAGCGATTCTCTTACCTCAGCCTCCCGAGTAGCTGGGATTACAGGAGCCTGCCACCACACCTGGCTCATTTTTGTATTTTTAGTAGAGATAGCATTTCACCATGTTGGCCAGAATGGTCTCCATCTCATGACTTCATGATCTGCCCACCTTGGCTTCTCAAATTGCTGGGATTACAGGCGTGAGCTACCATGCCCAGCCTCCTACCTTTCATTAAACGGAAAACCTGGCCGGGCGCGGTGGCTTATGCCTGTAATCCCAGCACTTTGGAAGGCCAAGATGGGGGGATTATGAGGTCAGGAGTTCAAGACCAGCCTGGCTAACATGGTGAAACCCTGTCTCTACTAAAAATACAAAAATTAGCTGGGTATGGTGGTGCGTACCTGTCATTCCAGCTACTTAGGAGGCTGAGGCAGAAGAATCACTTGAACCTGGGAGGTGGAGGCTGCAGTGAGCCGAGATGGCGCCACTGCAGTCCTAGCCTGGGTGACAGAGCAAGACTTCATCTAAAAAAAGAAGTAGCCCCAAAATCATTTTCTTTTCTAAGAAAAAGCATCTTGTAAAATTGAGCTGCACACATACACAGCAAGGTAGAAGCTTGGATGGGTGAATGCCAGCTGCTGTGTCAATAGGAAAAGGCTATCTGGGACTAGGCATGTCCAACATGGCGGTTCCATCATTCCCTCTCTTTGCCAGCCACATGTACAGTAAGGAGCAGACAAGATGGAGCCAGCCACACAAAGACCTCATTTGTGTAGTAAGATTAGAGTGGGGTGGCAAGATTCCCTGGACACTATGTAATATCATACTTGGGCCAACCAATCTTTGGGCCCTATGTAATCAGACAACATCTCCTCAAGCCTGTCTATAAAATCTGGTGCAGCATGGGCTGGAAGTCCCATTTGGATGCCCCTCTCTCTCAAAGGACAGAGCTGTTTTTCTCTTTCTTTTACAGGGTAAACCTCTGCTCTTAAGCTCACTCCTTGTGTGTGTCCCTGTCCTTAATTTTCTTGGCATGAGGCAATGAACTTCGGGTATTACCCCAGACAACAACTCTGCTTCAAAGTCAAGAGCTTCTACCGAAAAGTGGGAGGGTTGGCTTGAGAGAAAATGCACCAGGGCAGAAAATAGGTTTTCTTTTTTTTTTTTTTTTTTTTTTTAATTCAGGATTAGATACAATTTAATAATAGTTCAGTTCCAAAATAAAAGTTATTGTAGGTAAGACCATGAAATTTCCTAACACTTGATTTTAATACATTGTGCTAATTTTCTAAAACAACTCAGAGGAACCCATATTTACAGTAGGCAGAGTATGAAAAAATCTGGCATCAGGTATATTTTAATGTGTGTGTGTGTGTGTGTGTGTGTGTGTGTGTGTATACGTATGTGTTTGTATGTGGTGTGTATATAGATGTGTGTGTGTGTATGTATCCCAAGATTATATGGACTAAGAAACAGGTTGTATTTCTTAACAGCAGTACTAGAGTGTGGCGTTTCAGACATGGATTTATAAATGCTTTTCAACATGTGAGGTTTGGAAAAGGAGCAGACATCACCTTGTTTTCAAAACCTGAAGTTTTTCTCAGGACTGAAGTCAAAATCGTAACTGCCACAGAGGGAAAAGAGAACTTTTCCCGCAGAATGAGGGCCGAGTAGATGCAGGCGAGCTCGGAGACGGAGGCCATGATGCGGGTGAGTGTGGGGCTAGCGCTGCCGGACGCGGTGCTAGTCGCCGGATGAAGTGAGGGCCTCACCCCAACGCGGCCTTAGCTTCCTCGGAAGGACCGAGCACCTTGGCGGCAGCTGAGGAAAGGGCAGGTTTTCTTTTTAGAAACGCACCAGGGCAGAAAAAGTAAGCCATAGAAACGGAGTGCTCAGAGGGCTCAGGTGAGTATTGCACACTGGTTCCAAGAATCAGTAATTCCTTCTGATATTCTTTTTCAGGTCCTGCTTCTGGACACCATTTATGTCACCCTAAATAATAGAAAGTCTCTCTAAAAGAAAATGATGTTTATTTAATAGGGTTGTATTCATCTGTTCTTGTATTGCTATAAAGAAACATCTGAGCCCAGGTGCGGTGGCTCATGCCTGGAATCCTAGCACTTTGGGAGGCCAAGTTGGGAGGAGTGTTTGAACCCATGAGTTTAAGGCCATCTTGGGCAATATAGTGAGACCTTGTCGCTATAAAATCATCAAAATAGGCCGGGCACAGTGGCTCAAGCCTGTAATCCCAGCACTTTGGGAGGCCGAGGAGGGTGGATCATGAGGTCAAGAGATTGAGACCATCCTGGTCAACATGGTGAAACCCCGTCTCTACTAAAAATACAAAAAATTAGCTGGGCATGGTG
>NW_016107580.1:1007309-1078763 GCF_001604975.1 Cebus imitator | reverse complement strand
CAGCCTGGGCAAAAAAGTGAGACCCACATTCTTAAAAAAAAAAAAAAAAAATCAAAATATTAGCTGGGCATGGTGGTGCACACCTGTAGTCCCAGCTACTCAGGAGGCTGAGATGGGAGGATTGCTTGAGCCCAGGAGGTCAAGGCTGCAGTGAGCTGTCATTGTGCCACTGCACTACAGCCTGGGTGTCATAGCAAGACCTTGTCTCAAAACAACAACAACAACAACAACAACAAACACCTTTAAGAGGTTGAATTGGTTCATGGTTTGCAGGCTGTATGTGATGCACAGTGGCATCTTCTTCTGGAGAGGCCTCTGGAAGCTTACAATCATGGTAGAGGATCAAGCAGGAGCTTGCATGTCACATGGCCAGAGCAGGAGCAAGAGAGTGAGGGGGAAGATGCCACACACTTTTAAACCTCACGAGAACTGACTCACTGTCATGAGAATAGTACCAAGTTGATGGTACTAAACCATTCATGAGAAATCCAACCCCATGATCCAATCAGCTCCCACCAGGCCCCACCTCCAATTGGGGATTATGTTTCAACATGAAATTTGGGCGAGGACACACATCCAAACTATATCAAGGGCATTGCAATGGGAATACATATATAACACGGTAGTGTATTTAGGGAGGTAAAGGAACACAAAGGTTTTTAAAAGAAAAATGAGGATCATTACATAATTGTTTTGAGATAATTATCCTGGCTACGAGGATCAGTAACAAGGGTGACACTAATCCAAGACTGGACAGATGCCTTCACAGGAGTATTTTTGTGTAAGGTTGCAATTTTTGCAGCTTCTTTTGTGATAGTTTTTGTTGTCAGGCATTTATGCATGAGAACTTTCTCTTCATAGCTTTCCCTGGATCAATTTATCAGCTTTTTTTTTTTTTTTTTTTTTAAGTGACTCCATTTTGATTCTGGTAACTTTAACATTGACAACCATGAAAAGAATTCTCAGATCTCTGACTACAGGGACTGTCATTGACTATTGGCCTCAGCTGGTATATTCTGAAATCTATTACGTGTTTGCAAGACCATGCTTCCCATGGATTGCTCCTAGCCAATGACTGGGCATGGCAGGGATCCTAGGAAGGCCCATTCTTGGAAACTGTGGGATTCCCCTGATGGCTCAAGGATGAACTTCCTTAGAACTGCACTGAAACCAAGTCTCCTCCACTCAGCTTTCCATTCTTCCCTTTCTTTTCACAAGGATCACACCTGCATCATGGTCTCTTGGCTCTTCCAGCCTCCCCTGTTTCTGCCTATCTGATATCTGCTTCTCAGAGGACTGAGACACATTTCTGTTGCTCCAAGTGTAGTCCTTGGACCAATAGCACTGGCCTCATTAGAAATACAGATTGTCAGGCCGGGCGCGGTGGCTCACGCCTGTAATCCCAGCACTTTGGGAGGCTGAGGTGGGTGGATCATGAGGTCAAGAGATCGAGACCATCCTGGTCAACATGGTGAAGCCCCGTCTCTACTAAAAATACAACCAATTAGCTGGGCATGGTGGTGCGTGTCTGTAATCCCAGCTACTCAGGAGGCTGAGGCAGGAGAATTGCCTGAACTCAGGAGGCGGAGGTTGCTGTGAGCTGAGATCACGCCATTGCACTCCAGCCTGGGTAACAAGAGCAAAAAAAAAAAGAAAAGAAATGCAGATTGTCAAGCCCCACCTCAAACCTACTGAATCATAATCTCATTTTCACAAGCTGATTCATATATGCATTATAATTTGAGAAGCACTGATTTAGATGATTTGGATTTTTCAGCAAATCCTTTAAATCTCAGTTTGGAAACTGAGTCCTTGCCAAGGTAAATATTTGGAATCACAAAGTAACAGATCATCTGGGTCCTGCATTTTATAAGTCAAAACCCAGCAAAGTTAAGGGACTGGTTCAAGCTCATAGATTAGATTAGAAGAGAACAGCACTAGAACCCAGGTCTCTTGCCACCCAGCTCTTCCCACCCCAGGCTCTACCGTGAGCAGTCTATTTGCCGTAAATATGCATTGTTTAGCGTGGTAGCAGTGGAAATAAGGCTAGTTGTGGTATAGTACAAAATACATTTGTTCTTTGTTCTGTGTTCCAGGCACACAGTTTTCTAAAACCCTAGAAATTTCCTAAGTGATATTTTATTATCCCTACCATAGCCCACCCTTTGGGAGTATCTTTTGTTATTCATCACTGCCCTTTAACACCTGACTTTATGCTAACAAGGTGATCTAGGGTGGGGTCCCTAGATAGGTTAAGGATGTGGGCTGGTCATCTGAAAGCCTAAACAAGTGAACTTTCCAGGCCATTGCCAACCTCAGGGGAGGGAGGGTCACTGGAGACTGGGTTGTAAAAACTCTTGAATGATGAGATAAGGAGTGCCTCCAGGTGATCACATCAGGTGCTGGGAAGGTGGTGTGCTGCCTCCCTCCATACTGAGCATCTCTTCCCTTTGGCTGATCCTGAGGTGTGCCCCTTAGAAGTAAGCTGTAAATCTAAGTAAAGTGTTTTTCTAAGTTCTGTGATTTGTTCTGGCAAATTACTGAATCTGAGGATGGAGGTGGAAACTTTCATATTTATAGCTGGTTGGTCAGAAGTTCTGGTGGCCCTTGGATCTTGCAGCTTGTGTTTGAAGGGTAGGCAGTCTTGAGGACAGACCTGAACTTGTGGAGTCTATGCTAAATCTGGGCAGTTAGTGTCAAACTTGAACTGAATTGTTGGATGTCCAGTTGATGTTGGAGAACTGGTATAAAACACGACATGCATTTATCACAAGTGGCCTCTGAAAAAAAACACATTAGTCCAAACTCAGATGTGCTGTAAGTATAAAATACACACTGGATTTTGAGGACTTAATAGGAACAAGGAATATATTTCATTTTTTTTTTTGGTATTGTTTACTCATTAAAATGACATTTTTGACATATTGGATTAAATATATGATGAAAAACAAATATATTAAAATTAATGTCATCTTTTTGTTTTCTTGAAAGATACCTATGTGGCTTGCATTCTACATGTTTGATGGTGCTGCTGTAAACCCTATCTCTGTTAATACTGCTTTATTCATTGTTTAATTAATAGCTTTGGCTGGTATTGCTGAGGACACTTCCCTGTTATCAGCTTGGGATCTTTCAGAAATTCTTCATGGGATGATAGGATTACTTAACTCTTATAAAAACCCCTGATTAAACACCTAAGAGTGTCAATTTCCCTTGAGAAGAAGAGCTGCCATGTTATTTGCAGTTTAAGCTCTAGCTCCGGGGTGGAGATAGTAGAGTGAAGGGGTTTGGGAGGTGGGAATAAATGATTTGGGTCAAAGGGGTTGGGAAGTGACCCATGCTAATGTGTTCCTTTGAGTTTCCATCTTTCTTTTTTTCAGAGACAGGGTTTCACCATGTTGGCCAGGATGGTCTTGATCTCTTGACCTCATGATCTGCCTGCCTTGGCCTCGCAAAGTGCTGGGATTACAGGTGTGAGCCACCGCACCCGGCCGAGTTTCCACCTTTCAAGAGCCCAGATTAGAAGGGTTTTGTCACTGAGACCACAGAAGGAAGAGCCCTGTTAAGGCTCTTGCAGGTCGCCAGGCCCTGGTCGTTCTCCCTTGGAACTGTAAACCAAAAAAGTATATGAGGCAGGTCTCAATCAATTAAGAGATTTATTTTTCCAAGGTTAAGGATCATGACCCAGGACACAGTCTCAGGAGGTCCTGAGAATACAAGCCCAAGGTAGTTGGGTTTTTATGTTTTAGGGAGACAATAAGACATCAACCGACATATGTGAAGTACACATTGGTTTGGCCTGGAAAGGACGAAGCTTACAGGTCATAGATGGATTCAAAGATTTTCTGGTTAGCAATTGGTTGAAAGAGTTATTATCTAAAAGCCTGAAATCAATTGAAAGGAGTGTCTGGGTTAAGATAAGGGGTTGATGAAATCTCAAGGTGGCTGCCCTTAGAGGCAATAGATCAGAAATATTTCCTATTCACACCTTTAAAAGGTACTAGACTCTTAGTTAATCTCTTCGGGATCAGAATAAGACTTGGGAAGGGAAAGGGATTCTCTATAGAATATAAACCGCCCCCAGGATATAGCTCGGTGGGGCTATTTCAAAATATGTAAAAGAAATGTATTTTGGGATGAAAAAAACTTTGGTTTCTTTTAGGGCTTGCTATCTGTTATGTTATGCTATATTGGAGCCAGGTTGGAATATGGTATCTTATAGTGACAGTCTATTTTGTTAGTCTTAAGATCTGTTTTAATATTAATGTTGGTCGGTTGTGTCTAAACCCCAAAAGGGTGTAGGTATAATGAGGCCCGTCCACCTCCTTGCCCCAGCATCATGGCCGGAACTGTTTTTTCAGGTTTCTTTGGAATTCTGTTGGCTGATGGGGTCCATTTAGTCATCTGGGGGGCTTAGAATTTTATTTTTGGCTTACAGAACCCAGTATCCTTCTCCCTTTTCACAGCTAAGACCTGAGAAATGAAGGGCAGGCATCCAGACACTGACACTGTGAACACAGCTTCTACTCAATCCCTAATCCCAGTGCTTCCCTCCTCACTGAATCTCAGGGACATAGCAAAGCATAATGGTAGCTGTTGAGATGCCTAGGACCAAGGAAAGGCTTGAGGGCCCTTGGCTAATCAGCATGCTCTTGAGACTGAGGAGAACCGAAAGCTCAAGAGGGATATGTCACTGTCTCACCTTGAGCCTCAGTGGCTCTTTGGGGCCCTCTTGCTTAGCTCAGAGGACTCTGGATGTCAAAGGACTTAAAGGCTCAGCCTTGAGATGAAAACTTGCATTCTCTGTTGGCTACATGAGGTAAACTCATGGGCTTAACAAAGGAAGTATTGTCTAGAACCGAAATCATTGATCATTTGTGCTGTTTAGCAATTCCCTGAAGCAGAAAAATCTGCTGCTCAACCAGACTTCAATGTCTCA
Organism: Cebus imitator; assembly: GCF_001604975.1. Classification (NCBI taxonomy): domain Eukaryota; kingdom Metazoa; phylum Chordata; class Mammalia; order Primates; family Cebidae; genus Cebus; species Cebus imitator. The sequence continues at coordinate 1,073,824 of NW_016107580.1, read as the reverse complement.
TGCCTAAAATTTTCACAGATTATTAGCATATACTGTAGGTGGTGGAATGTACCCAGAATAGTTAAGGGACTTAACCAATTTCAAACAGCTTATTAGAGGCAGTGGTAGTAGTGGCAGCACATGTGAGAATCTTGGCTTCAAGTCTCTTACCTAAACTCTGCAGAAGTGTGTCTGGAACCCAGAAGCTCATGCTGGCATGTCTAATATCCCTGGTTACTTCTTGAGCAGTGATGACATTAGGAGAATTGAGGTACAAAGTGGGTCATGCTTTGTTTTATTCTTGAACCTTTAGTCCCATGTATGAATCCTGAGTGTTACTCTCTTGAGTGCTGTGCACTGCAGAATGAACTTTTATTTCACAGTAAATGAGGGATGCTTTTTTTAAGAAATAAATTTAATTCAAGGTGGTTAGTGAATGTAAGGCAATGTAATGCCTTCATGAAAGTTAAAATAATCCAGTTAAAAAAGAAGCACTGTGTATAGTCTCAAATAGCTTGAAGGTACAATGGGCTCCATATTTTACAAAGTACAAAAAATTATTTCATATACAAAGAAAAATACAAATAATGTGCAAAAACCATTTTCACAGGTGGCAATTTATAAAATGGAAACGATAGAAAAGTCCTTCATACTTATCTCCAAATTTCTTATATATTAAGACAGTTCTATTTCCTAGTGTGTAGACAATTTTAAATTTGAAAATCTTATTTATCTTTTTTTTAATATATATATATATATATATATAAAGAAAAACAGGGTTTCACCATGTTGGTTAGGCTGGTCTTGAACTCCCGACCTCAGGTGATCCGCCCGTCTTGGCCTCCAAAGTGCTTGGATTACAGGCGTGAGCCACCACGCCTGGCCTCTGATTTTTTTTTTTAATCAACAAAGAAAGTATTTTTATTTTTTAAAAAGGGAACCATTTCACTATTGAAATTTTATGAATCAGTTAATTTATATTAAATTATAAGCAGGCTATCTGAAAAACAAGAATGTAGAAATCATATATACACATTTTTGAAATATTAGTTTAGTATTTAACATATTAACATTTCAAAACAAATGCAATGATGTAGCTACCTATGACGCCAGCTGGTGCCAGTGGTTGTAGCAAAGACACTGTTTCTGTTTACCATGAGCAAACAGCATTTCTTGGGTCTTAAGCTAAACAAACACAAGATCTCAAAGTAAAGAAAATCTAAAAACAGTTCTTATTTTTCATGTGTAGAAGTGTAGTTTGGGTATCCAGTCATGCCACAGTGTGACTGTGATCTACACAAGCCCTTGTCATAGATGTGTGTGGTCCTAAATAGCTGGTCTCTGTCTTTCCAACATCTTCACTTCATTAGGAGTTCAGTGCAAGTGTTTGTTTTGTGAGTTAGTGCATTCAGCTTTTTTGCATGTTATTTTGGGAAAACAACAACAACAACAACAAAAAAAACAAAACAACTGTCAGGAAGAAGAAAATACATAAGAACACAAGGCCCTGGATCCTCAGAGCATCTCTGGTCTAGAGAATTCAGTGTTTTGGAAGTAGTGTTTTCCTCTATTGGGCTAGTCATTGCTGCACCGTTCCCTGGATAATCTTTTTCCATCAGAATAATGATGTGTGCTCCCTCTTTGCCTGGTACTGAGCAATGACATCTCTTGTTGTGAACCCCAATGGCAAAGCAGGGACCACGGAAGCACCTCTTGGGAGCACCAGAGAACTGAGCATTTCAAAGGTCAGGCAGTACAAGTAGATTCCTCTGATAGGAAACCTAAGTCTATGTAGAATATGAGACAATCTTGGAGTGTTTTGATTTTTGCTTGTTAGACAGCTCTCCAAGGAAATTATGACCTTGGAGAACAAAAAAGGATCTATAGCTTTAATGAAGAAGGACCCAAGTAGGTGGAAGCCATTTTGTCTGGGTGAGGTTCACAGTTTTGGCTCAGGAGACATCTGATCACTAACCACTAGACCCTGTTAGAAAAATTTAGTGCAAGATACAGGGAGTGCATGGGGCTCTTGACCAGACCTGTGTGAAACAACTATCCAGGTTAAGTAGAGATCGCAACTGCTGCAAGAGGGGACTGGGCAGGAGAACCTCGGGCCCTGGAATAACTTGTCGTCAGCTCCTCAAGGATTCATGCTTGTTTTCTAACTGGCAGCATACGTTCTTCTATTTCTTCTGTGTGGGTTGACCATGGGCATCAGGCATCAGAGATACAGCTCTGGATCCTGTCCATCCATTGCTGGGCACTCTGTCCATCTTGGGCACAGAAGTTATACACACGTTTGCTGGTCTTGAGCTACAAAACCAAATGACAGAGAACCAGAGATGAAAGTCAGGGCTGTTTTATGGCTTCGGGTAAGTGGTAAATCAATCCCTGTGACCTTCCCTTTTCCATACTGTCCGAGAACCTCTATGAATTCTTCTTTCTCAACTACCATACTGTCATTGCCTTTACTTTTCTGGTCTCTAGAGTCATAGGGGATGCTGACAGAAGGGTACTGGCAGAAAAAGAAGACACACTGGGATTGCCTTGCTTTGCATTTTCTTGGTGTCTTCTTTGACTAAGGAGGAAAAGTCAGCAATGAATGGTGCCTTTAACCTCTCCCATGCACTGCAACAATGCACTAAAGGTGAGGGAGCTCCTTGTGCTCCAGGGGGATGCCTGAGATTCATCCACACCATAAAGTTGGCCTTTGTGTCCCCTTTCTTCAGTTGGAGCCATATTAGAAGCCCACCGTCAGGAAAATGGTCTCATGGCCTGAGCAGGGCCCTAGAAGATGACCTGTGCTCTTCATGAAACCCTGCTTGACTCCCAGGACTACATAAGTCTCCTATTATGTGGCCTATAAATGCCCCATGGCCCACCGAAGGGCTGCTGAAGATGTTAGGGTAGATAGTTATCATATGTGACTAAGGACAGTCTTTTATGGATGGTCAAGCATGAAGACCACTGAATACATCTGAATACATCTGCTCTTGAAAGTAGGTGGTGACTGAAATAACTAACAACATTTAACAAGGAGTTCATCTGTTTCCATGCGCGGCTGGACTCCTTTTGCACAAAGCAGTATGCAGCTTTTCTGAGCCACACAGACAGCAAGAGAGGATAGCCTTGGGGGTCTGTAGTGCTGAGTTCAAGCTCTGGAATAATTCCCATAGCCAAGGGGGTCTGTCATCCATTTCAGTCACCACCAATTCCTCTGAGGGCCCCGTAATTCTTGGAGACGGAAAGATGTGCAGGCAGAGCCAGGAAAAGAGAAGTAAGATCAACTTACATCAAAGAAAGCCTTGTCACTTGTATGCTTTGGGGCTCCCATGCTGGGGCCAGCAGGGATGACCATTTCTACTTCCGCCAGATCAATGTGGCCTTTACAGCTCGTGTCCTCACCTGAGTCATAGTATCTCAGCTGGGACCAAAAGGATACAAAAATGAGATATGAGAGATACAGAAACAGAAAATGACATGGCTTTTCAAACTGTATTTGAATACCTTCCTCTGTACCTTGGTTATATATGTTAAACTATGCCTGGAAGAATACACAAAAAATTAATAATACTTATTGCTTCTAGGAAGAACTAGGTGGCTTGGAGAAAGCATTGGGGAAAGACTTATGTACTGTTTGAAAATCAAACAAATAAATGTATTATATCTTAAAAAATAGAATTAAGACTGGGTGTGGTGGTTTACGCCTGTAATCCCAGCACTTTGGGAGGCCAAGGTGGGCAGATCACTTAAGCCCAGGAGTTTGAGACCAGCCTGGGCAACATGGTGAAACCCTGTCTCTACAAAAAATACAAATATTAGCCAATCATGGTGGTGTACACCAGTAGTTCCAGCTACTCAGGAGGCTGAGGTGGGAGGATTGTTTGAGCTTGGGAGGTCGAGCTGCAGTGAGCTGAGATCATGTACTCCAGCCTGAGTAAGACCCTGTCTCAAAAAATAGTAGGTCAACTAGCAACTGTAAAAAGTAAATGTAACATATAAAAAGGGGGCTAATGGTTAGTAATACATAGAATTCCAGAAATTAAGAAAAAGTCTAGTAGAAAAATGATCAAAATATCTCAACAGGCAAGTCACAGAGAAATACAAATGACCTATAAACATCTGAAAAGATGATCAACTGCCGGGCGTGGTGGCTTATGCCTGTAATCCAAGCACTTTGGAGGCCAAGGCGGGTGGATCACCTGAGGTTGGGAGTTCAAGACCAGCCTGACCAACATGGTGAAACCCCATCTTTAAAAAAATAATAATAATAAAAAATGAAAAAGATAATCAACCTCATTAATCAAAGACAAGTAAAGGACAATAAATGAGATTTTACTTTTGAAGTGAGAAATATTAAAAATGGCTGATATTATCCAGTAAGTTACTAGATAATCTCAAATACTACCAGTGTGAATATAACTGGCTAGAAATTTTTTGGGGAACACTTTGGCAATGTCAACTAAAATTTAGAATGTTTATGCCTATTGAAATACCTTTCTCACCTTTATAAAGTAGTCTTACAGAAGTTCTCTCCCACAAGCATGCAAAGAAACATGTATGGAGAGGTTTCCTCTAGCTTTATCAGCTAAACATTGGAAAAGACATATTTATCTTTCATGCTGCAGTGAATACATTAAATGACAATTCATCAATAAATTGGAATACTATACAGCTTTTCAAAAAGAATACAGAGGATCTATATGAGTTTATATAGAACTCATATAGGAAAGCTGTTGTTGAAGACATTTTAAAAATCAAGTTCCAAACAGCATATAGATATAAAATGATTTTTGAAGAACACAATGAATAGCCTGACTACACTGGGGACTTGGAGATCTGTATGAAATGTTTGAATGTGGCGTAATAAGCATGTATTGGCTTTTGGAATAAGAAAAAAGAAAAAAAGTCAAACTGCTAAGGAATAAGCCTTATTGGGCTATAATCTGTGGATTTTACTCCCCAGCATACATGACAGGAAAGCGTCTGGTGCTTCTGACATTGTGGTTCTGGCCTGAGACTTTTCTCTGTGTCTCTTCTCAGGCATTGTATGAGCAAGGCTAAATGGAAAAACTGTATATTTCATGTTAAAGAAGTCCAGAAGAAGGCCGGGCGCAGTGGCTCACGCCTGTAATCCCCGCACATTGGGAGGAAGAGGTGGGTAGATCACGAGGTCAAGGGATTGAGACCATCCTGGGCAACATGGTGAAACCCCATCTCTATTAAAAATACAAAAATTAGCTAGGCATGGTGGTGGGCGCCTGTAGTCCCAGCTACTCAGGAGGCTGAGGCAGGAGAATTGCTTGAACCCAGGGGGCAGAGGTTGCAGTGAGCTGAGATCGCACCACTATACTCCAGCCTGGCGACAGAGTGAGACTCTGTGTCCAAAAAAAAAAAAAAAGTCCAGAAGACCGGTAAGAATGCAGGTATAATTTGATGTAATCGTAAATTATAGAAAAATTATGACATTCTCCTATGTTATATTTAGAAGTTCAATGGAACTTTTTTTTACATAATATAGGCTCTAGGATTTCAGAGTGTGGCTCCCTAAAAGGACTTCCATTTGTATATTTGAACATAAATTCTCTATATTGTCTCACAAAGACTCTGTAATTTTTTTTTTGAGATAGGGTTTTGCTCTTGTTGCCCAGGTTGGAGTGCAATGGCGCTATTTCGGCTCACTGCAACCTCCGCCTCCCAGATTCAAGTGATTCTCCTGCCTCAGCCTCCCCAGTATCTGGGATTACAGGCATGTGCCACCACGCCTGGCTAATTTTTTGTATTTTTAGTAGAGATGGGGTTTCACCATGTTGGCCAGGCTGGTCTCGAACTCCTGACCTCAGGTAATCTGCCCTCCTTGGCCTGCCAAAGTGCTGGAATTACAGGCATGAGCCACCACGCCCAGCCTTACTCTGTAATCTTTATGAAACTCCCTGAGCAGAAAAGGCTAGTCCCCAAAGACAGTCTTCATTTGGAAGGAGTCTTCTAGATGCAGGTCTGACCAAAGCACTGTATAGGAGTAACAGTTCAGGTCTTTCCTAACAGATTCCATTTTATAGATAAATGCATTGAGAATGAAAATGTGTAAGACTCAGCCTCAAGGCTAACTGGTCAGTTCCAAGGTGGAGTAAGGCCTGTGGTCGGAAAACAGGAGACAATGCAGCTTTCAGTAATGCAGGGTGCAGAGTTGTTGGAGGTGTGGGTAGGAATCGCTCTGCCTTGAAATCACTGGAGTAAAGACTATGATGCTAAGGATTGCAGAGACTGCTACAGGAATAGCTAAGAACCTAACAATAGGCAAAAAATGTCTTGACATAGTCAGCAAGGTCCAATCTAGTATTTGCCCACAGTGGATTCCAAGTTTGGGTGGGCGCATCCACTTCTGCCTCTTTTGGGGCCCTTTTACTTCCCTGTTGCTGCCATCTTTGAAGGGTAACAGTGCCTTCTTTAGTAACCAGTACGGAAATGGGCACAGAGGTGGTGTTCAATGTTTGTAGAATAAATTAATGCCCTCTGTTTTGAATGGATACTTTCTGCTTCAAGGATGAAAGTAACCAGTATTCTGGGTATTATTCATAGGCACAGGCTTATATGTGCATATGGTATGTATGCAACAGGCTGAAAACCTCAGGAATCCCCTCCTCTGGGGTTTTAAGAGCAGGCAAGAGATATTTGAACATTAAAAAAAAAAAAAAGTTGCCGGGCGTGGTGGCTCACGCTTGTTAATCCCATCACTTTGGGAGGCCGAGGCGGGTGGATTACCTGAGGTCAGCGGTTCAAGACCAAGCTGGCCAACATGGTGAAACCCCGTCTCATTAAAAAAAATAAAAAAAAAAAATAAAATGCCACTATAAGTATGCTAGCAGTCACATTCTAAGATGCCATCAATTTTTAGATGATGAACTGAACTGTTAACAAGAAAGTGCTGGGATTACAGGTGTGAGCCACAGTGCCCGGCCCCATCTTAAGTTTTTAATAAATAGTTCTTGTTATTAATTTAAGAACATTAAAAAAAAAAAAAAAAAAAAAAGTTATTGCTGTAATCTCTGGGCTCAACTGTTGCTGCCTCCGCCTGCATGTACCAGGCCAAGCTACTTGGGTCACTTCCTCAGAAGGCTAGTGTCCTTACTCAGGGACATCTACTAAAAATACAAAAAATTAGCTGGGGGTGATGGCGCATGCCTGTAATCCCAGCTACTTGGGGGGCTGAGGCAGGAGATTCACTTGAACCTGGGAGGCAGAGATTGCAGTGAGCCAAGATGGTGCCATTGCACTCCAGCCTGGACAACAAAAGTGAAACTCTGTCTCCAGACAAAAAACGCCTCCAGACTGCATATGAGAGGCACTAAGAGAGCGGTGTGTACATGAGGAATGTATCTCTCTGCTAGAGCCACATAATAGCCAGGGACTGCGCCTAGACAGAAGTAATTTCTTTTGGCTTTAAGAGTATTACCTGATGTTTTGTTACATCCAAAACAAACCAACGGGGCTTCCAACCTTTCAGCAAAGCCCCTCTTTTATAAAGCGTTCCCTCAAAGGACCTAGAAGAAATGATGACAGGAGAGTTAATTTTGATTTTCACTTAAAAAATGCCGTTAAGGGGAGGGGATGTTGTTTTTGTCAGTCTCTATTTCCCCTAGATGATCCAAAAAAGGCCAATAAAGGTTCTCCCCGGATTTTTCCACTAGACCTCTGGAGAAAGACTGCTGCTTTCTGCTGGGATTACCACATTTGTGAGGCTTGGAATGATTAGTAGCCATCTTTCGTGCCATGTTGGGACTGATGTAACACAGACAGAAAGAAAAGCAGAGCCAGGAAATGGACAGAAGATACTGTGTGAGAAGCTAGCATACTCTTGGCTGTCCTAGTTTATGTGAGTAAAGTCCTTTTTGCTTCGGCTAGCATAAGCTGGATTTCTGATGTTTGCCACTGACAAAGTGCTGGCTAACACATATTCCCTCAAATACTCTGGCAGACATGAGATAAGAGCCATCAGGACTCAACTACAAATAACTACAACCTCTTGGCATTATTTTTAGTTGTAATTTTTTTTTCTTTTTAAAGAAACCTCTAAAACATTTTTAAAAACATTTAAAGCAAATCCATTTAAAGACCATAAAACTGCACAGGCCTAGCTTATTGAGGGACCTGTGGTTTAGCCTCAAGTGGTATGGGGAAGTCTTCAGCACACCAAGCAATGTTCAGCATGTCACCTGTTTTCGTCATTCTTGGATGTATACTGGCTATAGAGCGTGGCTGCTCTTCGCTCCACTCCATTGGATGGGGAGATGTTGGAATTCTGTTCCTCCCCCATGCTGCTGTCTGGGAGATGTAGCAGAGACCTCTTCTGATAGGAAGGCAGATTGGTAGACACAATTCCTGGGGACCTCGACAGGTGTCTTTGGGACTGAAAAAGAGGACAGGAACTAGGAAAGCTTTACAGACACTTAAGCCACCCACTAGAAAATTTCATTTACAAGTATTTATCTCAAGGAAAAAAAGTAGACCAACGGGCAAAGATAATGTACAAAGATATCAATCCTGGAGTTAGTCATTTATCATTTATCATGGTAAAAAAACTGGAAACAATCTACACATCCATTATTAGGGAAGTTAAACAAATTATGACATTTCCATACAATGGAATTCTAGACAGTCATTAAAAATGATGCTGCTATGGCCGGTGGTAGCTCACAGCTGTGATATCAGCACTTTGGGAGGCAGAGGTGAGTGGATCACTGGAGTCCAGGAGCTTGAGACCAGCCTGGGTAACATGACGAAACCCCATCTCTACAAAAACTACAAAAAAGTGAGCAGGTATGGTATGTGCCTGTAGTCCCAGCTACTCGGGAGGATCACCAGAATCTGGGAGGTTGAGGCTGTAGTGAGCTGTGATCATGCTACTGCACTCCAGCCTGGGAAGCAAAGTGAGACTCTATCTCAAAAAAAATAAAGATGATGCTGGTTTAGGCCGGGCATGGTGGCTCACGCCTGTAATCCAAGCACTTTGGAGGCCAAGGTGGGCGGATCACCTGAGGTCGGGAGTTCATGACCAGCCCGACCAACATGGTGAAACCCTGTCTATTTAAAAAAAAAGATGACGCTGGTTTATACACAGTGACAGATGGAAGGACATGTATGCCAACGTGGAGTAAAAAAGAAAGCAGGTTTAAAATAGTATGTGTAGTACATTTCTTTTATATGTGGGTTTATAAGAATAAAACAAGTTTGACAGCATAGTGGTTTACTTCTAGATTATAAATTGTGAGTAATTCTCATCTTCTATTTTATAACGTTGTGTGTGCTCTTTCCAAAAAAAAGAACATACCTTTCATTATCAGAAAAAAATAAGCTATTACTTTTCTAACAAAAAAGCATTAAAATATCACCTACCTGTTGTCTGTCTGATAACAGCTCCTGAATTGCTATTTGAGGGTAAGAGACAGAGCCCTAGATGGTCTCTTTTTACCACAAAGGTTTTCTTCCACCCTCCATTCTTCCTGACCTTTCTATAACAACATCTAGCCTGCTGACCTCTTCTTCCTGAACTGTGCTTCAGAACACTCATCTGTCCTAATATTCCTTTTGTTGCATTTGGAGGCAGTCTGATGTGGGTTTGATCATCATTGCAGCTGTATGATCTCTGTGCCTGCTGCTCACGTAGGAGAGGGAACGCCACTCCCTCACAGTGGATAAATAAAATGGGAATAGGCCGGGCGCGGTGGCTCAAGCCTGTTAATCCCAGCACTTTGGGAGGCTGAGGCGGGTGGATCACGAGGTCAAGAGATCGAGACCATCCTGGTCAACATGGTGAAACCCCGTCTCTACTAAAAAAAAAAAAATACAAAAAAATTAGCTGGGCATGGTGGCGCATGCCTGTAATCCCAGCTACTCACTCAGGAGGCTGAGGCAGGAGAATTGCCTGAACCTAGGAGGCGGAGGTTGCGGTGAGCCGAGATCGTGCCATTGCACTCCAGCCTGGGTAACAAGAGTGAAACTCTGTCTCAAAAAAAAAAAAAAAAAAAAATGGGAATGTGTATATGGTACTAAGCACAGACCCTTCCACATATTATGTACTTGATAAATTTCTTAAATCAGAAATAGGAAATGGGGTGTAAGAAGCAGAAAACAAGAATATTTGGTTTTAAAATATTTTTATGATCAAAGTTTTTTTGTTTGAGACAGAGTCTTGCTCTGTTGCCCAGGCTGGAGTATAGTGGTGAGATCTCTGCTTACTGGAACCTCCACTTCCTGGGTTCAAGTGATTCTCTTGCCTTAGCCTCCTGAGTAGCTGGGATTACAGGCACGTGCCACCACGCTCAGCTAATTTTTGTGCTTTTAGTAGAGACAGGGTTTCACCATCTTGGCCAGGCTGATCTTGAACTCCTGACCTCATGATCCACTCGCCTCAGCCTCCCAAAGTGCTGGGATTACAGGTGTGAGCCACCACGCCCGGCAATAAATGTTTCTTAAGTGAGAAACAGAAAAGGGATTATGAACAATAGAAGGTAGCATATTTTGTTGTTTTAAAATACTTTCTCTGCAGCAAACATGGTCTTGGCATTCCCCTCCTCCCTCATGTGGTAGAAGATCAGCTGAAACCACAGAGGCACTGAGATAGAAAAGAATCCACTAATTTCCCCTGGATTCAGGGTGCTGAGACATAAGTATTATGTCACTGTGGTGAAGTGAGACACTCAGGAAGTATTCAGTCATTTGGAACTTTCTGCCCTGGACCCACAGGGCATGACCCTTCCCCTTCTGGACATAAACCCAGCTGGGTCTTGTCACCTGTGGCAGTGGGCTCCACCTGATTTAACACCCTCAGAAAGCTCAGAAGTAGCTCTCAAGGGGCACTGCCAACTCACGTGATCTGTTCTTGGTTCTTCTTTAAGGTCCACGGTTACCCTTTCCCACAGCTGCTGCCACTTCTCAGGTGCTTGGTTCAATTTGTGCTCCAATTTTTCAATTTCCTGCCAAGAAATTAAAAGTTTTTCAATAGATCAGTATTTCATGGAAATCAGGATGTGCCCCAAAGCCACACTGCTTCTGTACTAGGCCCAGATGAGCAGCATGGCCAGAGGACAGTTGAGGAAAGTGGTGGACCTGGGCCTCAGAAGTCTCCCAGCCAAGAATAGTGGTGACAGCCGTAGCTGGTATGCCACACTGTGGCGAAGATGGTTTATTAGGACCTATATCTAGGCCTTTTGGTACAGGATAGCTTACATACTAGGACGTGAAATATGTATCCCAGACATCTGCACTGTTGGGCAGCCCGTGGGAAATCTGATAGCCAAAGCAAGAGGTCAAGCACTGGGCCTGTGGCCCAGCCCTAACAGCTGAGGTAGATGAGAAGTCTGTCCTTGACAGGAGGAACCCCTCAACTCTGATGATTCAAACCAGATGTGGAAAGAATGAACCAAGAAATACCCAAGGAAACAGATATCCCTTCTGACAGAGAAGCTGGAGATCAGAGCAACTGCCTCTGTGACAGTATGACACTGAAGCATACTCTTCCTGGTCAGGAAACCAGAGGAGAAAGACTCTTCAGGAACTGTCTGGCCCCTGTCAAGGCTCAAAGCTATTCCTCAGGCTGGCTACTGCCAAGATGGGTTTGTTCTGGAACATTCCTTGCAGAAGATGGTTGGTAGCGCTCCCATCAGGCCACTGAAACTACCCACACTTCTGACCAGAGGAAGTAAGCACCCACAAAAGCCACAGCCAAGGCCTGACTAAGGCTGCTCGGGCAACTAAAACAGCTGGGAAGCTGCCGGAAGGAGTAAATTGCTCCATTTGCTTGATTGCTTCCTTGTAATGCTGGAAAATCACTTTTATTGAGACTCTTTTCCAGTAGTGAAGTCTGGTCCCCATCCCCCCCCCAGCCCATGATAGGGAGCAAATCTGTTTTCTTCATACTGGGAGGGTGCTACCATAACCTTAGCCCATAGTAAGGAAAGCCATGTTCTGAAGTTTGTAAACCATTCTTAGCTTAGCCTGGTTTCTTTGGCCTTGTGCCTCTGGCGCCCATGGTGCCCCTAGGTGTGTATCTACAGTTGACTTACACTGAAAAGGCTGGTGAAAGCATCAGGCTGAGTACAGCTCACATCATCATAGCATGGCCACACTGTTCTCCTCTGGCTCCTGGGCCCAGCTTCTCCAGCCAGGTCAATGTCTTCGGAGGGGAAGTGCTTGTGGGTTAGCATCATCCAGTCATAGGAAGGGCCTGTGGACAGGGTCTCTTCTGTGTAGTAATCCCACTTCTTGAGGCTGGAGACATTTACACTGGGCTTCAGGGCCTGTTAAAAAAAACAGAAATACAGTTTCATCTTGAACCCAAAGTACCCCAAGCTCACTGTCAGGCAAGCCCCTAACATCTGTAGAGTCCAGGGGAGGAAGAGTGTGAATGGAGGTTCAAATACCATATGTCTAAATATTTAAAAGTCATACATCAAAATAAATTATTAAAACAATTTTCAATCCTCCTACATTGAGAAATATAACTTCCTAATGACCCAGAAGGTCAAGTTTAATAGAGGATTCTTGGATTCCTTGGAACTTTATACTAGCAAGTGGTGGCACTAGGTGAGCTGGCCCCAGGTCCCAGTCCTTGGCCTAACTCTTCTTCTCCCACCCGTAACTTATATTCTAAGAGTCTTACATGAATGTTTATGTATACCCCAGCCCACAAAGTCAAACTCTGTCCACTGTCAAACCTGCCACTTTTCGCCATTCTTTGGACCTTGAGGTCCATGCACTAACTTAGTAGACCGACTTGGAGAAGTAGCCTGGTGGGCACCCTGAATTTGGGCAAGGAATTCTGAAGTACCCAGTACATGGTTTAGATGATGGAGGGGGCATTTCGGCATGTACCATTGTTTTCTTGTACTCCTCACTTCATGAGGATGCAGCTGGAGGAAGGCCAGACTAGGGTTCTATGATTGGAGCCCAGGGAAGGGGACTCTCTTGGCCCTAAGTAATGGTGGAACTGCTTATCAGACCAGTCTGTTCCATTCCAGAGCATGTGTTATGTAGATGTGCATGGTGGGGCACAGTTGTTATGTAGATGTGCATGGTGGGGAGATATGTTTTCCTTCTTGGGCTCGGCTCTAAACATCTCTGCTTCCTACAGGGGTCCTTTCACGGCTTTGGTATAGATGGACTTAAAGAAACCTTTTCTAAGGTATTTTAAGGTTTTTTAGCTTAGAACACCTGTTGATATGTCAAATTTTGTTCCTTTTTTTTTTTTTTTGAGATGGAGTTTTCACTCTTGTCGCCCAGGCTGGAGTGCAATGGCATGATACTGGCTTACTGCAACCTCCGTCTCCTGGGTTCAAGCAATTCTCTGGCCTTAGCCTCCCGAGTAGCTGGGATTACAAGCGTTTGCCACCACACCCAACTAATTTCTGTATTTTTAGTAGACACGAGGTTTCACCACATTGGCCAGGCTAATCTCGAGCTCCTGACCTTGGGTGATCTACCTGCCTCGGCCTCCCAAAGTGCTGGGATTACAGGTGTGAGCCACCGTGCTCAGCCAAATTTTGTTAGTTCTTTCTTCCTCGGGAAAGTTGCCTTGCTTTGATTCTCTAGAAGTTTTCCCTTCTAGGTTTTGGGGGCCAGCTCCTCATTTTTGTGGCATTATCACAACCCAGACATATAGTGTCTCAAACTTTGAAATAGCTTTTTGGTATTAAACAGCTTACATATACTAAGCTAAGGAAAACTTAACACAAAATTTCAGAAAGTGAAACATAAATGATTTCTTACTCTACCTCTATTTCCAATGGTGAATATAAATAATTAAAGAAAACGGGACTCCTCTTGTGCATCCTGTCAATGCACTCCCAAATACAGATTCCTTTTTTGGCATGCTTTTCTCCTTTATCATCAAATAAAGTTCCTGTAAATTAAAAAAAAAATCCAACAAAACAAAATTAAATAAACACTTTGCCTAAAAAAGTATGGTGCCTGTAGGAGATAAAAAAGTGGAAATGTTTTTCATGGCACTAAAAACAGCAACATTTGTGTGAAAACCTTAGAAAATAACTGCAAAGCTAAAGACAGTAATGAATTTCATAGCTATATAGGGAAACAAATCCAGATGGAGGAAACATCTGATAAAGTTTGCCTCAGCAGCCAGCAGTCTATCATGACTCTTCCAACCCTCATCCTGCGTTTGTATCTAGATTCAAAGAAGTCCATGCAGGAGGCATTCTACAGCTGTCAAGAGAAAATGGAAGGACTTCAGAGTTGATTTGGTGAAACTCAGTAAAAAACATAATTTTATGTTTCTGTTTTAAGTTGTTGGCCATTTATCAGGAAGCCATTTAGAGTGTTCTCTTGTTTAGCAGTTTATATATACCGCAGATCATGGTCACTGACACTCTAGATGACAGAAGGGTGTAGTCTGTGTCCTTGGTTGACTTAAAAATAAAAGCAGAACTTTTATACATTTTTCAAATAGTCAGACTATTACTGATATGAGCCCACCTTGTTTTTAATATGGAGGAAAATGTGTTGGGGTGAGGCAAAAAATATTTCTTTAAAAGGCCAGGAATGGTGTCTCAGCAATGCTGTCTTGTTTGGAATGAAGTGACTCAGTCAAAATCAACATGCATTTTACCAATTTATCAGAAAAAAATGTCTCAAGCCCAAGATGGCATAAAATTCTATAATATATGGGGCCCCTAAGACTAATGAACAGTTTCTTCTCTACCTTTTAACTGCGGAGTCCAGTGCAGTAGTTCTCAACCTTGGTCATACATTCAAAAAACCAAGGGCTTTAAAAAAAATCCCAATGCCCAGGTCTCATCTCAGACCAATTAAATAAGAATATCTGGGGATAGCCCCAGATATTAGTTATTTTAAAAGCTCAAGTGACTCCAGGCTTGGCACAGTGGCTCACGCCTGTAATTCCAGCACTTTGGGAGGCTGAGGTGGGTGGATCACAAGATCAGGAGTTCAAGACCAGCCTGACCAACATGGTGAAATTCCGTTTCTATTGAAAATACAAAAATTAGCCAGGTGTAGTGGCACATGCCTATAATCCCAGCTACTCAGGAGGCTGAGGCAGGAGAATCGCTTGAACATGGGAGGCGGAGGTTGCAGTGAGCAAAGATCATGCCACTGCACTGTAGCCTGGGTGACAGAGTGAGAATCTGTCTCAAAAAAAAAAAAAAAAAAAAAAAACAGTTCAAGTGACTCCATTGTCCAAAGTCGCAACTACTCTAGGGGTTGCAGTAAGATTTTGAAAGCCACCTTGTGTATTGTTCCATTTGGCGCCATGAGGCATGGATTAGACTGAAGGGCTGTGTGGTAGTCAGCTCCAGTTGAAATAGGCTTTAGGCACCTTTGTAGACAGTAAGCTGAAACCAGAAGAGGAGATGCAATACCTGGCCCTCTGCTCCTTATGGCTGTTGTAACACCTTGTAACTGGAAGAAAGTCCAATGGACTTTTTTTACAATATCCATATGGCTAGCTTAGGGCAACATGTACACATATAAGAACACCTTAAAAACAGTGCAAATCATCAGACAGCTAGTACCAAATCCTATCAAATTATAACCCTATAATCTAATATGTAATAATCAACATACTAAGCTTTTAGGGCACAGGAGAGTTCATTGTGTTTAAGCTTTTCTGATAAAATCTTAAAAATTATGAGTCGGCAGGGTGTGGTGGCTCATGCCTGCAATGCCATCACTTTAGGAGGCCGAGGCAGAAGGATCACTTGAGGTCAGGAGTTTGAGACCAACCTAGTTTACATGGTTAAAATCAGTCTCTACTAAAAATACAAAAATCCACCAGGCGTGGGGTGCTGGGCACCTGTAATCCCAGCTACTCGGGAGGCTGAGGCAGGAGAATCACTTGAACCCAAGAGGTGGAGATTGTAGTGAGTTGAGTTCGAGCCACTGCACTCCAGCCTGGGCGACAGTGTGAGACTCCATGTCAAAAAAAAAAAAAAAAAATTACTGATGAATTCTACCAGCAGTGGTTGAGATTACTTACTCTCCACTTCATCATCTTGGCAGATAAAGGGTAGTTACCACAGCTGTTCCTGAACAAGGTTTCACTGTAGGCTTGATAACTAGCGCATCCACCAGAACACAAAAAGGAACAGACCTCAAATAGGCAACCTAGTCTGGACTAGGGACACAAAACTAGGCTTCTTTGATGTTAATTAGGTGGGTGGCTTAACATCCAGAGAGGGGACAGGGTAGATGATTTCTACTAAAGCTTCAGCATTGACATTCCAGCACTTGAAATGCATGTTTGTGTGGCGGTCTTGTTTTTGAGACAGGGTCTCACCCTGTCACTCTGGCTGGAATGCAGTGGCGTGATCTCGGCTCACTGTAGCCATGACCTCCTGAACTCAAGTGATCCTCCCACCACAGCCTCCTGAATAGCTGGGATTACAGGAGTGTGCCATCACACCCAGTTAATTTTTGTTTTTTGTAGAGATGGGGTTTCGCCATGTTGCCCAGGCTAGTCTTGAACTCCTGGGGCTCAAGCAATCTGCCCACCTCAGGCTCTCAAAGTGCTAGGATTATATGTGTGAGCCACTGCACCAGCCTGTGTTCATGAGATTTAAGAGGAAACATGTTTCATAGGACGTAAATGCTTACATTTTCAAATAATCATGATAATCTTTCAATATATACCAAATCCCTTTATTCACATCATTTTATTTAATCCTTTTAACAGCCCTGTGTGATAGGCACGGCCACTATCTTTGTTTAGTTTTTCAGATGAGGAAACTGAGACTCAGAGATGAAGTAATTTACCCAAAGTTACTGACATTTTCTGACCCTTGATCCATGGCTCTATACGTGGGACCAGTGGTGGGTCTCAGACTTGGCAGCATAATGGCCTTACCTGGGTAGTTTTTTTTATTCTTTATTTTTGAGTCAGGGTCTCACTCTGTCACCCAGGCTGGAGTGCAGTGGTGCAATCTTAGCTCACTACAACCTCTGCCTCCTGGCGTCAAGAAATTCTCATGCCTCAGCCTCCCGAATAGCTAGGATTATAGGCATGCACCACCACGCCTGGCTAATTTTTGTATTTTTAGTTGATATGGGGTTTCGCCATATTGGCCAGACTGGTCTCGAATTCCTGGCCTCAAACAATTCACCCACCTTGGCCTTCCAAAGTGCTGGGATTACAGGTGTGAGCCATCATGCCTGGCCTCACCAGGGGAGTTTTAAAAGCTGCTGATGCCTGGGCCTTACTATCACAGATTCTGATTTAAGTGGCTGGGGATGTTGCCTGGACCTTGGATGCTTTAAAAGCTCCCCAGGTGATTCTAATGTTCAGTCAGGTCTGAGAACCACTGCACTAGACCTTGTTGCTTCTCTAATGGAGAGAACCATCATCTGCTATGGGAGAAGCCTTGATCTTTGGCCACATATGCACGCTGCTAAGGTAATCTGCTGATCAGCTTAATTTAGCAAAACAAACTGCTTTATTAAAAAAAACAAAAACCTAGCCTGGGCAACATGGCAGAACCCTATCTCTACAAAAAATATAAAAATTAGGTGGGCATGGGGGCATATGCCTGTGGTTCCAGCTACTCAGGAGGCTGTGATGGGAGGATCACTTGAGTCCCAGAAGTGGAGGTTGCAGTAAGCCAAGATCCTGCCACTGCACTCCAGGCTGGGAGATAGATAGAGCGAGACGCTGCCTCAAAAAAAAAAAAAAAAAAAAAAACCACAAACCACTCCCCCAACAAAAAGGCAAAAACCTGCATTTTACTCCCACCAGTATTTGCACATGTTGTTCCTTTCAGTGATAAAGCTGAGTGACATGGTGGTCAGGTCAGTCCACTTAAGACCAGGCCTGGCCAGGTACGGTGGCTCACACCTGTAATCCCAGCACTCTGGGAGGCTGAGGCAGGCTGACTGCTTGAGACCAGGAGTTTAAGACCAGCCTGGCCAACATGGTGAAACCCTCTCTACTAAAAATACAAAAATTACCCAGGGATGATTGCATGGGCCTGTAATCCCAGCTACTTGGGAGGCTGAGGCAAGAGAATCACTTGAACCTGGGAGACAGAGGCTGCAGTGAACCAAGATCACGCCACAGCACTCCAGCCTCAGAGACAGAGTGAGTAAGACTCTGTCAAAAAANAAAAAAAAAAAAAAAAAAAAAAAAAAAAAAAAAAAAAAAAGAAAAGAAAAAAGAAAAAAAGACCAGGCCTAGGGCATTTGTAACCAGCTATACTTGATACATGGTATAAAGATGCTTAAGAAATTAAAGTTTCTGATTGTGATGTGAAGAATAAAAATTCCGTGAGTCAACAAAAGTCTGGACGTATTAACAGGATGGGAAATTGTCTCACCAGTACTGTTTCCCTTATCAAAAGTAGGAACTATCATACTAGACAATTTCAGTGGCATGCCCTGAAAAGCAGTATTTCCTGATTTCCGATTTTAAACTGACAACATCAGTAAATATTTTCTTGGAATTAAGAGTCTTCTTTATGATATTGAATACATATAATGTATTGAACAGAGCTGATTTTTGTTTGCTTAACAAAAATCGTCATGCATATCCTTTCTTCCTCTTCCCCTGTAACAGTAACAAAAGAAAGAATGTAAAATCCCCTTGGGAAATGTTTTTACAGGGGCTGACTTTCAGAATCTACTAATTATAATTATTATTGCTATTAAAGTTAATAGTTTATCACTATCATATGTCTAAAATTTACTGAGTGCTTACTATGTGCTAGTGACCATACTAAGAGGCTAACTGACTGTGTGAAGAGTTTACAACTATTTCCTCATGTGATCATCATGGTCCTGACAGGTGGGGTGCTATTACTGTCCTCATTTTAAAGATGAAACTGAGGCTCAGAGAGGTACTTAACCCCTCTCCAAAACATTCAGTTGGTAACTGCCAATGCTGGGATTTTACGCTGGTCTATTTGCTCCTGAGCACAGGGCCTTAACTGCTATTCAAGCTGCCTCCGAGGGCCAGGTACCCTTCCTACTAGAGTGCATCAGGGTTGGAAAAACTATGAGTCAAATGTTTCTTCTCAAACAGTGTGATCACTTTGAGGTATCAAAATAGTAAACATAAATATGTTTACAAAGGTGCTATAGGAATGATCACCTGCCAAGAGCTAACATGGTACATAATTTCAGAATCTGGCCACTTATCCACTCTCCTACATTCATAGGTCAGAGTTAAGCCCTAACTCAGCTTGTCACTCTTTGGGGTAGTTACATTATTAGGATTTTCATTAAAAACATGCAGAACTAATAAAAAGATAAAACATAAAACAAGGGCATACAAACACATACCGTGCTCTAATCTTTCATAGTCTGAATCCAGGAGAAATGTTTTAAAGCGATTAGATACATAGTGGAAAGCCAAGAACTTTAAGTAATAGAGATTGAATTCAAACTCAGTTGGATACTGGTTGTGAACCTGAAACACACAAGGCAAAGAAAAGAGTAAGAATTAAATAGAACAAAAAGTGGAAGCTTAACTGAAACATGCAGGAGACTATTCATTCACTCCACAAATACCTGAATCCCTACCATGAATAGAGATGGGAAGGGAAC
Organism: Cebus imitator; assembly: GCF_001604975.1. Taxonomy (NCBI): domain Eukaryota; kingdom Metazoa; phylum Chordata; class Mammalia; order Primates; family Cebidae; genus Cebus; species Cebus imitator. The sequence goes on along the minus strand of NW_016107580.1, from coordinate 1,054,282 downwards.
CAGCTTTTCCGAGCACCTACTGTGTGCCAGACACTAGACGAGGGTTTTTTAAGAAACATAATCCATTTAATCTCTACGACATAGCAAGAGAGGCATTATTATCTCCACTTTACAATTGAGAAAGCATAGGATCAGCAAGATTAAGACATTTACCCAATAACAGTAAACATTAATTAGTGAGACCCAATTTAATGTTTTTTTTTTAACCTTAAAAAACATTAAATTTATGTAAGCATAGTGAGCCCAAATTTAACTCTGGCTTATTAGGCTCCGAAGATTCTACCCCACTCACTACATTACACTGTGTTTGACATGTGATATATATTAACATAAGTTTGGTTCTTGCTTTCCAGGCACCTGTGGTGTAACAGTGTGACATACAACAAGAAAAATTGTTCTTACAGAAGTTTGGCAATGAAAAGGACTGAGAAGAGAAGGTGGTGGCTTAAGGGGACAGCAAGAGATGTTTTCTGGTCAAAAGAAATGTGTGCATGTCTGAAGGCAATCCAGACAGTTGGTACCTGGCAATGCTGGGATTTTGCCCTGGTCTGTTCGCTCCAGAGCACAGGGTCTTAACTGTTATTCAAGCAATCTGGAAGGAGCCAATAGAGAGAACAAACTTTAGAAAAATTTGTTAGCTAATAACTAAGAGAGTAAGATCCTGGAAAAGCAAGAATCAATGAGGCTCGGGGCTAGATTTAGGGAACAGCTTTGGAAACAAGGATGGATGAAAGGTAGGCAAGAGAACGGTAGTTCAAGTGCCAAGGGAAAGGGCAGGAGCTAATGTCTTTTAACCCTAATTTTTCATCAGTAAATTAGGCAGTGAGGTCACCGGGCACAGGAATAGGAATGAGGGAATGACATGGGAGGCAGAAGGCTGGGCAAAGGTTGGAATGCTCGTTGAACTATAGCGTGCTTTAGGCAAACTGTATACAGACTGTGGTGCCATCTCACAATGGCAGAAGGTAGGCTGATGACCCTGTGACACTCCCCACTCCACCTTGCAATCTCACCTCTATATTTCTCAAACAATCTCTCATGACCAGCTAGAAAATTCTGTTTGGCTGAAATAAGTTCCAATCATAATTATACTTGCTTAAAAGCTGGTTCAAATGAACACTACAGGCAAGCTGTCTAAAAGTCAGCATTCCCCTCCATGTTTAATTTGGCAATATGGATCTGTACTTAGTCAGCTGGGTCGGCCAGAGCGAGTAGGCATATGTGTAATATGTTGACCGTCCAGTGGACAAATAGGAATTTAGGTCATGATCTGGATATCACTGATTTATCAAAATTTATCATCTGGTTAGGAACCTGGTTTTCTGTGACGATTAAAGGGCTTTTTTCTACATTTTCTTACTGGCTTTTTAATTGAACTAAAATTTTAGCTTGTAAGTAATACAAAACAAAATGGATTTTAGGAAGATGCATTAAAAGAGAGTTTGATTCCTGTGCAGTGAGCCTGCAAACCACGGAACTGCTTCCTTGATGTGAGCCAATGCCTTCCTGTTGCATCGCATCTCCAAAAGACAGCAGAGCTTTCCATGGGCCCTGGCTCTGAATGGCTAGGTAGTGTGCCATACTCCAGGATTTTAGAACTATAAGCATTAATAGTGCGAGTTTTCTCATCAGTGAAAATGAAGGGATAAGATATCATGGGTTTCCTATGATCATGCAATATGAGAAACTAATTATAAAGGCTGGCTGGGTGCAGTGGCTCACAACTGTAATCCCAGCACCTTTGGGAGGCCAAAGTAGACGGACTGCTTGAGGCCAGGAGTTTCAGACCAACCTGGGCAACGTAGTGAGACCTTTTCTCTACAAAAATTAAAACAATTAGCCAGGTGTGGTGGCATAAGCCTGCAGCTCCAGCTACTCAGGAGGCTGAGGAGGATGATCACTTGAGTCTGGGAGTTCAAAGCTGCAGTGGAGCCATAATTGTGCCACCGTACCCCAGCCTGGGTGACAGAGTGAGACCCTGTCTCTGAATGAATGAATTAATGATAAAGGCTAACCTTGAAGAGTTTATAGTTATAATAAAAGAAGCAGATCTGACATAATTAAGGATCAACATTAAAAAATACCTTTTATTTCCTTGTTTTGTTAGCCCTCTATGTGTATCTCAGTAGTTAACCATGTCCCTTAATAACGCAATTCTCATTCAAATGCTTGCCCCTACTGATACTTATGCACAGCAAAGATGGCCCTGGGTTTGACTCTCCAGTAGGCCTGGTTCTCTGGTCTTCCTGGCTTCTTTCTTAAGCCTAGCTCAGACCTTAAATTTCCCCCTCAACCTGTCCTGTAATGCCATACAGAGCTCTCCAGTCCAAGCTGTTGCTTTGGAATCAATAGTCCCACACCCAAGGAGCCAGTGATGGAGAGGGGGGTGACTCAGACTGTGGGTGCTGGGACAGAAGAAGGGGACAGGGCAACTGAGGATGGAACTTGGTTCCCTACCATCTGAGTCTTGGGGCAAAATCTGCAGTGTGCTCAGGCAGGGTGAGCTCCAAGGACAACTGCCCCAACAGCCCTTGGAATGAACCTTCAGTAGTCACAGGCCTGCCCCTCACTCACTGTTTCCAGGGGAGGAAGAATTCTACTGATCCAGTCCACATTATGTTCTAAAATCACTTTTAAAAATCTTTGTTAAAGCCTAAAAATAAAATTTCTCTCAATGACTATTCTCCATAGAAACCACATGCCTCATACATACTTGTATCTTTTCTTGATTATTCTGATATTTAATCTACTCAGGAATACAATTTTGAAGACCCACTTCTGAGGTAAAAGTGGAATGGAAATAATAAATATGATCTTAAGTTGAACTTACAGGCATTTCAGGGAGTTCATGTGCTCAGATTAAAAGTGAAACTTCTTTACAAGTGAAAAAATGTTTTCATAGCCCAGTATATTGGCCTCACCACAAGCCCTCTACAATTATGCTAGAAAGGTTAGACAATTTTCCAAGGCCTCTTTCACCTACTCCACTGGGACTGGAATTGGTGCCTGGAGACAGCATCATGGTATACATGCTTGGGGCACTATGCATGTGTCCTCCTGTGTGCCACAGTAACACCTGCACTTGCTGTTTGGGGTTGAAAAATAATCTGCCTCCAAACTGGGGTCAATGATCAGGTCTACTGGAAGCAGAAGAGAAGATGCAGAGCAATTTGTTTTTTACTGTTCAGCAACAGTTCAAGTAACAAGCATGTAAACATTTCTTTGGTGGAAAAAAGAAAAGTCACATGGACCTTAAGGCTGGGTTGATTAGTACCTAGATACCAATTTTGTAATCTGACATTAAGAAACAAAAGGAATTTTCTGAGATGTCTTTCTTCCATAATGTATGAAGAAATTATGACATGGCTGATTTCTTACTGGTGCTTAGATTTCCAGGAAGCAAGAAAAATCATACTTTCTCCATTGAGTCCTGCACCCCAGTGACTCAATTTGTCCAGTTCATTGGCTTCTTTTCCTCTTTGTCAATGGAACTCACTTAGACTCTTGTGATTTTAATTGGCATTTTTTAATGAAGAATGACATCAAGTATCTTTTCATGTGCTTATTTGTATATCATTGGTGAAGTCAGTAGAAATGTTTTGCCCACTAAAAAAATAAGTTGCTGGCTGGGCACAGTGGCTCATGCCTGTAATTCCAGCACTTTGGGAGGCTGAGGCAGGTGGATCGCTTGAGGTCAGGAGTTTGAGATCACCCTGGCCAATATGGTGAAACACCATTTCTAATAAAAATACAAAAATTAGCCGGGTGTAGTGGTGCACACTTGTAATCAGAGCTATTTGGGAGGCTGAGGCGAAAGGATTGCTTGAACCTGGGAGGCGGGGTTGCAGTGAGCGGAGATTTTGCCACTGCACTCCAGCCTGGGTGAAAGAGCAAGACTTCATCTCAAAAAAAAAAAAAAGTTATTGTTGAATTTTAAGGTTTCTTTATGTATTCCAGATAAGTCCTTCAGCAAATACAGGTATATGGTTTACACATATTTTCTCCCACTGTGTGATTTGTCTTTTCATTTGCTTAACAGGGATTTAAAAAAAATTATTTATTATGTTTTTTTAGAGGTGGATCTTGCTATTTGCCCAGGCTGGTTTTGAACTCTGGGCTAAAGTGATCCCACCTTGGCCTCCCAAAATGCTGGCATTATAGGCGTGAGCCACCATGCCCAGTATCAGCCTTATAATATTTATAGAAGCTGTAGAGATAATCATCTTTCTCATTTCTAATAGTGGTAATTTGTGTCTTTTTTTCCTCAAGCAGTCTTGCTAGAGGTTTATCAACTTTATTGATATTGTCAAAGGACAGCTTTTGGTTTCATTAGTTTTCTTTATTATTGGCCACAAGATTTTGGGGGCCTAAAGGCAAGTGTGCTTCAAATAAATTTAGCCTTACTATATTATGTAGAATTAGCAATGATAGGTATTTCAGCTAATAAATTAATTCTATGTCAGCATTTCCCTAAGTATGCTGACGAATAGAGTTTTAGACTTCTCTCAGGCATCATCTGGATTTTGTTGTTCAATAATTTTGTATTTATTTAGCTGCAGGTTAAAAAGTATACAGACTTAAAAGACTAAACTGCATGAAACATTTTAGTTTTGTTTTTCCATTATGGAGTGAAACCTGCCAACTTCACTTTATAAGAAGAGAATCTGAAATGGAATTTGGAGAAACATGAATTTATAGGGTCTTATTTTTTTTTGCCCATGTGCCATTAAGTACTTTGTAAAATTTAAAGGCCCATAAAAATAAGCTATGACTCAAATCCCTGGAAAGATCAACATTTTGGAAATAAAGTTCAATACATTAAAACTGGATTCTGCTTTCAGAATTATAAATATTGAGCTACAAGAGACACTATTTATCAACATGTGAAAAACTGTGGATATGGTTAAACAGATCCTAGAAGAGTATGTAGCTAATAGTAATTTTTATTGTTTTACAAATTAAGATTTAACAAACATTAATTGTATACTTTGTGTTACATCCTTCCATATTATATGGCCTCAAATATTAAAAGCTTTGATGCAAAACTGCCTTGTTATAAAACAGATTGGATTATGTTGTCTTGCAGTTTGCAGTTGAATAGGAAGCAGATATCAGAAACTCTTGAATATATCAAGAATCCATCAACTACTGCTATTTTGCCAACATTAATAAATAAATTTTAGAATAACCAACCTGTGTGGGGACAGCTTAGCTGCTCACATATGTGCTCACAAGGAAGGCTCGTATCTTCAAAAGGCAAATAGCTTTTCTCTTTGGGGTAGGACCTAGCATAGTGCTGGCTTAAGGTAACCATGAGGAGAATCACATCACAAAGCCAGACCGGAATGAATCAATTGACAATTTGAATAAACTTTGAAATCAAAGTCAGTTGTTTTTCTCAAAGTAGGAAATAGTGAAAAAGTTCTAAGATGCCCTCAGAGATTTACTCTAATGCTGAAATAAAGGGGATGCTTTATGTTTTCATTAATACTATTTTTATGTTTTTCTCCTGGTATTATATTTTAAAAAGAAATTTTACATAAAAATTTAATCTTTGTATGCTGGATTTTTTTTTTTTTTTTAAATTTGGCTCAACTATTTTAAGAAAAGGAAGTCCTGTAATGATATCATTTGAGCTAAGCCAATTTCTTTTAGAAGCAAAAAATCTGCCAGATGTTGCTATTATGAAACAGCGAGCTAGCATTTATAATTCATTTGACACCTGGATATACTGGCATAAACAATGGCTTTTTATATGATGAGGCAGTTCTAATTTAAGGTCAGTGCTTCATCTGTTTTTTTTGTAACTTTATTAGTACTAATGGACAAGTCTAGGCATATGTCCATGGACTGCCTTTTGGCATTCAGCGTGTTAGAAATGGTTAATAAGCAGGGAACACATTCCATCTGGGAAGGCTTCACTTGCTGCTGTGTAATTTTGAACTTTTTTTTTTTTTTTAATGTTCTTGGGCCTATCTCTGTTGTGTGTCCCTGAGAGACTGAGGGCGGCACTAATTCGAGTTATCTGGTAAAAGCCAGCGTCATGTAAAGCACTAGTGTTCACTTGAAAGGCATTCAAAGAAAGCATTTTTCTAATGCCTAAAACCAGTATGTCAAGGATGATGAAACACTACCTATAATTAAGTCAGCAAGAGTCGGAAAAACTATTTGTTAACTATAGTCTTCTTAGATTCCTCTGTTTTTGAGTTAATAAACAATCCCCTTTCAGCACAAAATAATTTGCATCACCAAAGCTGATACCTATGGGAGCCAACATCCTTTATTTACTGCAATTAAGGTCATATGCTTGCTTTGCTATGACCTGTCTGCATTTAGGTATGTATGAGGTATTAAGTCAAAGGAGGATTCAGGCAAATTCTTATAAATTTATGTTTTAAGGGGCTGGGCGCAGTGGCTCAGGCCTGCAATACTAGCATTTTGGAAGGCCAGGGCAGGTGGATCACGAGGTCAGGAGTTCGAGACCAGCCTGGCCAACATAGTGAAACCCTATCTCTACCAAAAAAAATATGAAAATTAGCCAGGCATGATGGCATAGTCCCAGCTACTCAGGAGGCTGACGCAGGAGAGTCGCTTGAACTCGGGAGGCGGAGGTTGCAGTGAGCCAAGACCACGCCACTGCACTCCAGCTTGGGTGACAGAGCGAGGCTTTGTTTAAAAAAAAAAAAAAATATGTTTTCATTAAAAAAAAAATTTAATACGGCATAGCCAGATTGGAAATCATACTAATAGGGTCTTTAGATCCTGAACAATATTACTTTTTATGTTTGTGAAGCATTTACCTACAAATAATCAAACTTTAATTAAAAGTAAACTTTGGTTTTTGATTTCAGAACCAACCAGTTTATATAGAACATTTGAATTTTAACTCTATATTCTAAAAAAAAAAAAAAGATGAATCTTAAATTTAGCTGATTAGTAAAGAAAACAGCATAAATTAGGCCGGGCGCGGTGGCTCATGCTTGTAATCCCAGCACTTTGGGGGGCCGAGGCGGGTGGATCACGAGGTCAAGAGATCGAGACCATCCTGGTCAACATGGTGAAACCCCGTCTCTACTAAAACTACAAAAAATTAGCTGGGCATGGTGGCGTGTGCCTGTAATCCCAGCTACTCAGGAGGCTGAGGCAGGAGAATTGTCTGAACCCAGGAGGCGGAGGTTGCGGTGAGCCGAGATCGCGCCATTGCACTCCAGCCTGGGTAACAAGAGCAAAACTCCGTCTCCAAAAAAAAAAAAAAAAAAAAGAAAACAGCATAAATTAAACACATACCCCAAATTGTTTTAATTAACTTAGCATTTTGGAGTTTTAGCATCTATGGTACTGTATTCTAAATATAATAGGAATGTAATTTATGCTACATCTTAACATATGTTAAATTGCTTTAATCATACCACTTAAGGGGTACTAACAGAATACAGGTTACCTTCCAACATCTAGAGCTCTCCTGCTCCCATCCACCCAGCCCCACTCCCAACAATAAAATATAAGAATTTCATTCCAAGTAAGGATTATTATACTTGGGAGACAATGAGGTTCCTGTCTTTGAGGACAGTATGTCTTACATGAGAACCTCCTATCTCTTACTGATTGTGAGTGGATTATTTTGCTGACTCTAATGTTTAGGTGTGCAGAATTCTGCAAGTTGAACATAGAGATTTAACACATTAAGTAGTACATTTAACTTAAGCCAAATTCGACTGCACAAGCTCATTCCCATGGAATCCTCCCCCATTAAAGGAATTGTTAAGAGGTAAAAAACCCAAAAGGGAGTGGGGAGAATGGGAGGAAACACAGTATTGGGCCAAAGCAATTCAGCAATTTTTGAAAGATGGAAAATAGAAGGAAAAATAGCAGTAAATGATAGAAGAGAAGAAGCTATGTTGAGATTCCTGCCAGGAGGAAAATGATTTAAGAAGGTAACAATTCGCTGTGTAAACCCAGAAAGGCTCAGGGCACAGAGGCCCAAGCATTGAGTAATGCAGAGGTGAAATGGAGGCTATGATGGGACTAACTGGAAGTCTACTGAGGCAGTTGTTATGATTACCCTTTTCAGAGCAACAGATCAGAGGTTTATTTTCTGAAAAAAACAAAAAAACAAAACAAAAAACAAGCAAAACAAACCTGATAAGCTCTAGACTTGGGAACACCAGGCACAACTGTGTTAGTGATGAGACTTGAGACACTGAAAACAGCTTGGAGAAAACAAAGTCTGCATACTGAACTGGGATTTCCCTGGACCTACTTCCTGCCCTGCTTCCAAAAAGCAGGCAGCCAGACCTACAGGCACCTTCTGGGCCCCAGACAGACAAATTCTTCTAATAGAAACAAGATAGCTGCTGTTTTCTTTTTCTGGAACTCTAGTTTACTGAGATGTTGGACTTACTAATTAAAGACTGTTATTTTTTTCCTCCAGATTTATTGAAGTATAATTTAAATATAATAAAATTTCCCTACTTTAAGTGTACAGTTTTATAGTTTTAGTCACTGTACACAGTTGTGTAACCATCACCACAATCATGATGCAGAACAGTTTGTTTCCTGATGCTGAAAAGTTTGCTTATGCCCTTTGCATGATGATTGATCCCGTCCCTTGGTCACTGGTCCCAGGCAATCACTGATTTGCTTTCAGTCACTGTGGTTTTGCCCTTTTTAGAATGTCATATAAATTAACTTATGTAATAGTTAGTCTTTTCTGCTTGGCTTCTTTCACTGAACATAATGATCACAAGATTGGTCATGTTGTTATAATATTAATATTTCATTCCCTTTGTGTGATGGGTGGTATTCCACTGAATTAATATACCAGAATTTGTTAATCTCTTCATTGGTTGATGGACATCTGTTTTTCATGCTACCCCTTTATAGTTGCACTTATTTTCTTCTTCCCCCCCCCTCCCCCCCGTCTTGAATCTGGCAACCAATAATTTATGATCTTCTCATTTTGAAAATATTAGCTGGGCACAGTGGCTCACACCTGTAATCCCAGCACTTTGGGAGGCTGAGGCAGATGGATTGCCTGAGCTCAGGAGTTGATTCTATCCTGGACAACATGGTGAAACCCTGTCTCTACCAAAAATACAAAAAATTAACCAGGTGTGGTAGTGTGCACCTGTGATCCCAGCTACTTGGGAGGCCAAGGTGAGAGGATCGTGTGAGCCTGGGAGGTGGAGGCTGTAGTGGGCTGAGATCATACCACTACATTCCAACCGAGGAGAGAGAGTGATACTCTGTCTCAAAAAAAAAAAAAATTATATACATGGAATCATACCCAATTGGACCCTTTGAGATTGCTTTTTTTTCTCATTCAATATAATGTCCTTGAGATCCCTTTAAGTTGTTGCATGTGCCAGTAATTAATTCCTTTTTATTGTTGAGTAGTAGTCCACAGTATGGATGTATCCCAGTTTGTGTTGCCATTCACCTGTTGTAGGACATTTTGGTTTCCCCCACTTATATTCAAATTGGATATGTGGAAGGGTAATTCTTTATGACATGTGGAGCCATTGAAGGTTTTTGTTTGTTTGCCTCGAAGACTTCTGTGGAGGGGAATAACAGCATCGCATCTGAGCTTTTGGAAGATTATGCCAGCAGTTCTACATAGGATATTCTAGATGGTCTTGATGATGGATGAGCATGAACAAGACTTGTGGTCTTTCAAATTCGTATTCATTGATATTATCTATATATTGTCTATTATATTCCAGGGACTGAAACTGTAATTGTGTTAGATACTAGGGATATGAAAACTAGTATGACATAGTCCCTGTTCCCAGGAATTCTCAGACTAAGGAGAGGGCAATAGTTACATACAAATCAATATACCTTAGTGTTATAGATGCTATCAAAAAAGTCTATACATGACTCATTAGAAATATAAATGAAGTGGGAGGGTGAGGGTTAGCAAAAGATTCAAATAATTATGCACTAAAATAACATGTATAGTGCTCAGAACAGTGCCTAGCACATAGTAAGCAGTCAACACATATTAGTCATTATTGTTAATAATGGTGGTTGGTATATGGAGGCAGGAAATAGTCCCGTCCATTTGGTAAGCATAATAAAAAGATAAGCATGAAAAGAAGTGCTTTCATGAGGAACTCATATGCTTTCACTTGCCTAGAAGTGAGAAGAGATGCTTGCTCCTCTCCTTTGGACTCAGGCAAGCTTTCTGTTTCAGAGACAATGGTCTCCACACTTCTCCCTCATCTATTTGCCAAAAGGAGTATGAATAAAAGGGTCAATATTCAAACAGAAAACAAATATAGTATACTATTTGCTGCAAAGAGTTTAAAGGTACACACTTAACCTTGTGACCAGCAACTCCAGTTGCTGCTGGGACAGATCAATTAAAATTCTTCAATAGGTCTTTTCATTAATAAGTAAATTAGAACAGTAAAAAACATAGCCTCAGGCCGGGCGTGGTGGCTCACGCCTGTAATCCTAGCATTTGGGAGGCCAAGGTGGGTGGATCACCTGAGGTCAGGAGTTCAAGACCAGCCTGGCCATCATGGTGAAACCCCATCTTTAAGAAAAAAAAAACAAAACAAAAACATAGCCTCCTGTGTGTGGGGTGGAAGGTTGGGAAGTCACTGCTCATGAGTATGGAGTTTCTGGAGTGATAAGATGCTCTGAAATTGACTGTGGTAATTGTTACAGAACTTTGTGAATAGATTCAAAACTACTGAACATTTTAAATAGGAGAACAGTATGATACATAGTTCAACAAAGCTGTTATTTACAAAAATTATGTAGTGATTTAGAAAGTTGATGAAGTGATTATTAGAATAAAAACAAAACATAACCACATACTAACTTGGTGTCATCAGAAGACTTGGTTTCATCCCTGGTTCCTGAAAACATAGTTCTACCTTTCTTTCCAATCGGTATTAGAGGCCAGTGTGTTTCAACGAGGCTCACCATTCCCACAAATATGTTTGACATGCCAGAACCCATTCATCCAACCCTGGGATTGTGGTCAAATGAAACAAAGCTGGAAATAGGCCTGCTTTTCCTAGGCCAATTCAGTCTTCAACTTGCAAGCTCAGTGCCATCCAGTTCTCAAACCCAATCCTGACCAAGGCCCCATCCAGAGGTCTGTATCTGATGTGCCTGGGATGAAGGCAGGAGGGAGCCTGGAACACTCCCATCTCCCCTACTCTCACTGCATTTGAATGGATATACTTGAGTTCCCACTTATAAGTGAGACTATGAAGTATTTGATTTTCTCCTTCTTCATTAATTTGCTTAGGATAATTGCCTCCAGCTACATACATGTCATTGCAAAAGATATGATTTCATTCTTTTTTATGGCTGCATAGTATTTCATAGTGTGTATGTAACACATTTTCTCAATGTGGTAGAAATGACCAGTGTTCTCAAGCCTATACGCCTGTCTGACTGGACCCTGATTATTTCTCCAGGGGTTAGACTTTACCTCTTATGTTCCCAGGCACAAGCTAGGGTCCTCCCAAACTGGGCAGACCATGTGCTGGATTTCAGGACTCCCATAACCTAGAGATTTTGTTCTTAGGTAATAAGCCCAAGTTTGCTCCTCTTCTTTGAAGACAGTAATTTAGAGTGCTGGCTACTTCACTTGGGGCAAGCCCAATAGCCAGCTTAGCTGTTCCAGTTTCAGAAACCAACCAGTTTTTTTTCTTTTCCATTCCTAGGAGTCTACTGCTAAGATTTCAGCATGTCCTATGGCTGAGTTAATCAGAATTCTGACAGGAAGGTACCTGGCATACCATCGCAATGCTCCATCAATGCTAGTATGTTGTATCCTTTCCTTCACATCAAGTCAACTCAGTCTTTCTCTACTTACCTGGTGTACACAGTCTAAGAACTGTAAGAATACTGGAGCAAAACCGCTCCCCTGACAGTTGAGGGTCAAGCTGCTCCGCTGATTGAATTTGTGACCGAAAGAGAGCCACTCTTTTTCAACCAACATCCGGAAGCCTTCAAGTGTCCTATAAAAGGGATCACCGAGTAACTGAACCAGGGATGTCACCTAGGGCACAAGCAGGATGGATTTGTCATTAATTTTAGTTCTGGAAAAAAAAAAAAAAGTCCTATTACTAAGATAAAAGCACTTCTTTCTGATGCTAGCTAAATCACAAAGTTACCTGGACAGCAAATTTGTTCACTAACCATTCCAGGCTGGCCAATAAAATGAATTCTGTAAACTTTCCAGTAAAAACTAAAACTCAAATTCATTTTGGCTACAAGTTTACGTTCAGGGAATTAAGACTTTAATCCTTAACTGGCCAGTTTGCTGATGGCAACCTTTTCCTAAGTTAATCAGAGGTCAGGGGATCAGTTCAAATTGATTCTACTTTTTGGCAGATGCAGATTAATGTCTTAATGTAGCCTGAACTGACACTGTTTCTTTTCACTCTGGAGAGACTTAAGGCGGGGCTTATAGAGAGCCAGGGGATGGACTGAAAAACCCAGGAAGGTTGGTCCACCCCTTACACTGCTGGTCAAGGGCTCCATCTGCAAGCCTGCAGGGTACATCTGTGGATGGAACAGCTTGATGCCTGAAGCCAGAGCTCCAGGCTGTGTAGGGGCTGAGAGCTCACGGTACAGAGTTTTCTGATGGATACCAGGTGATGTTAAACACAGGGCTTTCTCTGTCCATAAACATATTAGTCATTATACAAAAGATTCATCTGAAGAATTCAGAAACAACCAAATGGAAATATAAATATAAAATAAACTATCCAAAAATATGTCTAATAATTTACTTGTGCAGTGATGTCCCAGCCTTCCTCCAAACAGACCAAAACCGAGGAACCATTCTCAAGTACTTCTGATACAACCACAGCCAGCTGCAATATCCTGTGAAGCTAAGATAGTGAAAAACACAATTATTAGACCAAGCACTTTCTGAGTACACAAGTCAGAGTTGCTTTCAACCCTGGATAATCAAACAAGTTAGGGATAAAACGCTTGGACAAAAGAACCAGTTCCTTCCATGGGTACTGCAAAACCAAATACTTAAAGGTTATTTTAAAGCCACTTCATGGAAAGAAAAAAAAAAGAAAAGAAAAGAAAAAAAAATTAAAGGAAAAAACATAAATACTTAAAAGTTCTTCCATATCAAGATTAAACAATGATACTTTTGTCTGGGTGTAGTGACTCATGCCCATAATCCCAGCACTTTGGGAGGCCAAGGCAGGCAGGTCATTTGAGGTTAGGAGTTCAAATGACCTGGGCAATATAGTGAGACACCCATCTCAATAAAACAACAAAATGATACTTTAAAAAAGTAGACACACTTTAAAACAATACATTCTAGTAATACATAATGAAATAAATGACCTTACATGATTCCCTCAAAAGTAGGTGAGCTATAATTCCATAGAGTACAAAAGATACAGCTTCTATGTCAATTTCCCAACAAAGGAAGAAAATTCAGATGAATTTTATTGGATTTAAAATTTGTTTTTCCATGATGCAATACATTCTATTTCAGATACTCCTACTTTTTTGGGAATTAGATTGTGGTGATAGTTACACAACGTTGTGGATATACCAGAAAGCATTGGGTTGTACGCTTTTAACATAAGGATAAATTTCATGGTAAGTGAATTACATGTTTAAACAAGATACTCCTGGTGGGCATGGTGGCTCAACACCTGTAATCCCAGCATTTTGGGAGGCTGAGGCGGGAGGACTGCTTGAACTCAAGAGTTCGAGATCACCTGGGCAACATGTTAAAACCGTATCTCTACAAAACATAAAAAAATCAGCCAGGCATGGCAGCACGTGCCTGTAGTCCCAGCTACTCAGGAGGCTGATTTGTCTGTACTGTGTACTAAATGAGAATAAAACTTTATATTTGTGCTAAGTTTTTAAAGCTATATCAGTTGGCTCAAAGTCCTTAATAAACAAGGTATGAGAATAGCATATAGATTTTATTTTTTATTTATTTATTTTTTACTTCCTCTAACATGGATCACAGGAAACAAAGCATATAGATTTTAAAACCAAATGTATAGCATTCTAGTTTTAAAAAATATTTTAATTTTCAGACATAATTTGCAATTTGAATCCAACTCAGAACAAGAACAAAAATGAAAAAAACCGTATCTTAAACAAAGTGAGGCTACTTTAAACACAGGAATAAGGCAAATGTCCTACTCAGTAATGAGAAGCTCCTCACACAGTGTTTCTACAACATAGCTATCACCAGGCCTGAATTCTCCTGGGCTCAGAATTTGTTCTAAGAAATGTCTATTATTAAAAAGCCAAAAAATAATAGATGCCGGCGAGCCTGTGGAGAAAAGGGACCACTTATAACAAGGCTAATGGGAATGTCAATTAGTTCAGCCATTGTGGAAAGTAGTTGGCCCATTTAACCTAGCAATCCCATTGCTAAGTATATACCCAAAGGAATATAAATTGTTCTACCATGAAGACACATGCACACATATGTTCAGTGTAGCACTATTCACAATAGCAAAGACATGGAGTTACCTATATGCCCATCAATGGTAGAATGGATAAAGAAAATATGGTACATATACACCTTGGAATACTACATAGCCATAAAAAGAATAAGCTCATGTCCTCTGCAGTAACACAGCTGAAGCGAACTAATGCAGGAACGGCAAACCAAATACTGCATGTTCTCACTTCTAAGTGGGAGCTAAACATTTAGTACACATGGACACAAAGAAGGGAAGAGACTCGTGGGGTGTACTTAAGGTTGGAGGTGAGAGGAGGGTGAGGATAAAAAAACTACCTATCAGGTACTATGCTTATTACCTCAGTGATGAAATAATCTGTACACCAGACTCCCAAGACATGCAATTTACCTATATAACAAACCTATATATGTACCCCTGAACCCAAAATAAAACTTGAAAAAAGAATTTGCTTTAAGAGTTAACTTTTAAAATGTCAGTATCCTAAGTGGGCAATTATTTTCCACTGTCTTTAGTGCCTAACTTTTGGTACAGGTCCACTTTCTAGCAAAAAGCAGAGCACAGAATGTATCAGAAACATGGATGGGTAAGTTGGGTGGTGGGGTCCGTTTGGAGTTGGGGCTCATAGCCTAGGGACAGAAAGGAGTATTGATCAGTTCCTTCCATGGGTATGCAAAGCACCCTAAATTGCCTTAATAATAATGAACACGGCATGATACATTTATAGCCAATTGTGTGTGTGGCAGCATTTCTCTTTGGTTTAAGTATCTTGAGAACAGTCACTGACCTGGGTACTGACATCATTTCCTTTTTTTTTTTTTTTCTTGCCTTTTAGTCCAATGTGTTGTGGGAAACAACCCCTTTTCCTCCTCCAGAGAGGCAGGATGCTTAGAAGTAGATGGAGGCAGGGGGCTGGGAATTTCTGCAAGGTGGTAAGAAATAATGGGGGCCAGGCGTGGCAGCTCACGCCTGTAATTATAGCAATTTGGGAGGTCAAGGTGGGAGGATCACTTGAGGCCAGGAGTTCAAGACCAGCCTGGGTAACATAAGAAATAAAGGGGCCTAAAGACAAGACCCTCTAATTTCTCAATAAAAGTTCAATTAAGAATATCCCAAGGTTGAATGAACTGAAAGACAGACATTTTTCTCAAGCCTTAGGTAGGTTTGGGGGCATCCAGTGTGCCTTTGGTGGCTGGTTTGGGGATAATCTAAAATCTAGAGACCTTGAACAGGCAGACAAATGAAAGGTGAGAGCTCTTTGAGTCATGCAGAAGTTGCCATCTGCCCTGGATCCTTACTGTATTGACAACTAGGCAAGAGCCCTGTAAATACATGCTGACTAAATCTACTGAACATAAAAAGTTTCCATCTAAAATAGTGTCCTACAGACACCAAACTTTCAATTACACAGAGATAAAAACCCAGTGATCAGGATTACTACTCCCTCACCTCCTATACCAGATGACTTCCTGAAACTGAAAGGCCTTTACAGATGGCACACAATGAAGGAGGAGAATGTTAAGTAGTGGGGGAACAAAGTATTTTTTTCTCAAATACAGCTCTATATTTCTGCTTGGCTTCTGTTTCTTTGAGATAAAGAAGCAGTTGCAGGCATTACCTGTGGGAACCACTCAGAATCTCCCAGTGCTTTCAAGAAGGTCACTTCTGAGTCAGTCGGGATGGTGCTTGGGATACAAGCCCTCATCAGCTTCTTAAAACTGGCTTTCACTTGTCGGATTTCATGAAATTCAACAGGAACAAACTCACAATTTAAAGCAAATTCTACCTTGAAGTTCTGTGGATGAAGATTCAGAGAGTTAGGAGATGAAGTACTATAGGTAAGACAGTGATGTTTTCAATGGGGCAGTGCACTGAAATAGTTAGGCGGGGCCACACAGCTGCAGAGGCTGCCAATGAGTTTGTAAAAAAAAAAAAAAAAACCATGAAAGGTTTTGTTCATTTCTATCTTTGGGATAATATTTTTTCACTTAATATGACATGTGTATCAACCTATATTTATTTGAGTACTTTTTCATTTACATCTTTAATCCATATTTAATTCATTTTGTGTGGGTATGAGTGTTGCATTATAATTAAAGAATGCTATATGATGGCCTACTGGTATATTTCATTTTAATAATCTGGTTGCCTAGCTCTGAAGAAGATTGGCATGAGTCCTCTAACTTTTCATGCCAAAGAATGAATTAATATTCTCAAAATTTTTCCACTTTCTTTTCGTTTTGCCCAAATTACTCTTGCTGGACCATCTGCTTTTCTAAGAGCAAAACTGCTTTCTGGAGATTAGTTGCACAGCAACATGAATGTACTTAATAATACTGAGTCATACACGTACAAATGGTTAAGATGATAAATCTTGTTATGTGTATTTTACAATTTTTCCTTTGTCTTAATAATTCCATTTTAAGGAAGCTACTCTAAGGAAATAATGTAATAGGAAAAAAACCCTAGGGAATGGTATCTCAATAAAAAAATAACAAAACCTATACGCTTAGAATTGTGACTGTAATTTTATATACAGAAGATAAAGAAACCTAAACAACCAACAATATGGGATGAATAGTGACTAACGTAGTTATGAAGACTACTATCTGACATGACATGCAAACACGATGTTAAGACTTAAGATAAAGAACCTAGCAATATACATGAGTTCCTCTCTATTATTTTTAAAAACTTGTAATAGATAAAACACAGTTCACTTCTCTGGAAAATAGATTCCTATTTCCCAGCTATACGTGCGCTAGGTATGCCTATCTTACAAACCAGGAGTTACCAGCCAAAGTATTGAGACCCTCCATTAGGCTGTAAGGAATTTGTTCCTCCTAACAAAGTATTCAAGTATGTGAATTTACCTAGGTAAAGAAGGCCAAATTCAAAAATATTTTCAGAGTAAGTCACTGGAATTTATTGGCTTTCCTTTATGCTTCTTTGTCGGAAGAAAAAGGTGTGGAATTGTAAATGGACAGCACTGTGTTAGTTAGAATGTGGCACATATCAGGCAGATACAGAGCTATATTCTACACACAAAACCGAATGAAAGATAAAACCTGAATGAAATATATAAAATTGCTAACAACTATTGTGCCAGAATGGTGGGATTACATTTTTAAAAATAGTAATACTTGGCCAGGCGTTGTGGCTCACCCCTGTAATCCCAGCTCTTTGGGAGGCCGAGGCAGGCAGATCATGAGGTCAACAGATCGAGACCATACTGGCCAATGTGGTGAAACCCCTTCTTCACTAAAAATACAAAAAAAAAATTAGCTGTGTGTGGTGGCACGCGCCTGTAGTCCCAACTACTTGGAAGGCCGAGGCAGAAGAATCGCTTGAACCCGGGAGGTGGAGGTTGTAGTGAGCTGAGATAGCGCCACTGCGCTCCAGCCTGGTGACAGAGGGAGATCCTGTCTCAACAACAACAAAAAAATACACACACACACACACACACACACACACACAGACACAGACACAGACACACTTTACTGAGGAAGGACAGAAAGAAAAAGAAAGAGGGCTGAAGGAAGAGAGGGAAGGAAAAAGTCTGCATCTCAAGTCTTTCTTACTCCAGTATGTATGGTGACACAGCTAATCTGAGAAACGATGTGCAAAGAGAATGGCAGAGGTGAGTATTCAGGAGCTAAACCTCGGAGAGTGATTCGTATCACGAGTAAGTGGTGTGTGGAAGCACGGAAAGTCTGTGCTCTGGAAAAGACACTGGTACCAGCAACCCTGGATTGCTGTTGAAAAGTGTTCTATTTTCTGGATATAAAATTATCTACTATATCAGAAGATACACATACAGATTTAAAAATTAAGCATTACCCAGCAGTTTTATACCCTCTACCCTAAAGGTTGGTGACTAAGTGGTTGCAGCAGTCCAGGCAGTGGGAGATGAGCTAGCAAGGCCAGCCTGCTACAGAAGAGATGACTAAGTCACTGGCGTCTTAAGGGCCAAGCATGTGGTATCTTGCTAAGGGCACCCTGCTCACAGTTTCTGTTCCACGGTTCAGCCAGAGGTCTGTCTTGGTTGTCCAATGCCAACTGGAGCACTGACCTAAACGTTGAGGAGATTTCTTTCATGTCCTTTCATGTCCTATACACCTATTGATAGTAATGAAATTTATTTTGTAATGTGTGACTTGCAAAACATTAAACTCAAGGAATTATCGTTGTTTTTGGAGGAAAAGACCATCTTTACAATTTATGGGCCCTCAGCATAGTGAAGCTCTTCAGCACAACAATTTAACAGTAAGAATAAAGTTCATTAGCATCTAGTATTTTGAATTTTCTAACATGTCTTAGGATATGTGAGTCTATCTGTCTAGCCTTGCAAAATCTTAACAAGTGTTACTTATAAAACCTACCCTTGGCCTTGCCTTGCCTCCATACATGGTACCACAGTCTTCCTCTCCCCATTCCTCTATCTTTCTGTACCCTTTTTTATCAATAGGTTTACAACAAGAAAACTATCTGTTTTGCTTTGGGCAGATTCCTGTGGAAACTGAATCAAAGCTGTTGAAAATACAGCCTGATTAAGCCTTATTTCTTTTTTTGTATGTATACTTCCTAATATTTCTGATGTTTATGTTGATTTTTTACGATTATGAATAAATATTTATTTTCATGGCTAATAAATATGCATATGTATTTATGTGTATATATCTATATTAATATTAGTATGTGTATAAATAAATATAAAAGGAGAGCTCATTTTTTTGAGACTGATTATTAACTCCAGGTTAAGAATCATGCTGTAAAAAAAAATTCTAGGAAAGCTGGTTTGTGATGCAGGTTTTATAAACAGATCGAGTGTATCCATAAAGTTTCTAAGTGAGAAAAAAGAAATCTTACCCTTAGTTGTGACTTTTCACCAAATATGTAAAGGGCTGCTTGCCGTTTCAAGAGCTGGTTTTGTAGGTAGGTGCTGTTACTGAAGGAGGCCGAGTGATCCTTGCCTGCCAGCCGGGCGCCAACATCAATGAAGGATGTTGGAGAGCTGATCAGGCGAGTGCTAGAGCGGAGACTTGCCCACACACCTTCACAAAAGTCAAAATAATGGAGTCAGACCATCGAATGTGGGACTGCTACTGACTAAGGAAAAAGCTGCCTTCTCTGGAGCTACAGTTTTAGAGGCCATCGCAAGTTAATTAATCTAAAAATCATAAGTCACATGGTCATTTGTTACTTACTTTTGTAACATAAACATTATTCAATATAGCATTTCAAAATCATTCAATCTTAGCCTCAGAAGGACCCACAAAATCACCCAAATCAATCCTATTTTATATTTGGATGTAAATTCAGGATTTAAAAGTAAATACTAAGATCATAAGTAGAAGCAGTGCATTGATACTGGAAACAAAAATTGCTGGCAGGAGATACGAATAAAGTCTAGGAAGGCGAATGCTGAGTTACTCAATTTCTCAGGGCTTCATGAAAAAAGTCAGGAACATTCTTTTGCTTATTTGATCAATTTGACAAGACATTTAAAGATATAAAATAGAAACTTAATAAGTCTACTCAAATCTAGATTTGGAATTAATATTTGTATATCATGCCAAAACACTGTAACTCTAAACAAGATTATATATTTTTTTCCAGTAACCATGAAGAATGAGAAATTATAGATTTAGTAATGGGCATGGTGGCTCACACCTGTAATACCAGCACTTTGGGAGGCCAAGGTGGGCAGATCACTTGAGCCCAGGAGTTTGAGGCTAGCCTGGGCAACAAGGTGAAACCCCATCTCTACCTTAAAAAAAATACAAAAATTAGCTGGGTAGTGCATGCCTGTAGTCCCACTTACTTGCGAGGCTGAGATGGGAGGATCACTTGACCCCAGGAGGTGGAGGGTGCAGTGAGTTGAGATAGCACCACTACACTACAGACCGGGCAACAGAATGAGACAGCGTCTCAAAAATAAATAATAAATAAATAAAATAAAATGTACAGTAAGAAAGAGAGATCTTTTTTTTTTTTTTTTNTTTTTTTTTTGAGATGGAGTTTTACTCCTGTTGCCCAGGCTGGAGTGCAATGGTGCGATCTGGGCTCCCTACAACCTCTGCCTCCCAGGTTTAAGCAATTCTCCTACCTCAGCCTCCCCAGTAGCTGGGATTACAGGCATGCGCCACCATGCCTGGCTAACTTTGTATTTTTAGTAGACATGGGTTTCCCCATGTTGGTCAGGCTGGTTTCAAACTTGATCTCAGGTAATCCTCCCACTGCAGCATCCCAAAGTGCTGGGATTATAGGCATGAGCCACTGTGCCCGGCCAGAAGCAGGTATCTTCGAAGAGAAAGGGCAAGCTGACATGCTAGAAGAGTCTCAATGAGATAAGCTGATCTTAGTTATATTAATTAGAAAAATCAAGATCTCTACATGCAAGTGAGACTATTGTATATCAAACATCCAGACACAAAGGCATGTACTAATTCTCAAATTTGACTAGCACTGTATCACCTTAAAAGCAAGAAGCCCTCATAAATCCCTGTAGAACTGTGGTGTTCATCTCAATGATGGCGTCACAGGCATACAGGACTTTCCTATTGCCTCCCTAAAGTGGGTTTCTTCTTCAGGTCTAGGAAGGCTGATTGAGAAGCTTTAGTCTTCTCCCAGTATTAAATCAAAGTCATGTTTCTAGGTGACCAGAAGTCACCATGACAATGTTGCATCTGCTTCTCTTTCTAAGAATTTATGGGGTCAGGAGACTAGTTCCCAAGAAAAGTTTTCATTGGTGATTTCAGCTTCACATGCATGATTTTTTTTTTTTTTTTAACAGAGTCTCGCTTTTGTGCCCAGGCTGGAGCGCAGTGGCGTGATCTCAGCCCACTGCAACCTCTGCCTCCCGGGTTCAAGCGATTCTCCTGCCTCAGCCTCCCGAGTAGCTGGGATTACAGACGCATACCACCACGCCTGGCTAATTTTTGTATTTTTATTTTAGAGACAGGGTTTCACCACGTTGGTCAGGATGGTCTCAAACTTCCAACCTCAGGTGATCCACCTGCCTTGGCCTCCCAAAGTGCTGGGATTACAGGCGTGAGCCACCATGCCCAGCCACATGAATCTTTCTATGTAGTCTATGAGGTTTTTCTTAAGACATTATGGCAAGTATCACCTTTTCTGTAAATGGAATCACAGGAAATTCAGAATGCAGATGAGAATAAACGATGTAATTTTACAAATGCAAAAAAATTTACTTGTAACATATGCAGTTGCACATGAAGATGGTTTAAAAGAGTGACATATTAGGACACATAATACAGTACCTTGATTACGAACTCTTCCCTTAGCTGAAGATTTGGAATTTGACTGAGTAAAACATTTATCTCTGTACCCATGCACTGGTAGGTAAGATTAAAGACAGAAAGAGAAATAAAATGTATATAGCAGTAAATGTCAGGGCAGACTGAGTAAGAGAAGAATAGGCTATTTAATTTTTAAAATTAACAGGGGAAAAATATAAATATAATAAAAGTAGAAGATTTAATTAACAAACAAAAAGCTGCACAGTCACAAAAAAAGATGCACTGAGTACCTGTTAAATGAAATTTCAGCACCTGTTTATAAATACCATAAGCACAATGAAATGGACAGCACACAGCAGAAGGTGCCACTAAAAAATTATACCAAATGGAATAAGCTTTTGAAGACTGTCATTCAGTCAGAAACAAATTTATATAATAAAATTAAGGAATTTGGGGTGTGTATGTGTAGATGGTAGAAATACGTTGGTCCTAATATTGAAGGAGACTGATTGGTGAATGCTCCGTGTTGTACAACACATTTGTTCTTTGAGCAAGGTCATCACACCAGGAAAAAATGAAGCTCTAGCAACCATTTGGAATAACTAAGGGCATGTTTTTGCAGTAGAGGATTAAGCATTGCCACGCTATCTTCCTTCTTCTCTTTTCATTTGGAAATTATATTATTTTCCATAGTTATAAGCAGCAAAAAGTCATAATCCTGTGACAATACCCAATACCATTAATAATATAGCTTGTGATGACTGAAGTAATGACTTCTCTTGAAATCCCTACTTGCACAAAAATGACAGGCAGTGTTAGAGATAATAGTTTTGTAATTTGAGTAATTTTTTTTCCATCAGAAAGAGAGGTTTATGGTAATGGCAAACTTTACCTGGTAATAACAAGAATTGTGAGCAGTTTTAGCACTTTCCAAGCAAACAACTTGCTCAAGTCAATTAGAGGAAATGATTTTGTATTTATTCAGGATCGCAATCTTGAATAGTGGTAGTATTGTTATACAATGCACAATCATATAAAATATAACATAATAAAAATAACTAGGGCCGGGCACAGTGGCTCAAGCCTATAATCCCAGCACTTCGGGAGGCCAAGGCGGGCAGATCACGAGGTCAAGAGATCGAGACCATCCTGGCCAACATGGTGAAACCTCATCTCTACTAAAAATACAAAAATTAGCTGGGTGTGGTGGTGTGCGCTTGTGGTCCCAGCTACTCGGGAGGCTGAGGCAGGACAAGTGCTTGAACCTGGGAGGCGGAGGTTGCAGTGAGCCGAGATTGTGCTACTGCACTTCAGCTTGGCACCTGGCGACAGAGTGAGACTCTGTTTCAAAAAAAAAAAAATCATTAGAAGTGATTTTTCATTCCCACTTCACTCCTTTGCAAGCAGAAAATGAAGGGCACTGATGGCTTTGGTAGCCAAAGGAAGTCAGAAAGTAAGGGCTGCAGAGGTGCTGGCTGACGGCATACAGAGAATGTGACTGCAAGACAGAACGAAGACTTGCGACGACATGGCCCAGGCACGCTGTGTGGCTGGCTCCTCTGTGTTGGCTGACTGCTCTCCTTCCTGCCCTCCTTCCTGCCAAAATTTTGAACTTTCCTATTGAATATAGGACACTAAGATGATTATAGTGACATTGGAGTAGTTCCTGATTCTGAGATACTGTTCCCCTAAACATCACACTTTCTTATGCTAGTCTCATTGCCTGAAATGATTTCTCCCATTTCCCTACCTGATACATTCCTACTTAACCCTTAAGATCTAGGTGCAATGTCAGCACCTCTGAAAGGCATTCTGACTGCTCCCAAGCTGAGTAGCTCTATTTGAACTTTGATCATTGCATCATTATTATTTGCATATTCTTTTACTCTACAAGGTTATGTATGTGAAAGAAAGACAAAAACTCAGGACTCCAGTTCAGTATGCCAAAAGGAAAAAATTAAGCTGAAAGCTGAGACATACAGGAAAGCTGCCTTTCCTTTTGTTTTTAAGCAAACAGCTATAGTTAAAAGGTTAAATTTCTCCACAGGTAGCTGCTCTATGTTCACTTTATCTTATAGACAAACACGTAACTGATTCTTCCCCTACCTGCTCCTTTTCTCTTGTAACATGTGGATTACCATACCCTCCCTCTTTCCCGTTTAAATATTAAAGCCCTCAAAATCATTGTTGGAGAAAGGCACAGACCTGTCTCCAGGGTGTGTCCTTAACCTTGGCAAAATAAACTTCTGAATTTATTGAGAGCTGCCTAAGATACTTTTTGGTTTACATGTGCTTGCAAGGGCAGGAACCTAATCACGTTTGTTCTTGTATGTATGCTGAGAGCCTGAAATATAGGCACTCAAAGAATTTGTTGATTATTTACTTTCTGCACACCAGTCCATTGTGAGCTGTTGTGACTCATTATTATATCTTCAACCCTATTATTTGCAAGAGGGAAAAGAGGGATATTAAATGAAAAACATTAAGGACTTCCCCCAGATAGAGGCTTATCAATGAAAAACTGCTGAGTTTTTGCCAATTAGTAGAAAATCAGCAATGATAAAATGGCCAGTACTGATAGGGGCCAGAGAGGGCTTTGAGAATCATAATCCCATCTGGAAGTCATTTTAACCACAGGAATTAGATTACTGCATTGGTTGTTGGTGTTGAGGTCTACTTAGATTTTCTGAATGATTTCTAGATGTTCTGGGCACTTAACACCAGCAAAGCGTCTCAAGCAGTGTTTTTCCAAACTGCAAGATCCTCCTTGTGGATTGGGAAACTTGGGAAATCACTTTAGTAGGTCAAATCAGTACCTTTTTAAAAAGTGAAACATAACAGTTGAAAATACTAATGCATGTGGTACAGATGAATATTGTTTCACAAAACTTTTGTTTCAGTATATACATGATACATTTTGCATGTGCCTTAGTACTGCCTGAATTGTGATATAAAATGAATGGGCATATATGCAAATAGATATAAAATGCATTTCTTACTGAGAGTCATGATAAAAAAAAGTTTGAAAGTCACTGGCTAGACCTAGGGCATAGCCTTCTATCTCCTGCCTTAGGTCAGTAAGGTTCAAAGCCATTCAAATGCAAATACCGACTTTCTTCCCATTTCAGCAGAGTATTAGGCAATGGCAATGACAAAAATAACTATAATAATGACAACTAACATTTATTAAAATGCTACTATGGGCTAGTTACTAAGTTAAATGTTTTACATATATTATTGTTTATTCCTCATAACTACTTGAAAGATCCATATTATTTATTCCTTAATTTTAAAGATGAAGACACTGAGAATTAAGAGTTTCCCTAATTTGCACATTGTAAGTAGTGGGACTTTGGTTTGAATCAGAATGTAACTGAACTCTTAATGTACTGTTACCTGAGGAACCATGTGACCTTGGCCCAATCAGCAGGAACTGGCTAAGGTGACTGCTTCAGGGAAGACATGGCGCAGTTCATTTTCCCCATAGGAACGCATTATTATTTAGAGAACCAGTGTTTC
This sequence comes from Cebus imitator, assembly GCF_001604975.1. Taxonomy (NCBI): domain Eukaryota; kingdom Metazoa; phylum Chordata; class Mammalia; order Primates; family Cebidae; genus Cebus; species Cebus imitator. Next base: position 1,029,054 of record NW_016107580.1, on the reverse strand, counting down.
CTACGCACTGGTATAATTTCCTCCGCTACGTTCAGACCAAAGGGGAGAAGGAAAAGAGATGCTTAGGTCACATGTGGGGCCTTATTCATCACTGTGATCTTATACCTGGCCCAGTGCATGGAGACACAAGATATATTCACTAAATTTATCTGCACTGATAGGATGCAACACTGAACTAATTCTAGTCCCAGTTATATTAATATTTGCTGTGTGGCCTTGGCCAGGTCACTTAATCTCCCTGGACCTCTTTATATACCTATCTTGCAGGTTATTTCAATGATAAAATAATACATGTAGAGAAACTTAAAATGTAAGGGATAAAAAATTAAAAAGCTGCCTCCATGTGGCTACTTCTCAAATATACCTGGCTATTATATTTTGGTATTTGAGAGGCAGTACTGATTTTTCTCAAGGCATTTCTCTACTAAACAAAGACATTTATTCAAGTTGTAAGTATATGTGCTTCACCCATTGGGCTTAAATGTTGTTTTAATTTTAAATGAAAAACAATGTGATCTATTCACTTCTTACTTTTAAAGCGGTTCTTGTGTGAAAAAGGATGCATCCCTTGCATTAGGAACTCACCAACATGCATGCTGAATGCAAAGTGATCATCCTGACTGAAGAAAGGGTGAAGGTCAATTTTAACCCTGGCTCATCAGACCAGGAGAGGCACACAGTGGAAATAACGTAAGAAAACTAGCAACTAAGACTGTATGACAATGAACGGAATGAAAGGTATTGTGAAAACAGAGGAGAAAAAACAAAAAGGTTAGGGAGAAGAACTGGGGGTAGGGTAAAAATAAATAAAAAGAAGAAGAAAAAGAATTAAATGATAGGAGGCTCCTCCCACAGTGGTATGGAGCACTGGAAGAATGAAGAGGCTGTACTGTGAGTAGGTACAAGGAAATGCATTAGTTGCAGGGCATGGGTGTGTCTATACCTAGTCTTGCCCTGGCCAATCTGAATGTGTGTCTGCCTGGCATGTTCATGTTAACAGAGAATCTTTAGAGACTTCCTTAACTTGCTTGTCCCAGTCCATTCCTCCTACTTGGAGAAGGAATGACACTATCGGAAAAAACATAGAAAGCAGGTCTACAGATAACAGAGAACGTTGAAGGTGTCAGGAGACAGCAGTATCTCTTTGTCCAATTCATCACTGGGACTTTAGAAGGTCTTGGAGGCTTTGGGAGTGAAGAGTTAAGAGATGGAGTAAAGGAGTGAGATTTGCATTTCTGGATTTTAGCTTAAAATGCCAAAATGACAGGTATCTAGTTAGGAGTAAAAAACTGTCATAAGGAAACAAGCCAAATGCACAGTAATTTTCAGCAAAAAGTACTTGAGAAGGGTGTCAGAAATCATAATTATAGCCTCAGATATGCATATAGTGGTCATAAGTTAAATTGGAGATTTTAATCTGAAAAGGTAAATACAGCCTCCTGGGTGCCTTTAGAGGCATCTTTAGGATTAGCAAAGAATGGAGTCATGATAAGAATATAACCACTACTGGGAATACCTTTGTATAAAAGAAGCCAAGAGTCGGAGGCCAATGTTAAAAAAAGACGGTAATGTAATTGAAAAAGATTGTTGAGGCTGAGTGCGGTGGCTCACACCTGTAATCATAGCACTTTGGGAGGCTAGGGTGGGCAGATCATGAGGTCAGGAGATCGAGACAAACCTGGCCAACATGGTGAAACCCGTCTCTGTGAAAAATACAAAAATTAGCTGGGTATGGTGGTGCGTGCCTGTACTCCCAGCTACTGTGGAGGCTGAGGCAGGCTGAGGCAGGAGAATCGCTTGAACCTGGGAGTTGGAGGTTGCAGTGAGTTGGAGGTTGCAGCAAGCTGAGATCGTGTCACTGCACTCTAGCCTGGCGACAGAGCAAGTCTCTGTCTAAAAAAAAAAGAAAAAGATTGTTGAAAATCCATGAGCCTGAGGTACCAACATAAAAAGAGAGACAATTTTGCAGCTACAATTTATACTACAGGCCACCTGGCCAAATGTCAGAATAGATAATATGGTGACGTATACAATGGCAAAATACAAGATCGGGTTGCAGGGTGGGAGGGCTTCATTTAACTAGACGTCTGCTGAAAGTTGCATTCTCTAAAAGTTGAATGGAAAAATTACTGACTTGCCTTGCTGATGATATAAACTTTCACATGGTAAATAAAACAGTAAGGGCAAAGGCAATCTTAAACCAAATTCTGACAAGAGTGCTTGGCAACTGAAATACCAGGAACCTTAGGAGAAAATCACTGTTCCATCTTTTAGTTCGAATCCACTGAGAAAGAAATGATAAGAATGAAGTCTGTATCTTAAACTTTAAAATTATAATACTCTAAAAATTCAGAAAAATGATACATATGACTGTAATGGGTTGAACTGTGTCCCCCTCCCAAAATTTATAGTAGGCCCTAACCCCCAGTACCTCAGAATATATATAATTAGTTAAGATGAGGTCATACTGGAGTAAAATGAGCCCCTAATTCAATATGACTGGTGTGCTTACAAAAAGGGAAACTGGAGCTAGACACAGAGGGAGAATGCCATGTGAAGATAAAGGCAGAGATTTAGGTGTGATGCTTCCAGAAACCAAGCAATGCCAAAGATGGCCAGCAAACCTCCAGAAGCTAGGAGGAGGGCATGGAACAGATTCCTCCTCAGAGCCCTCAGAGGGAACTAACCCTCTGGACACCTTGATCTTGGACTTTCAGCTTCCAGAACTGTGAGACTATAGTTGTTCAAGCCACCCAATTTGTGGCACTTTGTTATGGCAACCCTAGGAAACCAATACAACTTTAAGGACTGACACATTAATGGGAATAATGACCGAAGAAGGTTGAAAGCTCTTAGGAAATCCTGCAGTTACAGAAAGTTCTGATGAGGCAGGAAAAGAAAGTATCCAAGAAACCAATATGACCACTAGGAGATGTGTATGGTTTTCAAAAAGGAAAAAAGTCAATTTTGTAAAGTAGAACCTTTATGTTGATGCTGAACCAAATTCTAGAAATGGATTATCAATGGACTAATTATAATTACTTAAGAAAAAGTGGCCAGGGGTGGTGGCTCAAGTCTGTAATCCCAGCACTTTGGGAGGCCGAGGCAGGTGGATCACAAGATCAGGAGTGCAAGACCAGCCTGGCCAAGATGGTGAAACCCCATCTCTACTAAAAATACAAAAATTAGCCAGGTCTGGTGGCGGGTGCCTGTAATCCCAGCTACTTGGGAGGCTGAGGCCGGAGGAGAATCACTTGAACCCAGGAGGCAGAGGTTACAGTGAGCTGAGTTTGCACCACAGCAATCTAGCCTGGGCGACAGACCAAGACTCCATCTCAAAAAGAGAAAGCACTGATTCCTACAATAAGTCATGGCGAAATAACCGTAAAATCCTTTGTGATGCAGTTAACTGTTTGAAAATTGGCAAATGTTGGATTAAAAAGATTGACAGAGATTTAGAAATATGGGCCTGGTGAGTTTTAGAGAGAAGACCCATAACCAGTATAGATGAACAGATTGATCTTTTTCTTCAGAGAGGTATACATTATTTTGCTGCAGGTCTTTGTCCTTAGCTCTGGCTTGTTCAACATTTTTTTAAACAAAGAATCACATGACAACAATGATCAAATCTATGGATGATAAAAAGCCTGTAAAAACAGCAAATGCACTGGTAGACAAAATCAGGATCGAAAGGTCTAAAATTCAGTCCACATCCAAAACCATGACATTTTCTAGTTATAGCACTGCTAGTAGGTCCAAAGAACAAACATCAAGACCAGTATATTTTTAAGAACAATAGCACATGTGAAGCAGTGATTTAAAATGATATTAATCTCCACATGGGTTAACCTGGTGATGGGGCTCTGCCCATAGCCAATGCAGTTTTAGGCTGTGTGAGCACCTAGAGTTCTGGGTTCAATTCTGTGGAGTGCTCAGAGTGATAAGGTTGGTGAGCAGACTACAACCATTTGAACTGGGGATATTTAGAGTTAACTAAAGGCAGGAAAAGAAAGCATCCAAAGGACCAATATGATTACTAGGAGACATACATGGTTTTCAAAAGGGGAAAAAGTGAATTTTGTAGAAAGCCTGACAAGAGGTTTTCCTGAAGATATTCGTGTGGGAGATTAGACTTACTTTCTAACCTCAGAGGATAGAACTAGGGCCAATATGTAAAAGTGGTAGTCAATATGAGAAAGCAACACATAGAGTTGCTCAAAAATGTAAGAAATGAGTTTCCCATTACTGATGATGTTCAAGCGAAACAAGATTACCTACTTAGTGTGTGTGATTGATTGCCTGATTTATTGAGAGACAGAGTTCTGCTCTTGTTGCCCAGGATGAAGTGCAATGGTGTGATCTTGGCTCACTACAACATCCGCATCCAGGGTTCAAGCGATTCTCCTGCCTCAGTCTCCTGAGTAGCTGGGACTACAGGTGCACACCACCACACCTGGCTGATTTTAGTACTTTTAGTAGAGACAAGGTTTTACCACGTTGGCCAGGCTGGTCTCGAACTCCTGACCTCAGATGATCCACTTGCCTCAGCCTCCCAAAGTGCGGGATTACAGGCATTTACCATCGCACCCAGTCTACTTACTACGTTTTTAAGGGAATTCAGCATTATATAGGGGTGAGAGGAAGAGTCTAAGATTCTGTGACTCCATTGTGAGACAGTGGGACTTTACAGTTGAGACATCTGGGGCCAGGTGCTTTCTCACACCTGTAATCCCAGCACTTTGGGAAGCCCAGGTGGGAGGACTGCTTCAGGCCAGGAGTTCAAGACCAGCTTGGGCAACATAGTGAGCATCATACTGTCTCAAAAAGTATTTTAAAAAGTTAGCTGGGTGTGGTGGCATACACCTGTAGTCATAGCTCCTTGGGAGCTTGAGGCAGGAGGATTGCTCAAGCCCAGGAGTTTGAGGCTGCAGTTAGCTATAATATTTCCACTGCACTCCACTCTGGGCAACAAAGTGAGCCCCTGTCTTAAAAAAAAAATCTTGCCAGGTGCGGTGGCTCACGCCTGTAATCCCAGCACTTGGGGAGGCTGAGGCAGGCAGCTCATGAGGTCAGGAATTCGAGTCCAGCCTGACCAACATGGTAAAACCCTGTCTCCACTAAAAATACAAAAATTATCTGGGCGTGGTGGCATGTGCCTGTAATGCCAGCTACTCAGGAGGCTGAGGCAGGAGAATTGCTTGAACCCAGGACGCAGAGTTTGGGGTGAGATCAGATCGTGCCACTGTACTCCAGCCTGGGTGACAGAGCAAGACTCCACATAAAAAAAAAAAAAAAAATCTGGTCTGTAATTTCCTCTGCAAGGTGAAACAATCTCAAATAAACTTCCAGAGAACAAAGTGGATGACCTTGGGAGCTTAAAAGAACAAAAACTCAGCCTTTCTCTATTTCTTCATGCCAGCAGCTACCTGGATATCACGATGTCACATCCTCCAAACCAGTGTTTCAGAGGACAGTAGCAAAAATAAAAGGTCCTGGAGTTCCTTGGGTCTGGAATCACTTCTCCTGAACTATCTATACTTCTGTGATTGATCGATCTTTCTGACCTGCAAATCTGAAGTATCATGGAATAATACTCCCAGGGCTGACACATCATTTAGACATGCTCTCCTTACCTCCTAATGCTCCCAAACTTATCAATGTATATGACATCAGCAATTATTATACTTCTTGTCCCACGAGACTAAGCTCATCTGTCATCATGCTAGTAATAAGTTTGACCATTCATTCAGAAGAGGGTAATCAACAACAATTTGAACCATAATTAGTTGATTTAAAATATCAGCTATCTAGAAAAATGTTTTCTGCTTTTAAGCTTGCATCAGTGCTCAGTTATAAAATCAATCTTACTAACCTCCTCGGGCAAAGCTATTGGATGGGTTTACATCCAAATGTCCTGGCACTACCTGCTTAAGCACAGTGGACATTCTTGAAGTCCTCCTTTCAGTCCCTAAAGTCAGCCAAAAAGAAGAACAAAAACCACGTTGTTTGGGTTAACATTACTCAAATGACAAAAAGTTATCTTCATGTGTAGCATGTTTAATTGCTGCCAAACACTGTACTTTTATGTACCAAAAGCTTTATTAGAGATAACAAGGCAATGTTGTTATTAATCAGAGATAACATAACACACATTTGCAAGATTATAGAGTTAGGTTTGGCAAGTGCAATCAGAATTTAATGATAAATGGAGCAAGGCATGCATGGTGTTACTTTACAAGAAAAGCCACTTTCTGCTTATGTTGAGCTAATTCAAATAGCTGATTAAGCCAAAGAGACCAACTTCTCAAGTCACATGCTCCTGTGTCTAACACATTGGGGTTACCTCTACATGAACCCTTTGGGGTTCCATCACATGATAACTGAAACAGAATATTAGTACAAGTCTTAATGGCTTCATCCAAATCCAGTGAAAACAAACTGTACTGAAAATTTTAATAGGCTTCAGAAATTTTGCGAATTTCAAGCTTATACATGATGATTTTAATAAATACACATTTAACAAACATGTTCAACTTACATATTTCACATCATAATATTTTAAAGTCTGTGAAAGACAACTATGGGGAAAAAAGAGTGACTTTATTTAAATTCCCCACATCTTCTCTCATTACACTTTTAAAAAGGAAATAACTGGGCTGGGTGTGGTGGCTCACACCTTTAATCCCAATACTTTGGGGGGCTGAGTGGGAAGACTGCTTGAACCCAGGAGTTTGAGACCAGACTGGGCAACATAGTGAGATCCCATCTCTAAAAAATAAAAAAAGAAATAACTGAATCTCTAAATTTAGTTACTATTTACCAGACATTCATAGTGGCATATTTCTAAGTAAAAACAGCTAAACTTATAACCCTTTAGGGTAAAACTTTTAAGTCTCAAGTCTTGGTGAAGGTACAGTATAACAAATAACAAATAACGGAACAAATAACCCTAGGGATAGAACTGACCTTTCATTAGCAGGTGTCAAGAAGAGAAGCATTATCAAATCTTACCTGGAGACAGAGCAAGGGCTGGCCTGACAGTAAGAGTGTTGTTGCCTCTGAGTTTCTGATGGACAGAAACAGCATTCAGTAAGGCTTGCAAGTATTTCTCTTGTTCTATGCTACTGGAAGATTCTAAAGAGGAGGTAGGAGCTATAAAAGGAAAACATATTGAATAAAATAAATTGTCTCTGTGTTAAAAAGTATCTATCCTATCTATCTAGCTGTCTATCTAGCTATATATGCTTATTTTTCTCTATACAGTCTTCAAGTTACCACACCCAAATAGAGAACCAGCCCCACTTAAATTGCCAGTCTATCAAATGGCTAATCCTCCACTGTAATGCTGGTTTTACTGTACCGACTTCTTGATTGCCATTATCCTTCCAGAAAGAGCCCAGGTCTGGAAAACAGCACAGGGCTATCCTTCCAAGCATAGGTTAGGCTTGGAAGCACAGGGCACAGCTTCTCACTGTCCAAGCAACTCCAAATGAAGACTCACAAACAACAACATCTCCTCGATGACATCCCCCAACCATCCTGACCAGGTTATTGTTTGAGAGTGGGTTCCCTTGAAATCCCAGAATGGGTAGAGGTGAGAACTTTCCAATACCACTAACTTTATTTCAATTCTGCCACACAGACCCACAGGGGACATGAGCCTATAAGGATGTGTAGAGGGAAGAGTGGAAGAAGATGGGGAGAAGACAGGAGCAACTACTGCCAGATTCCCTGGGCCTTCTAAAAAAGGAGCAAAAAGTATACACAGATGGAAACAATTGTGAGAGCAATTCTGGGTTGATGGGCATATGAGCCTGGTTTGCCTCAAACAAAACAGAATCACTGAAATCAGCCCAGATGCTTTAAAGGTTCATAGGGATGGACTCACTAAAAGGACAATGGATATTTATAAAATTTCTTACAAACTGAATAGAAAATAATTAGTATTATTGTATTTTATCAACTTTAATATGTCATCAATTCTAAGATGCAGTTATTTTATTGCCTAACAATAAAAATTGCCTATCAATAAAAAAGTTGCCATTTAAACTATGACACTATTCTTTCTGATCACATGAATTTTAAGATGCATTGCAATTTCAAAGATATTAGTTGTGGGCAAATATGTGAATTGAATATGAAATATAATAAAAATTTAGATTAAAAAATCAGCAACCAGTGGAATAAGTATCAATTTTTTTGCAACTAAAAGCTCAGCGATGCTTATTGGTGTTCCTAAAATGATTCACTAATTTTACATAACTTACATATTTTATTATTATTTCACTTATTTGAGACAGGGTCTCATTCTTTCACTCAGGCTGGAGTGCAGTGGCATGATCATGACTCAATACAGCCTTTACATCATGGGCTCAAGTGATCCTCCCACCTCAGCTTCCTGAATAGCTAGGACTACAGGAGTGCGCCACCATGCCCAGTTAATTTTTGTATTTTTCTGTAGAGATGGGGTTTTGCCACGTTGCCAAGGCTGGTCTCGAACTCCTGGGCTTAAGTGATCCTCCCACCTTGGCCTTACAAGTAGCTGGGACTACAGGCATTAGCCATTGCACCTGGCCTCTTAAGTTCTAACATACCCACCAAGTGGCTTGGGAGCACACAGGGTTTCAGAGGAGAAACAGTAAAAAGCCAATTGCCTTCAATTACACCAATAGTGAGACTCCAAGGCAGTTGGAATACTACAGCATTATGTATGTGCTGCCCTCAGTCAACCTAATGATCAAAGACATTGGCTGACTTTCAAAAAGTACATGGTTCTAGCTAAACCACAGATTCTGAGTTTACCACATTTCCAAAGGTGAAAGAATGCAGCCATCCCTAAACTGGATCTGACATCTTGGTGGCCCACTGTTTAATTTTTTTTTGAGCATCTATTATGAGGCAGAAATGATGAGAAAGGTCAGCAAAAATAGCTCCTGAGTTTAAGACCTCAGACATGGTATTCACAAATATCCTCAGAAAATGGGACAGCTGTACTTATTATTTTGCCAGCTTCCTAAAAACCTATTTGCTTGAAAGTTCCTGAAGTGGCATTTGGGGTCTTTGCTGCCTTGTGTGTGCATATGACTTGTAAAAATGAGGATGTATATTTCAGATTACATGGCACAGAATCTCTTCTTGCCTCTGAAGCTGTTAAATGTATTTGGATGCTTCCCAAGAGAAAGAAAAAAGATTTGTGTAATCTAGTCTCCATCTGTGGATACTCTGGTTTGCTGGAACGAAAATTGCCTAGAACCAAACTTTATTATATTCATTTCTATTAAAATCCAAGTACAGACCAGACATATTAAGATGTCAAATTTAATGTGGGGCCTCACACTACCAAATATAGTTCTTGTTTAAGCTGTACATGTTGTATGTAGCAAAGTCGAAAAGTTTGTGTGTGGGACAAGACTTGATGAAAAGGCACCATTCCCAGATGTTACTTCCTTTATTTTTAGTAATAGCCTTAAGTGAACGGGTGGTAACTGCTGTAGAGAGATGCTTACCGGCCTGAGGGGAGTTCTGAGATTTGAAAAGACCAACAACTCCCTTCCCATGGAATCCTCCAGATCGGAGGAGCAGAGTACCACTTCTTGAGTTCTTCCAACATACAACAGGCAGGCGATTGTGTCGATAGCAGCGGGCTACTCTCGGTAAACTACTGTCCTGTACAGCTTGAGGTACGACTAAAAGGCCAGGATAGCTTCAGAGACACAGAAGGGAGAACGGAATGATTGGGGGAAGGAACAGAGGGGAAGAGAAGGGAAAGAAATGAGAGAAGAGGGAGAAAGAATATAAGAATATGAATATTAATATCATAGTAATTTTCTAAGATTCAGAAACATATTAGTTGAAGGATAAGATATTTATTTATTTTTAAATTTTATTTTTATTTTCGTAGTGACAGGGTCTCATTTTGTTGCCCAGGCTGGTCTCAAACTCCTGGGCTCAAGTGATCCTCCTGCCTCAGCCTCCCAAAGTGCTGGGATTCTGGGCATGAGCCATTGTGCCTGGCCAACATATGTCAAATACGGAACTGTTTCAACTCCTGAATTCTTCAGGGATTGAGAAGAAAATCCCTAGATGGTGAAAATAGCTAACTCATCCACTGATCTGTAGTCTTTTTTGAAGGGTTCCTTTCAGTGATATTGCAGACTTCTGCTGAATAAGCTTAGAAAATAAAAATACTATGTAGAATTATTTAAAAGTCCTCTGTTGAATTATTTCCCTTGCCTTACAATAAGATTAGCAGATTAATATCAACTTTATAAGAATGACAAGTCAAACTGTCAACAATTCATAGATCACTGAGATGACAGCAGAGGATAAAGCATGCCAATATTAGACCACCTGAGATGGTGAAAGGCCTAAAAACCAAAACCAAATTATTTTTGGCATGAGAACATATGTTCAAATATCAAATGAGTTTAATTAGTTAATAACACTACATCTTGATACTTATTTTAAAAGATTAGCTTATAAAGATACAGGATATGATGCTGGGAAAATAACATATAAAAGTACATATAGATTAATAAATGCAAGAAGATAGGCGGGCTTCAGAGTCATTTTTTTTTTTTTTTAGTTTACTTAGAAATATTACACTAAACAGATTTTAAATTTATAACCTCCTAACCACTAATCCTGTATCTTTTTTTTTTTGGTGGTTTTTAAATTTTGGTAAAATATACCTAATATAAAATTTACCATGCTATCCTTTTTTAAGCGTACAAACCAGTGGCATTTAGTACTTTCACAATGATGTGCAACTACCACTACTATCCAATTCCAGAACTTCTTTTCCCTTTTCTTGATAAGAACCAGAGCTGAGAAGAGGGAGAGGAAATCCAGTTTATGGTCACATAAATCATAACCTTCAGCTGCCTTACTGAACGCCAAATTAACTTTCCATACTTAACTAATGATACTTTGGAAGCATTCTGAAAGTCTAAGGCTTTGGTGTGCTAGGAAGTTGCGGCCTGAATTTTTCTAATACCACAAACTGATGAAAAGACCAAGCTACAGACGTAATTAATCACTCATGAAGACTGACAAGGCAGTTCCATAATTAGGACCCTCTATCTGCACTTGAATAACGGTTTTTCCCAACTTGCTTCCAGATACAATGTGTATTAGATAAGAGAGTAATGTTTAATGTCTCCAGGAGCTGCTTCAATCACTCCTTCCCTCCCTGCACCCTGTAGTGGCCCATCTCCTCATTCCACTGTGAATGAGCACCGCACACAGACCATGCTCTGTTACATGCAAGATCTATGGCTCTCTCCTGCTACCAGACAGGGGCTTTCATGACAGCTGGATAGCCCCTAGTGCTGGGGCAAATAGTGTTGAGCCTAAAGACCAAGAGAAGCGACTCTCAGTACCAGTCTCAATTTGTAATGAAAGATATCAATTGCCCTGCCACTCATTCTAACCTACTACTCAGAGCTTTCAGTTCTGGGCTCCACAGTTAACTCTCAAGAGTTAGACTAGGCTTCAGAAGCTTCTGTGGAAACTTTAATTCAGGCAGAATTCACATACAAATGCTCAAAACCTAGGTGATGTCACTACCACCTAGGTCAAGAAATGGACCACTACAAGCATCCAAGAACTTGTATTTCCTCCCAGTCACTATTATCCCCTCTTCCTTAAGGATTACCACTATCCTGCCTGGCATGGTGGCTTACACCTGTAATCCCAGCATGCTGGGAGGCCAAGCTGGGAGGATTGCTAGAGCCTACGAGTTTGAGACCAGCCTGGGCAACACAGTGGGACCTCTTCTCTACATACATACATACATAAAAGAAGAAGAAAACCAGCCAGGTTTGGCGGCATGTGCCTAGTCCAAGCTACTCGGGAAGCTGAGGTGGAAGGATCACCTGAGCCAGGGAGGCTGAGGCTCCAGTAAGTTGAAATTGTATCACTGCACTCTGGCCTGGGAGACAGACCAAGACCTTGTCTTAAAAAAAAAAAAAAATTACTACTATCTTGACTGCTAACAATGTGGGTGAGTTTTGCTTCTTTTTGAATTCTATATAAAGGGAATAAACAGAATTTATTCTTTCATGTTTGGCTTCTTTTGCTCAATATTATGCTTATGAGATCCATCATGTTATTGTACTGACATGTAGTTTGTTCATTTTCATTACTGTATAGTATTTCACTGTGTGAGTATAATGCCATTTATTTATCTATTCTTTTGTTGATTTTGAGTAGTTTCTAGTTTTTTATTATTAATAATCTTGCCATGAACATTTTTGTAAATGTCTTTTGGAGCACATATATATTTCTGCTAGAAATTCTACTCCACATAAGAGGAGAATTTCTAGGTAATAGGTTATGAATATGTTTAGTAGATGTTTAAATGTTTAGACACCACTAGACAACTTTCCAAAGTCATTTAACGAATTTAAAGTCCTACTAGGAACGAATAAGAATCCACTTGCTCAGTGTCCTTCCTAGCACTTTGTACTGCTGGTCTATTTTAAATAGCAATCATTTTGGAAGGTATATAGTAGTTTCATTGAAACTTAAATGTTTATTTATCTGAAGACTAATAAGCATCTTTTCAGAATTTTTTTCTCCCAAGATATCCTCTTTTGCGAAATGCCTGCTAAAGTCTCCTGCCGTTTTTCATTGCCTTTTTACTCTCTTGATGGTATCTCCTGATGTACAGAAGTTCTATATTTATCAATTAACAACCAACCTATCGTTTTATTGTTGTAACCTTTCACATATAGTTCTATAGGCCAATGGGAATTAGCTTTTGTAAATGGTATAAGGTAGGTGTCAAGATTAATTTTTTCCAGCTCTTTTCCTCTCCGGCTGTGTAAGGATAGGCCGCCATCATGAACGACTCAGTAACTATCCGCACTAGAAAGTTCATGACCAACCGACTGCTTCAGAGGAAACAAATGGTCATTGATGTCCTTCACCCTGGGAAGGCAACAGTGCCTAAGACAGAAATTTGGGAAAAACTAGCCAAAATGTACAAGACCACACCGGATGTCATCTTTGTATTTGGATTCAGAACTCAATTTGGTGGTGGCAAGACAACTGGCTTTGGCATGATTTATGATTCCCTGGATTATGCAAAGAAAAATGAACCCAAACATAGACTTGCAAGACATGGCCTGTATGAGAAGAAAAAGACCTCAAGAAAGCAACGAAAGGAACGAAACAACAGAATGAAGAAAGTCAGGGGGACTGCAAAGGCCAATGTTGGCGCTGGCAAAAAGTGAGCTGGAGATTGGATCACAGCCGAAGGAGTAAAGGTGCTGCAGTGATGTTATCTATGGCCATTGTGGATTTTTCACAAGCAGCTTAATAAACTAAAAACTTTCGTGTGAAAAAAAAAAAAGATTAATTTTTCCCAGCATCCTTTATTGAAAAAACAGCTTATATGTGCTGCTCTTAAGTGTTACTTTTATCTTAAATCAAGTGTCCACATGTTGGGCTGTTTCTGTTTAATATATTTCGTATTTTGCTCCATCGGTCTGTTTGTCCATCCTTGTGTCAATCCTATACTGTCAATTACTGTATCTTTACAAAAAGTCTTGACATCCTACAGTATTATTCTGTAAGACTATCTTGACTACTCCTTGCCTTCTGCATATTTAGGTAACTTTTAGAATTATCCTTTCAATTTCCATTAATATTTTGCTGAGATTGGAACTTTGTTGATTCTATAAAACAAATACAGGAAAATTCAGTTTTAGAATATTCAATATTCTCATCTAAGAACTTGAAATATGTACTTATTTAGCTCTTTGATGATCTTCAATACTGTTTTAAGTATTCCATGTAGATATCTTACACAGGTTATTAAATTCATTCCTAAGTAATGTTTTTTAGTGCTACTGTAAATAGTAGAAATAGTACCAAAATAGCATCAGTTTTTGAAAATTTCATTTTGTAACAACTTTTTTAGCATATATGACTAATTATTGTAAATGACCTTGTACCAGTGACCTTATAAAACCCACTTAATAATTTTAAAAGTTTATCTGTAGATTCCTTCAGATTTTCTACATGTGCATTTTGGTCATCTGTGAGTAATGGCAGTTTTATTTCTTTCTTTTCAATCTTTATACCTTTGTTTACTTTTTTAGCCTCTTTGCACTGCCTAAGACCTATAGTACAACACTGAATAGAAATGGTGATAATGGGCATCCTTGTCTGGATTTCAGAGAAAAAGGTTTTAATATTTTATTTATTTTTAAAATAAGTAATTTCTTATGTAGAATTTTTAAGACAGAAGATTAAGGAGTCACTAACTGTTCCACTGTAGACTTCTCTGAGGCCTTTGGGGTGCTACTTGTGGGGAACTCATTCTTACTCTATTTTGCTGAGAGCTTTTTTCTAAAAATCATAAATGTGACAAAGAATACAGAACTTATAGAAATACAAATTTAAAAATAAAACTCAAAAGTATATTTTGCATTTGCAAAAATGCTTTTCTTTATATAATGAAGTTCTTTTTAATTCTGTTAATGTGGTAAATTACACTGACTGATTTTCAGATGTCAGGCCAGTACTCTATTCCTGTAATAAGCTCCACTTGGTCTTAATAAACTGCCGTGTGAAAAATAAATCTTTTGTCATTATGAACCATCCTTCCTTATTGCTTTTAAAGTCTACTTTGATATTCATATAGTGACAACAACTTTTTTTAAAAGTAGTTTTGCATGGTATATTTTATTTTTTCCATCCTTTCACTTTCTGCCTTTTTGTATACTTATATTTTAGATATGCCCCTTAAAAGCAGCAGAAAGCTTTTCTCTCTCTTTTTTTCTTTTTTTGGGACGAAGTTTCGCTCTGTTGCCAGGCTAGACTGCAGTGGCATGACCTCGGCTCACTGCAACCTCTGCCTCCTGGGTTCAAGCAATTCTCCTGCCTCAGCCTCCCGAGTAGCTGGGACTACAGGTGCCTGCCACCATGCTCGGCGAAAGCAAACTCTATCCTCTTTCTTTGGAGCATTTAGTCAAAAATTAATGCAATTATGGATATATTTGAATTTAAATCTACCATCTTACCACTTGTTGTTTATTCCATTTGTTCTGTGTCCCCTTTTTTTCTTTCTTGCCTTCTTTTGGATTATTTTTTATTATTCCATTTCCTTCCTTCTCATAACTTAATAGATACATATTACTTTTTACCACCATAAATGCTTTATAACAAGTGTTCTATTAAGTCATCTATTAAAATTTTATTTTACTTCTGACAGATTGGAATGATAAATGAGTCTGTTTTCTCAATGGCTGGCATAATTTTGATAGCAAACTTCCCAAACAGCAGGACATAACACCCCAACAACATAACTTATCTTCAGAGAAAATGTAGTTAGAATGACAGAGAATTCCAGAAAAATTACTGCATAGTCAAAGTCGCAGTTTTTCAGCACTTCATGCAAAATGTTTATTTGGCCACAATCTCTAACTATATTCCCAACTTGTTTCTCAAGTTTCACATTAGTATTTGTAAACTTAAATTGTCATTTAAAATGTCGTATCTATCTTTAATGGCAACAGGGTTGAAAACAACAGTAGCATGAAGAGAACTTTCTAAAATATGTACAAAGCTTACATTTACAAAGTGCTTTCAGAGCTGTTTAATTAAAATAAGAATTTATAAATGCAAAGAAAACAACTTACCTGGAGATGAAAATGACTAAACTTATGGATGGTGAAAATGTAGTTTTAGAAAATATATATTTACATACAGTAAAGCATGGAATAGGGCTCAACATATTTGAAAAATAGTGAGAGATGACAAGAACAGAAAAAAAGTGTCTCTTCATTTACATCCTTTAAGTAATATTTCCTTGGAAATATTCTAATTAGACCATATAAGAAAGCCTTGCCTACACCTGGGTCAGCAAATTATAGCCTATGGGCCAAAACTGGCCATGCCCACTCATTTTCTTACTGTCTGTGGCTGCTTTTGTGGCACAGCTGAAGAGCAGCAACAAGAGACTATGGCTCACAAACTGAAAACATTTACCGACTGACCCTTTATAGAAAGAGTTTGTGGCTCCCCAGCCTACAAAAGACTTTCACGTCTTCTATCGGCCTGGGTAAATCCTATTCTTACTTCAAATTATCTTTAGTCATGCTAGAAAAGAAGCAAAATGGGAAGAGAAAGGCAAGAGAAATTCATAAAGGGAGCAAGTATTTTTTACCTTTCACCTTTTCACCTACTAGAGGTACTTTTCAGTAAGGTAATTGTTCTGAGAATGCCAGTGAGATGCTTGCTCATATCCTAGAGACCTTGTTCTTATTTTCAGGCATTTTTATCTATCTCTGGGCTATGGATGCAAATGGCCTATTAAAGATTCAAATGAGAAGAAAGGAAAGAAGACCTCTCTTTGGGGTTCACAGACATACTTACCTCCGGCAGAGTGAATACATCCTGTTAGAGGCAGTAATTCGAAAATACTCTGGTCTTGAACGGGAAGAGCTGCCACTAATGGTTCCTAAACCTAAACGCTGATAGTCTCTGAAACAAGCTTTTTCTACCAACTGTTCCATTGTAGACTTCTCTGAGGCCTTCAGGGTGGTACTTGTGGGGAGCTCACTCTCATCTGAAACTGGGATGATAGAGACAGATATTGAAGAAACGATTAGCTCAAAGCAAAGGATTAAAAACTTCCTTTTGGGCTGGGTGCGGTGACTCACGCCTGTAATCCCAGAGCTATGGGATGCCGAGGCGGTCGGATCATGAGATTAGGAGTTCAAGATCAGCCTGGCCAACATGGTAAAATGCTGTCTCTACTAAAAATACAAAAGATTAGCCGGGTGTGGTAGCATGCCCCTGTAATTCCAGCTACTCGGGAGGCTGAGGCAGGAGAATTGCTTGAACCCAGGAGGTGGAGGTTGCAATAAGCCAAGACCGCACCACTGCACTCCAGCCTGGGCAACAGAGCGAGACTCCGTCTCAAAACAACAACAACAACAACAAGAAACTTCCTTTTGAAGAAGACCCACTAAGACAGGTTTACATTAGGATGACAAATATTATGTATATCACAAATTAAATCATGTAACTTCTGTGAGGAATCACACTTAAATAAACATAAATGAAACTGTAATGCATAGTCAATAAATAAAATAACACTAATTCAACTAAAAATGCCAGGAAAATAATACCATTTAAATAATTTCTAAAAACAATACTTTTCAGACCATAAACTTTTATTAGAAATTTCTGGATTAACCAGAAGTTAACTAGAGGAAAAAAGAACCTATTTCCTCAGAGAGGGATAAATAAGTTATACATGTATTTTTCCTGGAAATATTGTTGTTAGAGGATGTGGTATACATGGGAAACCCCCTTGCAGTTTTGCAATCACAGGTTACAAATGAGAAGAAAGGAAAGAAGACATCTCTTTGGAACCCTTTATGATTTTAGATGGGAAGAATTTACTCAATAATCAAGTATTTTAGGGATGCTTTTTTTTTTAGGGAGGCTTTTTTTTTAAAGGACATTCCTAATTGGTACTGCATGTTCTAACTGAAAAAAAAATTTCATGTTAAAAACTGTCCTAATTTACTTCCCTATTTATTTTGAAAGTAAGAGACATCAAATCATGCTGTCAAAGTTTTTGAAAATTACTCATATACTCTTATGCCCTAAGTGGATGCAAATAAATAAATAAATAAAAGGAGAAAAAAAAAAGAAAATTACTCAAAGTACTAATGTGCAGGCAAAGATATGGCCTTCTTTCATTAAAATATATTTTTAAAAAGCAAAAAATCAACAGCCAAGTGTCTCAATTTGTGAACTTCAATTTGTGTTTCAATTTGTGAATTTCACAATACAGTATAATCAGATATCAATTTTATGTGTTGGCCTTTTATTTTTAGAGGAGCAAAGAACATTATATAATTTGGTCTTTTAGTAGAATAATTGTCATAGAATAACAGGTTTTGTTCCATGAAATAATAAAAAAATTGAGTTAAAGGAGTCAATAGTGATGGGTAGCAATAATATTTTTATGGTTTGACATGACTGTGAAAAGACCAGGGTTTCAACAAATGCTTACTTCAGTAACGCAACAGTGGGTATTTTCTTTGCCCCAAGCTTTAGTATGTACATTCTCACCCAGGGCATGCATACACATATACAAAATCACATAGGTTCTTTTCTTTCTTTTTTTGAGACAGTCTCGTTCTCTCACCCAGGCTGGAGTGCAGTGGTACAATCTTGGCTCACTACAACCTTCTCTTCCCAGGTTCAAGCAATTCTCATGCCTCAGCCTCCTCAGCAGCTGGGACTACAGGTGCTCACCACCACACCTGGCTAATTTTTTGTATTTTTAGTAGAGAAAGGGTTTTGCCATGTTGGCCAGGTTAGTCTTGACCTCCTGGCCTCAAGTGATCTGCCTGCCTCAGCCTCCCAAAGTGCTGGGCTTACAGGCATTAGCCACTGTACCCAGCCCACATAGGTTCTTTATCCCAGCAACTGAAATGGAGACCTGTTAGCCAGTGCTCTCTCTAAAGATGAGGTTTCCTTCTTTCTTTCTTTTTTTGGAGACGGAGTTTTGCTCTTGTTGCCCAGGCTGGAGTGCAATGGCATGATCTTGGCTCACCATAACCTCCACCTCCCATGTTCAAATGATTCTCCTGCCTCAGCCTCCCAAGTAGCTGGGATTACAGACATGTGCCACCATGCCTGGCTGATTTTTTGTATTTTCAGTAGAGGTTGGGTTTTTCCATGTTGGTCAGGCTGGTCTCAAACTCCCGACCTCAGGTGATCTGCCGGCCTCAGCCTCCCAAAGTGCTGAGATTACAGGCATAAGCCACCAGGTCCAGCAAGGTTTCTTTCTTAACATGTTGTTCTTAGCAGTAGTTCTTGAATAACTACTGGTGACTGACTCTAAGATCATGAGGCGGGGAAAAAAAAGTGTCATGGCATTTTGCCTCCCATCAGCTTTATAGTGCTGATTTCATAGTGTATTTGATACTGAGGTAAGAATGGGAAACAGTTTGCATTAACTTTCTTCCTCTATTTTCCCCACTGAGAAGTATTTTAGCTGTTCTTTCAAATATTTAGCGAGTATTTTTTCTTCTAAGTATTCCTTCATCTTGGGTCCTCCATTTTGATTAAGAGAACCAACAATGTTCTTACCAAAAACTGTAATCTTCAGCTTGAAATGTTCAATGTCCTTATGTTAAATTCTTGTTCTAGAAGAATAAGATAGAGGGGACTACCCTACATGGAAATTTCCTTGGCAGTGAGGTTTCCTTCTTTCTTCTTTTAATGAGACCCACATAAACTGGCCAATTAGCTATACGGATTTAGTAAAGAAGTACAATTTAACAAAATGTTACCTGAACAATAGAATACTGGGAAAATAATTTTTCCCCAGTTCTAAGAAGCTGGTAAGTGCTTCTGTCTTCTCATGAGATCTAGGTTTTTGTGAATCAAGATTTAAGTGCAACTACATCTTACTGTCTTATTCATATAAGAAATAAAATTGAATAATGAAGGAAATTCGAGTTCTCACATACCAGATACATCATCATCTTCATTCCATCCAGGACGATTTGCTCTTTCTTCCACAATTGTCCCTGTTTTCTTCTTCAGTAAATATTGTCGTCCAATTGTCATTTTCCCTGCCCTTTTGGCACCTTTCACAATCGTTTTTGAGAAGGTGCTACAAGTCATAAAACCAAGGAGAAAGTCAACTTAATATAAAAGCACTACTTGTATTGTTGACACCTACTTAGCTCAAATTGTTTTTTCTCCTTTCCCACAGCCACTACTGGTCCAGACTTTTGTTAAGCCTCTCCTTCTTTAGGTTACTTTTAATATGGCAGTAGACGAATTTCCTGTAAGATACCATTGTCATCAGGATACTGTTTTAGGCAAAACGTGCAGAAAAATGTAAAGTGACACACAAACTATTTATCACCCCAAATTTAAACTCCTTGGTTTGGCTTTTTGGTCAAGCCTCCCCTGAACCCAGTCTGGTTATCCCCATGCCACTGTCCCCACCACAGCTCCCACAAAGCATGCTTGCAGGAGTCCTCTGACATGGAAAGCCAGCCTGCGCCCTTCTCTACTCACTCAAACTCTCTTTCTACCAACTCACAGGCCTTTCTCTGAGATCATATGACCTTTATAGTTGGCAACACATTTGCTTATTTCTTAACTGTTTTAAGTGTGTATATGCGATGTCCTCCCTCTAATTAGCTGTAAACCTTCTGAAGCCTAGAAAAATAATATAATTCCCCTTTTTTAAGGGGAGAAAAGTAAGAAATCAGAAATTTGTGTATACTTTTGAGAATCAGTTTTAATGAAAGGGAAACTAGGTTGTAAATCACTTGGACCTAAAAGTACGTTATTAATTCAATTTACCCCTTCTTGCTGATGGAAAATATAGGCAATCCAGAGAATTAAACAGAGAACCTATCTCCTGACTAATCAGATGGGGGTAAAGATTCTGAAGACTGTTCTTGATTATGTTCTTCTCTATGACAAAGAACTCTGTTGGTGTTTTCTTGCCATTCAGTAAAAAGTGGTAAGGCTTCTTTTATTGTCAAATAGTTTCACCAGACTCTGTCTTTAGTTGTCTGTAATGTAAACCTGAAGGTTATAAAACAAGTTTGAGACAACTGCTGGGAATCATAAAATACTGATATTTCCTAAATTAAACCTACTGTAAATCACTTGTGTAGCTTTTATTTTTATTAGTGGGCTTTCTAGCAAAAACTGGAAAGCCTGCTAGACAAATTCTAAAAGAGCTGTAACAATAGGTGTAACTTAAGCTCAATGGAATTTTTGAAATTTTTTTCCCAGCTAAAGCTGTATCTTTTGTTTCATATACATAGGCAACTCTTAAAATTTTTAAATTGCTGTATCTCTGTTGCAGCTGATACAACAGGCTTGATGCACGTATATATTTCTAAAACAAATATAAATATATGTGTTTCTGATAGTTTCTAAATGTAAAATACCACACAAAGCTTTGTTTTTTCCATTCAAGGCTGGGATAACAAACATCAGAGGCTCCTCTGTGACCCTATGGTGCTAACACAAGATGCTTGGCCCACTGCTATAAATCCCTAGGAATCTGCTCATGCTTCAGCACCCCATATCTCAATATTTCTGGTCTCCCTCGCTTACCAGGTAATATAGGTGGCTAGCTGCGCAACTGAGAAATGATATACTGTCTGGAACCTCAAATCTTCTATAATCCCCAATCTACCCTACTTTCAGGCAAAGAAAAGACCTCTTTTCCAAAGTCTGCAAACTTCTCCCTAGTATTATAATCTGTATTGGCAGATGCCCAAATTCTACATGGTTAACAGTGAATGAACTTTTACCCCTTATATTTTATCACTAATGGAAGATAATTTAAAACGATTGTTATTTGTAATAACTGAAGTTTAAAACTTTCAACATAAATTTCTAAAAACTTTAATTAGAAAATAAGGGTTCATACTAAAGAAATATGACAACTAAATGCAATGTGTGATCCTGGATTAGATCCTGGACCAGGAATAAAAAAGTACCTAAAAAGGATCATTAACACAAAGTGAATACAGGCTCCGGTTAGATAAGAGTTTTATATTAATTAAATTTTCTGGTTTTGATTACTGTACTGAGCTTATACAAGACAATGTCAGGCAAAGGGAGGGAATGCCTTAGGACAAATAGCTAATGCATGCGGGGCTTAAAACCTAGATGACAGGTTGATGGGTGCAGCAAACTACCATGGCACATGTATACCTATGTAACAAAC
>NW_016107580.1:997938-1001747 GCF_001604975.1 Cebus imitator | reverse complement strand
ATGTTGACCAGGATGGTCTCGATCTCTTGACCTCGTGATCCACCTGCCTCGGCCTCCCAAAGTGCTGGGATTATAGGCGTGAGCCACCGCGCCCGGCCAACATACAATTTTTAAATTAAAATAATAATAATAATAAAAGCCTTAAAAAGGTTTACTTGCCATACATGGCTAGTTAGTAAGCAAAATCATTTGTCTTCAAGTCAGTTTCTTTAAGACTATTTCATCTACAATGGGATAGGGAACTGTACTAGCAAACATGCTCTTCTCATTTTTCAACTGCTTGGTTCCAGATAGGGAATTTGGCCTAATAAAGTCTCTTCCTAACCAGATACAACAAATGTAGGAAGAAAAAAAATCCATTTGACTAGAATCTTAACCAGTACAGCTAGGGAATATTCGAGTGTGGAGTTCTTTGGTAGTTGGAAGTGTGAGGAAATCCCTAGGCAGCCAACGGTTTCAGGTGATGGGAGGTCTGGGGTCTAAAGGTCAGCAGCCTTACATTTCACACAATTAGCACAGGAGCCAGTAGGGGAGATCCTTGACTAGAAGGAATGAGGCAGGAAGTGGCATTCTTAAAAATCTGAGAAGTCATGAAGAATAGGAAAAGCAAATTATTACAAACTGAGAGTTTAAAAAAAGGAAAAACTAAGAAAAGGCCACTTCCTCCAGGGTCTGGTTTGCATCAGTAACTCTACTGGTTCTGATATAGTCACAAACCCCTGGAAAACCCCTTGCTTCATCAGGGGTATGCAACTGGTACCAACAGAACTTTAGCCCTAGCTGGCTGGGCACTGTGGCTCACGCCTGTAATCCCAGCACTTTGGGAGGCCGAGGCGGACAGATCACAAGGCTAAGAGATTAAGACCATCCTGGGCAACATGGTGAAACCCTGTCTAATAAAAAAATACAAAAATTAGCTGGGCGTGGTGGTGCGTGCCCATAGTCCCAACTACTCAGGAAGCTGAGGCAGGAGAATCGCAAGTACCCTACAAGGCGGAGGTTGCAGTGAGCCAGGATCAAGCCGCTGCACTCCAGCCTGATAACAGAGTGAAAAAACAAAAACAAAAACAAATAAACAACAAAAAAAAAGTTTAGCTCTAGCTATACTTTATACTTTCCACAGAACAGCCATAAGGAGTTTCCTTCTGAAATAGATGCTAAGACAAATGCTTTTTATCTGAAGGCTTCATCAAACAGGTATTAAGGCATAACTTGGCAGAGAATGAGAAACAACTGTATGTGTCTACATTTCTAAGATCACTCATTATTGAGTATCTGTTGGTACTCTGAGTTGGCAAAGGGGCTCCAGGAATTAAATCCAAGACTATTCACGAGTTTACTTAGTTAATGATTGCCCTCTCAGACCCTCTGATCTTCCCCATCCTCGTCCTCTTAACTTCTGAGCACACGATCACAGAAAACGGCCACGGTATCATTCAATTTTTGAAAATGTCTGAATAATAAAAGAATGGCTTCCTTTTTTAATACCTGAAAAGATGCTGACGTGATCTGCAGTCCTTCTTGCATATTCTGTTGCAGCTGGTTCTGCATGGTAATCTTCTTCTCCTTGGTGATGGAGGCAATGGGAAAGCTCCGCACAACTGTCTGCTCACCCACTGGAAACAGGACACAGTTTCAGCAACTATACTTTATAGCTCACTAGTAGATTGCCTACTGCTCACTTAATCAGTCTCTGCTGGAGAAATGTATTTGAAGAGGACACTGCACAGGGATGCAGTGAAGGAAAGTGCCCTTCACTCCAGGAAACAATTGTGTCTCAGGAGGTGCAAGTGACTTACATTTCACACAATTAGGATAGGAGGCAATAGAAGGGATTCTTGACTAGAAGGAATAAGGCAAGAACTGGAATTCTTGGAAATTTGAGAAGTTAGAGACAAGTGACTTGCCACTCCTGAGACATAATCCTTTCCTGGAGTAAAGGAACTGTGACAGCCAGCCTTCATTCTTTCTATCTCAACCTACTGTGTGCTACACAAGATTTAAGTGCCACACTGGTTTAACAGAACTTTATAAGAAGAGAGGTCTTATACAAAAGAAAAAGAAAAAAAGAAAAAAAAAAAAGAAAGAAAGTACTCCTGAAGTACTGAAAACACATCCAAGATATTTAATGTAAGGATAAAGCAACAGAGAACAAGTATTTAAAGTTTGTTTCCTTATATGGTAAGAGGTGTTATACTATGTACACAAGCCTTGCATATACAAGCCTGGACTTAGGTCCAAGATTTTTAGTTTAACTATTAAAGCAAACATGGGAAAATATAAATAATTATTTATCAAGTACCTGAGGTTATGAAGATGAGAGTCTAGAAAAAAAGTAGCACACTCAAAACCTCCCTTGAAGAGCTTCCAGTTTCCCGTGGGAGGAAAGTCACATGCAGAATATAATAATACGTGGTTAGCTCCTAGGTTTGAGGGAACAGACTACAGGGATTTGAATATTGCAGAGAAGGATTTTTGCATGCTAGATGGATAGACAATGATTTCTGAAAGAAGTGAGGGGGAAGGTAGGCTTTAAAAGAAGTGTAGAATCTGGATTTGCAGAAGGGAAAGGAAGAGCATTTTAGGCAGTGGTAGAGGAACATAACAGGAGTGGCAAAGAACAAGGCCTCTCAGCTAGTAAGCCAGGGTGGGGAGAGGGTTGAGAGATGTGAACTAGGTTCATCTTATTTAACAGTCCAGACATTTCTTCATTTATTATAATCAGAATCCTAATTCCCTGGATCTATCCATCTGTAATCTAGAATAATTCTGGCTATTTTTTTTACATCAAGCTCATATCCAGAAGCTAAGCAAAGTCAGGATGTACATAGGATTTAAGTTTTAGGATGCATTAAACACCTACGTTTCTATAACATATAAAATTATAAGATTTCTATGTGTCATTAAAGGAGAAATTTTAAATTTGAAAAGGAAATAAGCAAATAAAAAGATTTTCTTTGATAAAAGTAATTTTCCTAATAAGTGAAATTAATCCAAAATTTGAAAGGAAAAAGCAAGATATGATATTTCTTTTTTTTTTTTGAGATGGAGTCTCACTCTGTCTCCCAGACTGGAGTGCACTGGTGTGATGTCAGCTCATTGCAACCTCTGCATCCTGGATTCAAGTGACTCTCCTGCCTGAGCCTCCCAAGTAGCTGGGATTACAAGCACGTGCCACCACACCCAGCTAATTTTCTGTATTTTTAGTAGAGATGGGGTTTCACTGCATTAGCCAGGATAGTCTTGATCTCCTGGCCTCATGATCTGCTGGCTTTGGCCTCCCAAAGTGCTGGGATTATAGGCGTGAGCCATCGTGCCTGGCAAATATATATATATATATTTTTTGAGACAGAGTTTTGTTCTTGTTGCCCAGGCTGGAGTGCAATGGCACTATCTTGGTTCACCACAACCTCTGCCTCCTGGGTTCAAGCGATTCTCCTGCCTCAGCCTCCCAAGTAGCTGGGATTACAAGCTTGCGTCACCACACCCGGCTAATTTTGTATTTTTGGTAGAGACGGGGTTTCTCCATGTTGGTCAAGCTTGTCTCGAACTCCTGTCCTCTGGTGATCCGCTTGGCTCAGCCTCCCAAAGTGCTGGGATTACAGGCGTGAGCCACTGCGCCCAGCACAATATATTTCACACTAAGCATTACTTTGTTTTCTTTAAAATAAATAAATTACAGCAATTTAAATGACCACATAAGTATCACATGTGTATGTGTCCAAAATGTATGTTTATGGCCATTAATCTCACAAAAGTCCTACTATAAAAATTATAAGTACTGTATAGCTTCTTTTAAAAGTACATTT
>NW_016107580.1:962124-997868 GCF_001604975.1 Cebus imitator | reverse complement strand
AGAGTCTCACTCTGTTACCCAGGCTGGAGTGCAATGGTGTGATCTTGGCTCACTGCAACTTCCGCCTCCCAGGTTCAAGCGATTCTCCTGCCTCAGCCTCCCAAGTAGCTGGGACTACATGTGCCCACCACCACACCCAGCTAATTTTTGTATTTTTAGTGGAAACAGGGTTTCACTATGTTAGCCAGGATGGTCTCGATCTCTTGATCCCATGATCCGCCCGCCTCGGCCTCCCAAAGTGCTGGAATTACAGGTGTGAGCCACTGCGCCTGGCCTACATTTGCTTTCAAATACAATTTATGTACAGTAATATGAAGGAGCTGGCTAAGACATTTTTTTCTCCTTTCACTTTTTCAAAATAAGCAGTACTATTCTTACAAATTCATCTTTTCTTATTTAATTTTATAAACTTTTTGCATATTATATGGTAAGCAGTCTTTTATGACTGATACACTAAGTCATCTTGATTCTATTCAACCTAGGAATAATGCAACTGTTAAGATTTAAAAGATAATACATTTTATACATATGAATTCTGTTGTCCAACATATGCATAGCACAGAGTGCATACTCATCAAATGCTTCTAAATAAATAACTTCAGAGAAGAAAGGAACTTTAGTGATCATTTAGCCCAGTGGCTCTCAATCACAATCACTTGTGGGGCTAAAAAAATACACTGATGGCTGGGTCTCCCTATTTCTACTGCTTCAGATTCTAATTCAATTGTTTGAGGGTTGGGCCCAGAAACTGGTATTTTTTTTAAAGATTCCCAGATAATTCAAATATGCAGCCAATGTTAAGAACCAATGAATTATCACCAATGAAAGCCCAATCTCCCAATTTTATAAAAGAGGAAAATAAAGTCCAGAAAGGTTACGTGACTTACTTAAGTCACTGAGCTTTGACTTGGAGTTCTGTTGTTTTGCCCAAAGTCTCAATTATGTGCTTTTCCCATCAACAAGAGCATTTTACATATCGACAACAGTGAATTTAAGAAGATAATGCAGATTACTTCTGGTAGGGCATGCTATTCTTTTCTAATATAGAAGGTTATATTGAATAGTAGAAAATAGAAGTACAGGAGTTTAGCAAGTCAAGAGAAGTTGTCTCCTAAAAGGGAGCTGGGGTTAATTGGAATGGAGTAAGAGGGAAGTGGGATTAGTTGGTGCTGGACAACTTTGTGATGCTTAGCATATCCTTCCGCAAAAAGGTTCACGTGTCTGCAAGACCTTAGTTTTACAGTTAACTGTAGCACTCCGAAAGCTGGGACAAACCAGCAGGGGATATATTCAGCAGTTAGATAGAGTGCATATCCCTAGGTTATAATACTCTGTCTCATGAAATTATAATTATTTCAGCAAATGAACCCTTAATTTATTGTTTAGAATATAATGCTTTGTTCTTCAAATAAAAATCTATGACCCAAATTATCTTTAGCTTTGACCGACTAAAGTATTCTCCCAAAATACCTGTGTGGCAAAAAGCTTACTTTGGGTTTAAAATGATCTGCAAATCACTGTGCACAGATGGAATCAAAACCTCATGTACCACACAGATATCCACGTTCTGATGGCATACCTAACTGATCATGAGGAGTTCCTCTGAAGAGAATTCTGTATGTGGTGAGGAACAAGGCTCCTTCTGCTGGCAGGAGCTGAGGGCCTCCAAGAAGACCACCAGTAGCTTCTTCTCTTCCATCAGGATCCAGCAAGACTCGAAGACCCTCACAGATAATTTCTTCTCCTGGCAGCAGAGCAGGTCTAAGAATCTTGGGCTTACAACAGAAAAAGGTTGACTGATTGATTTTTGGAGACAGGGTCTTGCTTTATTGCCCAGCCTAGAATACAGTAGTGTAATCATAGCTCACTGCAGCCTCAAACATCTGGGCTAAAAAGATCCTCTGACCTCAGCCTCCTGAGCAGCTGGGACTACATGCATGCACCAATATGCCTGGATGATTTTTAAATTTTTTTGTACAGATGGGGTCCTGCTACACTGCCCAGCCTGGTCTCAAACTCCTGGCCTCAAGCAATCCTCCTGCCCCAGACTCCCAATGGGTTAGGATTACAGGCATGTACCACCATACCTGACTAGAGAAAGTATTTTAAACACAACTTTTGTGGAGTTTCTAATACTTAGACCACAGTTATCTTTTCAGATATAGACCTAAAAAACTTAAGCCAGACTTCCCAGATAGTCACATGAGAAAGCTGACTTCGTAAGAGGCAGAAATGAAGTTTATACATCCAAATGTGAAAGGATTCTTTGCAGAACTGTGTAGACGTAAAATCATTGGGAAATAGCTTAAATATCTGAAATATCCATTCAATGAAACCTTTTGTAACCTTTAAAAAATGACATAAATCTGTATGTGTTAACATAGAAAAGTATCTGGAACACATTGGTAAGTGAAAAAAGCAAGTTAGAAACCAGTATGTACATGATAATCCCATTTTTGGAAAAAGAAAAGGAATTTTAAGACTATGAACCAAACTGTTAAAGGCTACGGTATCATGGTAAAGGGTGGAGGTTGTAGAAGTATGGGGAGGACTGCAGAGGACTTTCACTTTGTACGTCTATTTCTTTTATGCTCAAACTTGTACAAAGAACATTATTACTTTTGAAAGTATCTGGACATTATTACTTTTGTTTCTGAAAAAAAATATGGATGAGCTTTTAACAAGACCTGTCCTTCTTGGCCACATAATGAACATTTACACAACTTAGGAAATGCTGACTCAGTAATCACATAATACATTCCTCTGAAGAGTTTAGGGCTGGGGGGGGGAAAAAAAAAAAAAAAAACCTCTCCTGAAAGTTTAATATGTTTATTTTTTACTAAGCAACAAAAACTATATAAATCAGTACTATCCTTTTTGCTGGCTCTAGGGAGTTTAGAGCTAAATGTAAAGCCAAAGTATAATGATCACTGTGTCTCAGGTTTTTGACAGAATTATATTTCCTATGTATCTAGCTTCTTCTCACTCCTTTTAACAAATTAACTAATTAATTAATTTATGAGACTGGGTGTTGCTCTGTCAGCCAGGCTGGAGTGCAATGACACGATCTTGACTCACTGCAGCCTCAACCTCTGATCCTCTCACCTCAGCCTCGTGAGTATCTGCGACTATAGGCACACAACACCACGGTTGGCTAACTTTCAAATTATTTTTTATAGAGATGGGGTTTCACCATGTTGTCCAGGCTGGTCTCAAACTCCTGGGCTCAAGTCATCTGCCTGCCTCCGACTCCCAAAATGGGATGACAGGCGTGAGCCTTGGCTCTTGTCCTCAATTTGTTTTTAATAGTTCTGTTATATAGGCAAGAGGGACCTGAACCATAGTCTACTGGTGCCAGACTAACTACAAAATAATCATCTGAGAGCCTTGTTAAAATACAGATTCCCAGGCCATGTCCTGGGGTACTCCAATTCAGAAGGCTGGGGTTGCATCCAGGACTCTGAATTTTTATCCCTAGATTTTCCAGCTGCTTGGGAGGTATAGTCAGGGAACTTGGGGTTTTCATAATTGCCTTAAATCCTTTTTTTGGGGGGTGGGGGGTGGGAGAAGTAGGCACAGTATAAAATCTTGGGTTGGGCTTAGAGGTTAGAAATGTTCCTAATTTATGCCCTGTCTATAAAAGTAGACTCAAGGAGAGGTTATCATTGCTCCTTTGTTGAATCCAAGGAAAGATTCTGTTCCTATTTCAGTATCCTTTTTATAAGGTTCTATATGACAAACTCCTCTGAAACTTTAATGTACAATTAAAACTGGAGCTGGTGTCTGTAAAACGTTAGGTGAACATACTTTCCTGGAACACAGCAGTCTATTTTTTTTTTTAGATGGAGTCTCAGTCTTGTTGCCCAGGCTGGAGTGCAATGGCACAATCTTGGCTCACCACAAACTCTGCCTCTCAGGTTCAAGTGATTCTCTTGCCTCAGCCTCCCGAGTAGCTGAGATTACAGGCATGTACTACCACATCCAGCTAATTTTGTATTTTTAGTGGAGATGGGATTTCTCCATGTTGGTCAGGCTGGTCTCGAACTCCCAATCTCAGGTGATCCACCCACTTTGGCCTCCCAAAGTGCTGGAATTACAGGCATGAGCCACTGCACCCCACCCTATTGTTTGTTTTTAAGAAGAGATGCTATACCCTGAAAGCATGGAGTTTGAAATTATTACCTTCTGTATAGGTGGAAGTCTTCTGCTTTCTCGATGTACTGCTTCTAGGGTCTCAATGTGCATAGCTACAATTCCTAGGATGAGTCAGAGTATTCCAAATGAAAGAACATAGACAAGCAGAATAAAAACAAATTCTAGGTATTTTAGAATTAAAAATTAATTAAAGTTTAGTGGTTCCTCAGAAAAGTTAAACAGAATTACCATTATGATCCATCAATTCTGCTTCTACGTATATGACCAAAAGAAATGAAAATAAGGACTCAAACTGATATTTATATGTGAATATTCATGTATTACTACTTATTATAGCCAAAAGGGAGGGAGAAACAACTCAAATGTCCATTAACAGATGAATGGATAAAATGTGAGATAGCTATACCATGGAAAATTATTCAACCATAAAAAGGAATTTAATTCTGATACATGCCACAACATGTATGAACCTTGAAAACATTATGGTAAGTGAAATATGTCAAACACAAAGGTACAAATATTATCTAAATCAACTCATATATCTAGAAAAGGCAACTTTACAGAGACAGAAAATAGTAATTTTATATATATAATATATATTATATATACATAATATCTAGATATTATATGTATAAAATATCTAGATATTTAATATCTAGGACAGGCAACTTTACAGAGACAGAAAATTAGAAGTTACCAGGGGCTGGGGGATGGGGAAACAGGAGCTACTGCTTAATGGGTAGAGTGTTTGGGATGATAAAAAAGTTTTATAAATAGATAATAGTGATGGCTGCACAACACTGTAAATGTAATTAATGCCACTGAATTGTACACTTAGATTATTTTATGTTATATACGTAAATTTTACTACAGTTTAAAAACATTTAAAAAATAAATCAGAAAATAAGTAAATAGCATGGTTGAACTACATAGAAGACATGTATTGCCAGGTTTTATGCTGAAACTCAATAATCTCTAACATTCTGATTCTCTAATGTCTGAAAATTGATTACCTGGTATCATGCAATGAAGGCTCTTGATGTGATCCTGAGTAACTCCACTCTCTGTACAAACTTTGTCAATAAATCGGGTAATGAACCGCACAACAGAATTGGCAATGTCATTGTTCTCTGAATCTTCAAACCCACTCTCTGTATCATAGCTCTCAGCTACACTTCCTGCAATACTAAGTCAAGGAAAGAAATCACGGTCAGTACTCAAATGCAACAAATGACTACTATATAGTAATCAATTTACATAGTGATAGAAACATGCTCAAAGAGATACATACTCAAGTAGAAGGCTCACTTAACTCCATGATTCCTTGGTAAGTGACAGTGATAAAACACAATGTTCTACTTGTCTACATTTGGAAACTACTGTCAGGCATTATCCTTTGGACCCAGATTTCCTTCTGTAAGGAATACCTTTTATCACTCTCCCAAAAGGAACTCAGGAACCACAGAAAATAAAGCAAAAGAAGACTCTCATTTATTATAGACTATCTGGGCCTTCTAAAGCAACCTGTCCTCCCAAGTTAATTACTACATGGAGACAAAGTAATATGGCCATCTTTGGCAACTTGGCAACTGAGGAACATGTTCCCTGGAAGGCAAAGTAAGAGAATTTTTCTCAGCAACAAACATATTCTTCCATATGTAAGGACCAAATTGTCCTATGAATCCTTCTCTTGCCAGGATTTATCACTCCCTGAGTAAACTGCAACCCATTTGGCCACTTTGAAGCCAGCATTCTTCTATAGGTGATAAAATCAAGCAAGAGAAAGGAACAAAATTGAAATGGAACAGATGTAAAAAGTCATTCTCTCCCCTTGTTGCTTATTCAGCTCTTACTATTCAACACATCAGATTGCTAATCAGGGAAAAGACGCATTTGTCTGTTCCTACTCGCCTCTCTTTTCTGCAAAGCCAACCACTTTAGCTGAATCAGCGTTAGAGACTGTTAAAGCAAAGCTAAGCAAAGAATATGGCCACCAATATGCAGACTTTGAGATAGCATTGTCATCTATATTGATTATTATTTGTTTTTATTTATTTATTTTAGTGACAGGGTTTCACTCTGTCACCCAGGCTACGGCGCAGTGACACTAGTTGTAATCTCAAACTCCTGGGCTCAAGAAATCCTCTTGCAGCAGTGATTCTCCAGCCTCAGCTTCCCAAGTGGCTCAGGTGTGTGACTACAGGTGTGTGCCAGCACACCTGGCTAATTTTCATTTTTCGTAGAGATGGGGTCTCATTATGTTGCCCAGGCTGGTCTTGAATTCCTGGCCTCAAGCAATCCTCCCACTTTGGCCTCTTAAAGTGCTGGGATTATAAGACAATCAGCCCCATGCCTGGCCTGATGACAACTTTAAAAGAAATATAAAATTCAGTTATTGCTTGTTATAATGGAGATGAACTTCACTGGCAATGGAGATAAAGCTGGGACAGCTAAGGAATATCTTACAAATCAAGCAGATAAGTCCTGTATTGATTAAGCAAAGTGTTGTGGAATTATGAGTAGTGAAAGAATGGGAAAGCATCATTACAGGAAGATTCTTTTGGCAGTAGAAAGAGGGATAAAAAAGGAAACAACTAACAGACTGTTAAAATTAGGGCTTGAAGTGATAAGGGCCAGACTATGTTGTTCCCGTTAAGTATCCAGAGGATGAACTAGAAACTCAACATGGGCAGAGGTAAGAGATCTGTGCAGTTGACTGTATGGTGTGAAATGCTGATTCCAAGTTGTCTAGCCTGGAAGACCAGAAACTCCGAGGTGTTCCTGACAAAAATGAAGTGCCTAGGATAACAAGATTAAAAGGTTGAGGCCAGAAATTTAGGCTTGCAGATGAGTTTTCCATAGAGTAAGAAGAGCTTGGCAGAGGAACTGAGAATGAGAAGAGGCGCTGCCTGAAGGAGTACGAGAAGAATTTATGAGAGCTAGAAGAACTACCAGGATGTTGCAGCATCCATCACTGAAGTCCTAAAAAGGATACAATTTTTAGAATTTACTGTTGATCAGTTCATTTATTCACTCATTTTATCATTTGTTCAATCAAATATTTATGGAGTATCTACTACATGCAAAGACACTAGTAATACAGCAATGGACAAAACTGACAAAGGAGACATAACAAGAAAGCACATGAAAATAAATCAGGTTGTAAAAAATGACATGGAAGAAAAATAATGCAAAGTAAGACAGGTAGAGGTATTATTAAGATGCAGAAGTCAGGAGGGCTTCTTGAGGCAAGTTGCATTTGAACAGAAACCTAAATAAAATGAGGAAGTGATTCTTGAACTGTTTGGGTAAGAATATTCCAGAATGAAAATACAAGTACAAAGTATCTGAGGCAGGAATATGCCTGGAGTGTCTGAGGATTAGCATGAGCAGGGAGGCCAGTTTGGTTGATAGAAGAGTGATAGGAAATAGGGGTGTCAGAGCAGTAGCCATAGGACAGACCCTGTTAGGCCTCATAGGCCATGGTAATCACTGGGTTTTAGTTTCAGTGGTATGAGAAGTCACCGGAGGGTAGAGAGGAAAGCATAGTTGAGGATATGACTATAAGACTGAAGAACAGAAGGGCTGAGAAACAAATAGCCACTTTGGCAAGAAGGTGCTCACTAATTTTTTTGGAGTGATTTCTGTAAATTGTTTTGGCAGATAGTAACTGAACGGCTGGACCAGTAATGGGTGAGACGTTTGGAAAATTAGGTCATAAAAAAGAGGAGACTGTGGGAAGTGGTAAAGAATAGTATGATGAAGTAAATCTTTTATAGAGAAGAGCTGAGCAAGTCCAAAGGCGAGGAAAAATGGTTAACTTTTGAAATACGTACAGCAGTATTGCCCAAAATGCTTAATATTATCTGGCTCCAAGAAGAGACAGAGGAGGATCTCTGTGTTCACATTTTGATACCTGTTTGTGACAATGCTGTTGCTTCCACTTTCCCAGTCACCTGGCGCTGATGTTCTTAGGAGCTTGTTTTTACTTGTGTCGAGTGGAACTAGCAAGTTCACCATGAGGTTTGCAAAGTGAATGGCCTGACTGAAGACAGTGCTTTCCTCATGTTGCACTAGCTCCTGCTGAGTTGACTTGCTCAGGGTAGGCCAAAGGCGTAGTTGCTCAGCTGCCAGGTCCATCGCTGTTTTCTCCTGATATTGGTCATCAGGAAGCTTATCCTAAAAAATAAAGCAACACAATCCAAAAGAAAACCATCACTTCAGATGAACTTAACAAACATGGATGTTTTAAATAATTATTCTGTTAAATACCTGTAACAGCAAAAAGGAAAACATAAAAAAAAATAACAATCACAAAACAAAACCTAGTCTTTTTTCCCTGATCCAACAGGCCTTGAGTGGAACTATGCGATAAACCTCAGGAAGCAGCAAAGCACCTTACAGCTTGTGAAGAGCTGGTACATCTATGGTCTCACTTATATCTAACCTAGGGCTGGCTCAGGGATAGAATTCTTTAGAATGGCTGCTGAAGAAGCAGTGACATGTGTTTGCTCTGTGAATGCTTCTGAGATGTATCAATATTAACATCACAGCTGCTTAAAAAACTATCAAAAGCACCCCAAAAGCCCAATAATTTCTGGAGTGCAATAATAATCAGCCTTTAAGGCTGCTTTAAGTTCAATTCATGAGGATGATAATTTCTAACACTTATTACTACATGCCAGGTACTCTTCAATGTACTTTACATAATATTAGACACTAAAATCTCATAATAATCATATCCATTTTACCAGTGAGGAAATAAGGCATAGTGAAGTAACACGACTTGCCTCAAACCAGAGAGCTGGTAAATGAGGTTTTAAAATTTCAGAGTATTTAAAACTACTGTTTTTTTTTTTTCTTGCCAAAAATAGAAATCTGAATACTCTTTCAAATTAAAATACTTTTTCTTGATTTTTAAATTTTTTTGAAATTTTTCATAAAAGTATTTTATGCTGATAAAACATAGAAAAACATATAGAATATTCCTAGAAGACTAGCTTTATTACTGGCATATTTTTGAATAGAACTACTAAGTTTTACATTTATAATTTATTTTGCAGTCAATTAACTTTGACATTCCTCCAGGGAAGTTGGTTGCATAGGGAAGTATGCCTGGTATTTTAGGCTTGTTCTTTCTATTCAATTTCCTATATCATTTCCAGGAAATTCTTATTTATTAAACTAGATTAAAACAATCCTAGTGCTGAAGAACTGTGTTAAGATTGTTATTACGGAAAAACATAATGTCTGAAATCAACAGAAGAAAGATATCACAGGGCTCTCTAAATAAAACCCAAATACACTGGTAGGAAGTAGCCAGATTTTTTTCTTTTTTTTTCGCCCTGGGAACATCTGGTTTCCTTAAAGTCAGAATCCTAACCCCACACAATTAGCGTTATTTTCTCCTCTCTTACCTTTTGCTTAAGGTGCGGGGGATGATTGTCTTCCTTGGCTGAGAGATAAAGGGAGCGAACCTGTTCTTGCACTGCATTGTAAAAGGTTGTCTCCCAAAACTGCTGATTTGTCCAAATGGGGTGGTCTTGCACACATGTGTAAGCAAACTGGCTGACTCCAGGGGCAAGTTTCTGTGAGAACACACAAAATACATCACCACAGGGCTGGCAGAATTTTAACAGTTCATAAGGTCACAGTGGCCACAGTTAATCATAGATGTGATCAAAGGATTTCTCTAAAGAATATCTTTTGGTAGTACAGGCTTAGCAATCAGCAACTTACTACTTTTTAACTGGCAACTGTGGGCTTGCTATTGAATCCTTGAGAGTCTCAGTCACTTAATCAAAATGGGTATTTTAGTTAACAGCTAAAAATCAAAGCTGTTATTATATCAGAGAATATAGGAAAGAAGGTACTATAGATTTAGTGAAAATTATTACCATTAGGGCATATAATAAAATCCATCACAACGTAAACATAAAACTCCATGTAATTTAAAATTTCTTCTACTTGGGTTTAGGGTATTCTTTTTAAAGAGACAGCAACTGAAATATGAGTGAACCTACAGCTTGGCCTTATACACAGAATGAGGATACATCAAGAATTAGGGACTCAGGAGAACTGCACTCTTCCTACTGCTCATTCCAGCTCATTACCTCCCGACCAAAGCTGCTGCCTGGCCCACATACTCTCTAGAATACTGCCTTGGGCTTCAAAGGCGTTTTCTGGTAACCAAATTTGTGCAGGGGAAGATAAACAAAAACCAAACATCCTTCCTTCCTAGGACTTCCTGCTGGGCCTCAGAGTAAGAGTAAACTTAAGAGATGACTAACAACAGAGGGAAGGAAAATGAACTCTGCAGGCATTTAGAAGGCACTTCATACATATTTAAGTTTGTTTAGTTCCAAAGTCCCTGCACTTTTTACAACACCAAATTGTCTTCCAAAAGAATTGAAAGTAAATCAAAATAAGTTAAATACCACATTAACTGCCAAATAGCACTTCTGTTTTTCCCTCACTTTATGATTTTGTTTCCCAAAGTAATATTCTGCCTTGAAACCTCTGAGAAAAGTCTATATAACATTGCATTTTAAATTTTAAAGATAATTTACATTGCCAAATTTCAGCTGGTGACTTGAGTCATTTTTCCATAACCACTGCTCTCACCTCTAAGAGTTAAGAATGTTTCAAATTTTTAAAAATTCCTTATTTTCAAAAAAAGAGTAGGTACCATTTTCAATAAACATTTTTTGGCCCATTTTATTCTTTGGAATTGAGTTCATCTATTTTCTGTGAGTAGAACTAAAGTTTCTGATAAGTTTTCTTTTGAAGCAATTTAATAAGGTGAGTCTCTTCTCTTGAAATGTTGGACACTGAAGATGATTACTAAGGTTATATATGTAACAATTACACAAGAAAAATTGGTTCATTTCTTAGTGACACATACCAGATATATAAGATATCTGGTAAAAACTATATGCTCAATATATGCTAATCTCCTTTTTGGTTTAGAGCCGGAATAGGTACCATGCATACCACGAAATGTAGTACTTGTGTAGTTAGAAGCCAAATGGTTGTGATTTTTGCCTTGAAGAGTCTCTGTGTCCCACATGCCATGTGTAAGACCCTTTCAAGACAGGACTGTGTACGGCTGCTGAGGTAACTGGCTATAACCTCAATTCTCCGTATTAAGTGGCTGTAAGTTATGGCTATGAAGCAAAAATCAAGAGTTCTCTGAGGGAAAGGTGCACAAGGCTCATTGTTGGATTTCATGATGCCTATCTGGTTATTTAAGAAACAGTTACTGTCCACCTATGGGAAATCATGAACAAAATGTGTGTGGTTTTGAGAATGCGTAAGCAGAAGCCACACACACTGAATCACAAGCTCCTTCTATACTCTGCAGGAAGACACTTGGGACATGGATTGCGCACTTTTTCCTCCTGTAAGGACTAACAATTACTTTAGTAGCATTGCAGAAACCTATTTTGAGGTTTTTTTTTTTTTTTTTTTTTGAGACAGGGTCTGGCTTTGTCACCCAGGCTGGAGTGCAGTGGTACGATCATGGCTCACTGCAGCCTCAACCTCCCAGGCTCAAGTAATCCTCCCACCTCAGCCTTCCTAGTAGCTGGGACCACAGGTGTGTGCCACCATACCCAGCTAACTTTTGTACTTTTTTGTAGAGATGGGGTTTCACCATATTTCCCAGGCTGGCCTTAAACTCCTGGGCTCAAGTGATCTACCTGCCTCAGCCTCCCAAAGTGCTAGGATTATAGGTGTGAGCCACCATCATGAGCCTGAAAGAGATTTTAAAGGCACTAAATTCAAATGAGATAAAACTACAATTCTCAACTGCCTTTACCATGAGTACAATCAGGGCAGTACCATTTCTTACAAATGCAGCATAACATAATAGCAGCTCTAAAAATTTTGGAGCCTTGAAATTATATTAATATAGATAAGCTCCAAAAAACTGAGCTCTTAACAAATCCTTATCAGATTCTAACAAAGTACTTTTAGGATAATCAATACACCAAAAAATTTATTAATTATAAATCTTTTATTAAAACTTAACAGAAAAAAAAAAAAACAGAGATGTACAGGAATCTGAGGGTGTAATGAAACTCCGCCTTCTCCTTCAGCATTTTTCTCACTGATGGTATATATTTGCTTTCCTTGGCACATCTGAGTTGACATTACAGGTTGAGCGTCTGTTCCGTTATCTGAAATACTTGGGACCAGAAGTGTTTCAGATTTTGGAATATCTGCATTGTATTTACTGGTTGAGCATGCTAAATCCAAAAATCTGACATCTGAAACGCTCCAATGAACGGTTCTTCTGAGTGTCATGCCAGCCAGCTAGAAGTTTAGAATTTTGGAGCATCTTGAATCTTCTTTTTTCTTTTTTTTGGAGACAGAGTCTTGCTCTGTCACTAGGCTCCAGGCTGGAGTGTAGTGGCATGATCTCAGCTCACTGCAACCTTCGCCTCCCAGGTTCAAGCAATTCTCCTGCCTCAGCCTGCCAGGTAGCTGGGATTACAGGGGTGCGCCACCTAAAGGCTCAGCTAATTTTTTTTGTATTTTTAGTAGAGACAGGGTTTCACCATGTTGGCCAGGATGGTCTTGATCTCTTGACCTCGTGATCCGCCCGCCTTGGCCTCCCAAAGTGCTGGGATTACAGGCTTGAGCCACTGCACCTGGCCTTGAATTTTCTTTTTTCTTTTTGGACACAGGGTCTCACTCTGTCACCCAGGCTAATGACAATCATGGATCACTGCAGCCTAGAACTCCTGGGCTCAAGTGATCCTCCCACCTTAACCTCCTGAGTAGCTGGTACTACAGGCATGTACTGCCATGCCCGGCTAATTTTTAAAAACGTTTTTTGAGGCCAGGCGCCGTGGTGCATGCCTATAATCTCAGCACTTTGGGAGGCTGAGATAGCCAGATCATGAAGGTAAGGAGTTCGAGACCAGCCTGGCCAACATAGTGAAACTCCGTCTCTACTAAAAATACAAAAATTAGCTGGGTGTGGTGGCAGGTGCCTGTAATCCCAGCTACTTGGGAGGCTGAGGCAGGAGAGTCGCTTGAACCAGGGAGGCAGAGGTTGTAGTGAGCTGAGATCGTGCCACTGCACTCCAGCCTGGGTGACAGAGTAAGACTCAAAAAAATAAAACAAAACAAAAAAAATGCTTTTTGAGATAGAGGTTCACTATGTTGCCCAGGCTGGTCTTGAACTCCTGACCTCAAGCTACCCTCCCACTTTGGCCTTCCAAAACGCTGGGATATTATAGGAGTAAGTCACTAAGTGTGGGCCAAATTTTTGAATTACAGATATTCAGCCTGTATCTTCCTGTTTACTCACAAACTAAGAGTTGAATATGCAAAAACTAATCTAAATATTTTGAACAAAAGTGGGACTGTTTATGTTCCAAGTAAGAAAAATGGTGCAAGTCAGAGTGATAGTGGCCCAAAGGGTCAGCACAGCCTCTTTACTAGGTGAGAATTACGGCAGGGTGAAGTGACTAAAGTACAAACACTTGGTGGCAAGACAGACACAAATGGCTATGGCATCTGTGATAGTGGCAGTGGTTTTACTAAACAGAAAAAATAAGTGCCTGTAGATAAAACGATCTCCTAATACATGCGTTGGAAATCATTAATCCCAAAATACTTAAAACATTATTATTTTTCTAGATATGGAATTTACCTTTTTTCTTTGTGGTTTCTTGCTTTTTTGGTAAATCACAAGCAAGACGCACTGTGTCCCTTAGTGAGGATAGGCAGTGCCACTCCACTGATGGGCGCTCTCAGGACCAGCAGAGGGCAGTATCACTTTTTTCTGCCTAGACTCCATCATGGCTCATTGTCTAAACTGCTGGAGATTTCCTCTCTAGTTCTGGTCCCTGGAGTATAAGCGTACCTAACTAACTGCACAATTCAGGGATGGTGCTAGCAAGCCCTTCTGTGATTCTGCCCTGGCCTGACCAAGTACAAATATTAAATCACTTTCATAATTAATTTTAGAGCATTTTCTGATGAAATTTGGAGTCTGTTTTGTTTAGTCTTAGAGACAAATAAAAAGGAAGACAGGAACAGGAAAAATGTATATCCAAAACCTGGCTTTATCAAATCTTAAACACATGTGCTTTGTCCTTCCCTCTCTCTTTTTTTAAACAAAGGACGTACAACACAGATTTGAAGTCCACTGTATACCTCTCCTGATTCTATTTCTTTCCTATCCTAGAGGTGACTGCTATCATGAATTAGGTATTACCATTCCCATTTTGTTTTTACCTGTATATGTCCATGAAGAATGTGTAAGTTACACTGCAGGTTTTATTCTATCCTTTATTGATGCTTCTCATGTATATAACTATTTATGTGATATCTAACAAAACTATAGAACTAATCAGGACAAAACACAACTGGCTTTTGTAAACATACAACTCTGTTAGCAAGAGCAGAAAGAGAATGGCCTATAAGCAATGAGTATTTAGGGTATTATGTTCATTAGTCAGTGGGATTTACAGAATAGTGAGTAATCCATTTAGTTAAAAGGGGTGACTATGAGCATCTTCTACAGTTTTTCCTTTTACTACCTGATACTCAGTGATTGAACAGTGCAAGTATCCTTAAACTCAGAAAGGTCTATATGTCTTCTGGATTGCTCAGAAAACTGAGGCATAAAATTTTTGCATGAAAGGTATATTCATCCACCATCACTGCCCAGTGTTCACTTGATGTGCCAGGTTCTATAAATGTCAGTAGCTGAGATAACAGGACTGAAGTTATCTGAAGTTATCTTTATCTTGCCTCATTACCCAGGATGGAGTGCAGTGGCACAAACAAGGCTCAGTGCAGTCTCGACCTCATCGGCTCAAGCAATACTTTTGCTTCAGCCTCCTGTGTAACTGGGACCACAGGCACATGCTACCATGCCTGGCTAATTTCTGCATTTTTTGCAGAGATGGTGCCTCACTTTGTTGCCTAGGCTGGTATCAAACTCCTGGGCTCAAGTGATCCTCCACCTTTAGCCACCCAAAGTTCTGGGATTAAAGCCATGAGCCACCAGGCCCGGCTGAACTCTGTATTTATTATTATTATTTTTCGAGATGCAGTCTGGCTCTGTCACCCAGGCTGGAGTGCAGTGGCATGATCTCAGCTCACTGCAATCTCTGCCTCCCAGGTTCAAGTGATTCTCCTGCCTCAGCCTCCTGAGCAGCTGGGATTACAGGCCTACACTACCACGCCCAGCTAATTTTTGTATTTTTAGTAGAGATGGGGTTTTACCATGTTGGTCAAGCTGGTCTCGAACTCCTGATCTCGTGATCTGCCTGCCTCGGCCTCCCAAAGTGCTGGGATTACAGGTTTAACTCTGTTTTTAAACCACTTAGCCTTCTAATGATTCTCTGTCTTAAGTAGTTCAGTAAATATTAAGAGTTCAGAGGATAAGTCAATTTTTTTCCTTTGTGGTCCAGAAATTCGTAGGCATCAAATGCAAGACTATTGTCAAGTCCTTTGCCTGCGTTTAGTAGTCTCAAAAATATAAGATCTGATTTAAATTCACCCATTTTTGGCAGGTTTTAATTTTTCTTTCTTTCTTTCTTTTTTTTTTTTTAGGCAGGGTCTCATTCTGTTGCCCAGGTTGCAGTGCAGTTGGCATGATCATGGTTCACTGCAGTTCTCAACCTCTGGGGCTCAAGTGATCCTCCCCACCTGAGCCTCCTGAGTGGCTGAGACTACAGGCATGCACTATCATGCCTGGCTAATTATTAAACAAAATTTTTGTAGAGATGGGGGTCTCACTATGGTGTCTAGGCTGGACAACTTTATATAAGTAGTAAATGTGGCCTTTAGTTCTACAACTTGGTTTTTCAGGCATTCTGTTGTTATATTTATTCAGGTAATGAGAATTACCTGACAACTAGAAATATCTCTGCAAAAAAATCTTTAAAAAAAGAAAAAATTATAATAACCAACCTGTACTGAGTATAATACATTCTCAGTATAAATATTTATTGATGCCAAACGTGGTGGCTCATGCCTGTAATCCCAGGACTTTGGAAGGCCGAGATGGGGGGATCATGAGGTCAGGAGTTCAAGACCAGCCTGGCCAAGATGGTGAAACCCTGTCTCTACTAAAAATACAAAAATCAGCAAGGCATGGTGGCAAGCGTCTGTAATCCCGGCTACTTGGGAGGTTGAGGCAGAGAACTGCTTAAACCCAAGAGGTGGAGGGTGCAGTGAGCTGAGATTGTACCACTGCATTCCAGCCTGAGCGACAGAGCAAGACTCCGTCTCTAAATAAATAAATAAATAAATATTGACTCAGTTAATCCTCACAACAATCTTATGACCCACTGAGATAAGTTCTATTATTTCCCCTGTTTAAAAATGAGGAAATTGAGGCAAAAAGAAGTTAAATAGCTTGCTCAAGGGAACACTGATAGGAAGTGACAGAGCCAGAGATGGGATTTGAACCCAGCCAGTTTGGCTTATAGAGTTTAGTTTTTCAATTACTGCACAATTTAACTATTGTATAAAATTCCACAGAATGAATATACAGCATTTTATTCCTCCTGTTAATAGACATTTGTATTATTTCCAACTATTTGCTATTATAAGCAATGTTGTGTAAACGTTATCATATATATCAACTGCCAACTATTGGTTATTGGTTTCAGTACTATTTAGTACGGCCTGGAAGTACTTGACACGGGTCCCAATAAATGTGGTAATTCTCATTGTTATCTGTACCAATAAGCATTTTGGGATTATTGCATATTGGTTATTTTTCTAATAAGAAATTATTTCATGTAGATATTTTGTATTCTATTATTTTTAAAAAACAATAATTCTTTAATATCAGGAAGTCCTGCCCTAAACAATCTTAAAATTCATATGGAATCACATAAGACCCTGAGTAGCCAAAGCAATACTGAACAAACAAACAAACAAAAAACAAAACTGAAAGCATCACACTATCTGACTTCAAAA
Organism: Cebus imitator; assembly: GCF_001604975.1. Lineage (NCBI taxonomy): Eukaryota > Metazoa > Chordata > Mammalia > Primates > Cebidae > Cebus > Cebus imitator. The sequence goes on along the minus strand of NW_016107580.1, from coordinate 980,759 downwards.
TATACTATAAGGCCAAAACAGCATGGCACTGGCATAAAAACAGACTCATTAATTAAGACAACAGAATTGAGAACCCAGAAATAAATCTATGTATGCATAGCCAACTGATTTTCCACAAAGGTGCCAAGAACAGATACTGGGGAAATAACAGTCTCTTCAATAAATGGCGTTGGGAAAACTGGATCTCCCTATGTAGGAAAATGAGACTAGACCCTCATCTTTCGCCATATATAAAAATCAGACGAAAACGAATTAAAGACTTCCATGTAAGACCTGAAACTATGAAACTACTAGAAGAAAATATTGGAGAAATGCTGCAGGACATTGGTTTGGGCAAACATTTCTTGGGCAAGACTTCGAAAGCACAGGCAACAAAAGCAAAAATAGACAAATGAGATTACATCAAGCTAAAAAGTTTCTGCACAGCAAAAGAAACAATCAGCAAACTAAATAAACAACCTACAAAATGGGAGAAAATATTTACAAACTATCCATCCAACAAGGGATTAATAACCAGAGTATACAAGGAATGCAAGCAACTCAACAGAAAAAAAAAATTGACTAAAAAATATGGGCAAATGATTGAGCAGACATTTCTTAAAAGAAGACATAAAAACAGGTCAACAGGCATATTAAAAAATGCTCAGCATCACTAAACATCAGGGAAATATAAATCAAAACCACAATGAGATAGGAACAAAAAATAGAATAAGACTAGTATTTGATAGCACAACAGGGTGGCTGTAGTAAATAATGGTTTAATAGTACATTGTAAAAATAACTAAAAGAGTGTAATTGGAAAGCCAGGCGTGGTGGCTCATGCCTGTGATCCCAGTGCTTTGGGAGACCAAGGCAGGCAGATCACCTGAGGTCAGGAGTTCCAGACCAGCCTGACCAACATGGAGAAACCCTGTCTCTACTAAAAATACAAAATTAGCTGGGCGTGGTGGCGCATGCCTGTAATTGTAGCTACCTGAACCTGGGAGGCAGAGGCTGTGGTTAGCCGAGATTACACCACTACACTACAGCCTGGGCAACAAGAGTGAAACTCCACCTCAAAAAAAAAAATTCCATAAAGTGATTATTACAGAGTGCATGCTTGTATCAAAACATTTCACGTATTCCATAAATATATGTACCTACTATGTACCCCCCAAAATTAAAAATTAAAAAACAGAAAGAGATATCACTTTGTCCCAGTTAAAGTGGCTATTATCAAAAAAAGAAAAAGTAACAGATGCCAGTAAGGACACAGAGAATGGAGAATGCTTGTCCACTATTGATGGGAATGTGAATGAGTATAGCCATTACACAAAAACAGTAGTGAGATTCCTCAAAAAACTAACAATAGATCTACCATACCACTGCTGGATATATATTCAAAAGGAAGAAAACTATTATATTGAAGAGATTACATTTATTATAGTGCTATTCACAATAGCCACGATATGGAATAAGCCTAAATGCCCATCAACAGATGAGTGGATTAAAAAAAAAAAACATGGTATATATACATAGTGAAATAATATTCAGCCATAAAAAAGAATGAAATCCTGTCATTTACAACAACATGGATGGAACTGAAGGTCATTATGTTAAATGAAATAAGCCAGGCACAGAATAATAAATATCACATTTTCACGCATATGTGGGAGCAAAAAAAGTTCATCTAATGGAAGAATAGAATGATGGTTCCAAGGAGCTGGAAAGGGTAACTGGAGAGGGGGAATAAAGAGATGTTGGTTAATGGGTACAGAAATACAGTTAGAAGGAATAAGTTCTAGTGTTTGATAGCACAGTAGGTAGTTACAGTTAACAATAATTTATTACATATTTCAGAATACCTAGATTTCAAATGTTCCCAACACAAAAAAATGACAAATGTTTGAGGTGATGGATATTCTAATTACCCTGATTTGATCAATGCACACTGTATACATGTATCAAAATATCACATGTACCCAATAAAATGTATAGTTATGTATCAATAAAAATAATTCTTTAATATCAAATATCTAGTCATTGCTCAAATTTACGATTGTTTTTTAAATGTAAAAAAGTTTTTGTTTTTCTGGTTATTTTTAGAATCAGTCTGCTTAACTCAAGTAGGAGTCAAATAAGGTCTATATGCTACCATTAGTTTGTATATTGCTAGCATCAATTTTATTCTAGTTTCTTTTTCCACTTGCAATTTGTTTGTTGAAGAAACTGGATCATTTGTCCTATAAAGTTTCCATCAGTCTGATTGCACGCCAGTGGTGTCATCTGACACATTTCTTTTGTCCTCTTATGTTTTCCTACGTATTAGTAGTTGAATCTAGACACTTTATCAGATTTAAGCTCCTGTGGCAAGAATACTTCAGACACTACTACCCTGAGGGGTAGGACTCACAGGCACGTCTGTTTATCTTTCCTTTTGTTATGTTAGAGGATGCTGATTGCCAAAGCCAGATGTTAATAATTAGAAGTTGTAGGCCAGGCGCGGTGGCTCAAGCCTGTAATCCCAGCACTTTGGGAGGCCGAGGCGGGTGGATCACGAGGTCAAGAGATGGAGACCATCCTGGTCAACACGGTGAAACCCCGTCTCTACTAAAAATACAAAAAATTAGCTGGGCATGGTGGTGTGTGCCTGTAATCCCAGCTACTCAGGAGGCTGAGGCAGGAGAATTGCCTGAACCCAGGAGGCGGAGGTTGCAGTGAGCCGAGATCGCGCCATTGCACTCCAGCCTGGGTAACGTAACATGAGTGAAACTCCGTCTCAAAAAAAAAAAAAAAAAAAAAAAAAAATAAAAAAAAAAAAAAAAAAAAAAAAAAAAAAAAAAAAAAAAAAAAAAAAAAAAAAAAAAAAAAAAAAAAAAAGAAGTTGTAAAATTGTGATATTCTAATTCTACCATTACTTCCTCACTTATTAGAGTATTTCTATAAAGAGAAACCTTATCAACTGTTGGTGAACCACATCCATAGTCTGTATTGGAAAAGCAGGATAAATACTTGATTCTATCCCTTCATTTAACTCTATTAAAAACAATAAGTTGTTTTTCTAGTGTCTACCACAGGTAACCAATTAGTTCGGTTTTTAAAACTTAGTATCTTTGGCCGGCTGCGGTGGCTCATACCTATAATCCCACCACTTTGGGAGGCCGAGGCGGGTGGATCACTAGGTCAAGAGATCGAGACCATCCTGGTCAACATGGTGAAACCCTGTCTCTACTAAAAATACAAAAATTAGCTGGGCCTGGTGGCGCGTGCCTGTAATCCCAGCTACTCAGGAGGCTGAGGCAGGAGAATTGCTTGAACCCAGGAGGCGAAGGTTGCGGTGAGCCGAGATCACGCCATTGCACTCCAGCCTGGGTAACAAGAGTGAAACTCCATCTCAAAATAAAAAAATTAGTATCTTTATGAACTTATAAATTTTAAAACACGTTTGATTCACTATTAAATTATTCTTAAATCTAAGTTTAGAAATAAACAAACAAAAATTTATCCATAAGCATTTACTGAAAATTTGTGGGATTTTTTTGGAAACAGAATCTTGCTCAGTTAGCCAGGCTGGAGTGCAGTGGCACGATCTCAGATCACTACAACCTCCGCCTCCTGGGTTCAAGTGGTTCTTGCTCACTCTCCCAAGTAGCTGGGATTACAGGTGCATCCCACCATGCTTGGCTAATTTTTGTATTTTTAGTAGAGACAGGGTTTTGCCATGTTGGCCAAGCTAGTCTTGGTTCAACATATGCAGATCAATAAATGCAATTTACCACATAAACAGAACTAAAGACAAAAACCACATGATCATCTCAATAGATGCAGAAAAGGTCTTTGATAAAATTCAACATCACTTCATGTTAAAAATTGTAAAAATAAAACTAGGTATTGAAAGAACATACCTCCTAATAATGAGAGCCATATATGACAATCCCACAGCCAATATTATATTGAATAGGCAAAAGCTGGAAGCATCCCCCTTGAATACTGGAACAAGACAAGGATGGCCTCTCTCACTGCTCCTACTCAACATAGTATTGGACGTTCTGGCCCAGGGTAATCATGCAAGAGAAAGAAATAAAGGATATTCAAATAGAAAGAGAGGAAGTCAAATTATCTTTGTTTGCTGATGGAATGGTCCTATATCTAGAAAACCCCACTGTCTCGACCTAAAAGCTTTTTAAGCTGATAAGCAACTTCAGCAAAGTCTCAGGATACAAAATTAACATGCAAAAATCACTAGCATTCCTATATACCAACAACAGGCAAGCAGAGAGCCAAATCATAAATGAACTCCCATTCACAATTGCTACAAAAACAATAAAATACCTAAGAATAAAGCTAAAAAGGCAAGTGAAGGACCTATTCAAGAAGAACTACAAACCACTGCTCAAAGAAATCAGAGAGAACACAAACGGAAAAACATTTCATGCTCATGTATTGGAAGAATCAATACTGTGAAAATGGCCATACTGCCCAAAGTAATTTATAGATTAAATGCTATTCCCATTAAACTACAATTAACATTCTTCACAGAATTAGAAAAAAACTATTTTAAAATTCACATGGAACCAAAAAAGAGCCTGAATAGCCAAGACAATCCTAAGCAAAAAGAACAAAGCTGGATAGGCATCATGCTACCTGACTTCAAACTATACTACAAGGGTACAGAAACCAAAACAGCATGGGATTGGTACAAAAACAAATACATAGACCAATGAAACAGAATATAGAACTCAAAAATAAGACTGCACACCTATAACCATCTGATCATTGACAAACCTTGCAGAACAAGCAATGGTGAAAGGATTCCCTATTAATAAATGGTGCTTGGAGAACTGGCTAGCCATATGCAAAAAACTGAAACTGGACTTCTTCCTTACACCCTATACAAAAATTAACTTGAGATGAATTAAAAACTTAAATGTAAAATGCAAAACTATAAAAAACCCTAGAAGAAAATCTATCTAGGCAATATTTATTGGGATATAGGAATGGGCAAAGATTTCATAATCAAAACGCCAAAAGCAACTGCAACAAAAGCAAAAACTGACAAATGGGATCTAATTAAACTAAAGAGCTTCTGCCCAGTAAAAGCAACTATCATCAGAGTGAACAGACAACCTACAGAATGGGAAAAAATTTTTGCAATCTATCCAACTGATGAAGGTCTAATATCCGAGTCTACAAGGAACTTAAATATTAATTTACAAGGAAAAAAAAAACAATCCCACTAAAAAGTAGGCAAAGGACATGAACAGACACTTCTCAAAAGAAGACATACATATGGCCAACAAGCATATGAAAAAAAAGCTCAACATCACTGATCATTAGAGAAATGCAAATCAAAACCACAATGAGGTACACCTCACACCAGTCAGGATGGCAATTATTAAAGTTAAAACACAACTGATGCTGGTGAGGTTGCACAGTAAAGGAACACTTTTACACTGTCGGTGGGAGTGTAAATGAGTTCAACCCTTGTGGAAAACAGTGTGGTGACTCCTCAAAGTTCTAGAGGCAGAAATACCATTTGACCCAGCAATCTCATTACTGGATATATACTAAAAGGAACGTAAATCATTCTATTATAAAGATACATGCATGTAAATGTTCATCGCAGCATTGTTAATAATAGCAAAGACATGGAATCAACCCAAATACCCATCAATGATAGACTGGATAAAGAACGTGTGGTATATATACACCATGGAAACTATGTAGCCATGAAAAGGAATGAGATCATGATCTTCACAGGGCATGGATGAAGCTGGAAGCTATTATCCTCAGCAAACTAACACAGAAACAGTAAACTGCATGTTCTTACTTATAGATTGGAGCTGAATGATGAGGACACATGGACGCATAGGAGAGAACAACACACCTTGGGGCCTGTCAGAGGTGGGTGGGAGAAGGGAGAGCATCAGGAAGAATAGCTAACGGATGCTGGGCTTAATACCTAGGTGATGGCATAATCTGTGCAGTAAACTACCATAGCATACATTTACCTATGAAACAAACCTGTGTACATCCTGCATGTAATCCTGAACTTAAAGGTTAAAGAAAAAAATTAAAAAATAAATTAAAAAGGCTAAATATGTGAATAGGCATTTCATCAGAGATGATATACTGATAGCAAACATGAACATGCAGAGATACTCAATATTATTAGTCATTAGAGAAATGAAAATGAAAATCACAATAATGTACTACATCATATCTATTAGAATAGCTAAAATGAAAAACGCTGACATGAGGATATGGAGTAACTGGAACTCTCATGCACTGCTGGAAAGAATATAAAATGACAGGTCAGGTGCGGTGGCTCCTGCCTGTAATCCCAGCACTCTGGGAGGCCAGGGCGGGCAGATCACCTGAGTTCGGGAGTTCGAGACCAGCCTGACCAACATGAAGAAACCCCATCTCTATTAAAAATACAAAATTAGTTGGGTGTGGTGGTGCATGCCCGTAATCCCAGCTACTCAGGAAGCTGTAGCAGGAGAATCACTTGAACCTAGGAGGCAGAGGTTGCACTGAGTTGAGATCGCGCCATTGCACTCCAGCCTGGGCAACAAGAGTGAAACTCCATCTCAAAAAAAAAAAAAAAAAGAACATAAAATGGCAGCATTATGGAAAAAAGGTATTTTTGGCTGGGTGTGAAGGCTCATGCCTATAATCCCAGCACTTTGGGAGGCTGAGGTGGGTGGATCACTTGAGGTCAGGAGTTCACAACCTACCTGGCCACATAGTGAAACCTTGTCTCTACTTAAAATACAAAAGTTGGCCAGCTGTGGTGGCACATGCCTGTAGTCTCAGCTACTTGGAAGGCTGAGGCAGAACAATGGCTTGAATCCAGGAGGCGGAAGTTGCAGTGAGACAAGATCACGCCATGGCACTCCAGCCTGGGTGACAGATCGAGACTCTGTCTCAAAAAAAAAAAAAGTTTTTTTTAAGCTTTCTTTACTTCTTAAAGAGTTAAACATATACTTACTATATGATCTAGCCATTTCATTCCCAGGTATTTGCCCAAGAAAAAATGAAATATATATCCATATAAAGCTTGCATACAACTATTCATAGTAGCTTTATCTGTATAATCAAAATCTGGAAACAACCAAAATTTTTGCCAGCAGGTTAGTGGATTAACAAATTGTGGTATATTTATATCACAGAATACTACTTAGCAATAAAAAGAAATTTAACTTTTTTTTTTTTTTTGAGACAGAATCTTGCTCAGTCACCCAGGCTGGAGTGCAGTGGTTCGATCTTGGCTCACTGCAACCTCTGCCTCCTGGGTTCAAGCGATTCTCCTGCCTCAGACTCCCAAGCAGCTGGGACTACAGGTGCATGCCACCACACCAAGCTAATTTTTTTATTTTCAGTAGAGATGGGGTTTCATCATATTGGCCAGGCTGGTCTTGAACTCCTGACCTCATGATCCACCCACCTCAGCCTCCCAAAGTGCTGGGATTACAAGTGTGAGCCACCGCGCCTGGCAAGAAATGAACTATTGATATGTTCAACATAAATGAATCAGAAAATTATTATGCTGAGTGAAAAACTACAACAAAAAGATCACAATAATGTATAATTACATCTATACCTAACTCTAGTAAATGCTAACTAATCTGTAGTGACAGCAGATCAATGGGGCTGGGGTGAGGTGCAAACTGGAGATGGGTAGAATGGAGAGAATACAACGGGACATGAGGGAATTTTGGGAGTGACACATACATTTACTATACTGATTGTGGTGATGGCTCCCTGGTTGTACACATACGTCAAAACTCATCAGACTGTAAAGTTAAACATGTACAGTTTACTGCATGTTACAATTATACTTTAATAAAGCTACTAAAAAACTTAATAAAATGCACACATAAGTTTTATACATTTCACTGCATGTAAATTTTATCTCAAAAGAAGAAAATGTAAACCCTAGCTATAATTCTAGTTACAAACTCTAGTAAATGATATGGACACTGGAATAATGAAATTACATAATGACTATAATTTACTTGAAATACTTAAAAATTAAAATGGATTAATAAATGAATAGGTTTATATAAAGAAAAGACAGAAAAAAATGTTAATGCTAGACTCCAAATAGCAGGTTGACGGATGTTCACTGTGAAATTTTTTTCAATTTTTCTGTATGCTTGAAAAGTTTTACAACAAAATGTTTGGAAAAAATTGGAGTATTAGTCCTATTAGTATCCAGCTATTAGGAGTTCAAGAAAGAGAAACAAAACAAAACAAAAAAAATTGAGAAGAAAAAATAATCAAATAAGAATATTTTAATATTTTCCAGAACCAGAGTGCACAGATTTTCAAAATGAAAGAGCCATCTAATGCCTAGCACAATGAATGAAAAAGACCTACATCAAGGCATATCATTATAAACACTTAATCCATAAAGGGAAATCATATAAGGATGCACAGACATAAAAATGGAAACATACAAAGGATTATAAATCAGAATGACATTGGACTTCTTAATAGGTGGGGCATGTGTGTGCATGGAAAGGAAGAAAGGAGAAATTTATAAGAGGATAGGTAGGGGTAAGAGACCTAAATCTTCATATTCCAAGTCAATTCATAATGTCTAACATTGTAAAATTAAGAAACAGCAGTAAAAGTATATTACTTAGAAATGCTAAGCCAAATACCAAAAGAAACCTCTAAAGAGTTCAATATAATTGTCTGAAAAGTACATCATAAAAGAACAGGAACCTGTTTTTATAATAAACTGTAATCTTTACATTTCTGAAATGTGTATTAACTAAAAAGCCTTAAATTAGAAAACATTTTAAAATGTGGTTATTACATATCAAATAAAAATTAAATAGAACATAACTTCTTTATTTACCTTTCAAAGAAGCATATTCTTTCAAAATTTGTTTTACAAGTGAAGTGAGATAAAAAAATAAATATGTTTAGATTAAGTTGGTGGATAGGTTAATAACTATTACAATGACCTTGAAGCCGGTGTTAAAAGTTCTTTCAACATCTTAGAATTCTGTTCTTACACAGTATGTGAGTTCTTGAGTGACTTAGAAACATCTCTGTTATGTCATGCAGAGTTCTTCACTGCCTAGCAGCCATAGCTATAGTATTTACTCCCAAGGAGAGCAGCAGGAGGCAGCCAAATACTGAGGCAGACAGGGCAGGTCCCTGGTGAAACCCCACCCTCAAGCCAAAGTAGCCTGAAACCTGCAGCCCAAAGTGAAAACTTCTATTCCTGTTTGCCCGCTCTCTCCTCAGCGGTTCTTTGAGTAATTTCTTTTTACCAATCTAATGTTGCCATTTCCAAAATGACCTACAGGGCACCCCACACCCATGCTGTGCCTATAAAGACCCCAGACTCATTTGGTAGAGAGGAGAGATGGCCAGACTCAGGGGAAGAGACAGCTTGACTTTGGGGAATAGACGGCTGGATTTCAGGGAGAAGACAATCTGATTTTGGAGAAGACTACCTGCCCTTCCCATTCCCTCTCCAACTCCCTTCTCTGCTGACAGCCATTTCCACCACTCAATAAAATTCTCTGCCTTCACCATCCTTCAAATGACTGTGTGACCTCTTTCTTCTTGCATGCTGGACAAGAGCTTGGGACCCACCAAGTGCGGGTACCCAAAAAGGCTGTTGCACCCTTTGCCCTTGCCTGCAGAGGGCAAGTGAGCTGTTAACACACATCCGTCTTCAGATGGCAGAACTAAAGGAGCACTGTAACATCCCCTCTGGGGCGTCAAGGTCACAGGCACCCGTCACCTGGGCACTGCTGCATTTAGCTTGCTCCTGCTGATGCCTGGAGCGGCCAGCCAGATCTGCATTTGCTTGCTCACACCTGTTCTGGCTGTGGGCCCTGCACAGAACTTGCTCTGCCCACACCCGGAGCAGTCAGCTGGAGCCTATTACACTTGTTTGCTCACGTGCTCCCACCTGCAAGGGGCTGAGCACAGAAGGCAGAATAAACATTTGCCCCTGTCACAAGTCTGAAAAAGGGGTGAAGAAAACTCCTACATCACCAATACTTAATAGAGATTTCAGAAGACTAACAAATTTAAACTCCAAATCTTCCAGAATATGTAGGCTGAAGTAAGATGCAACACAATCTACTGAATCTTTACTGCTTGAATCTTTGTTCCTAGGTGAGAACTTATGAACCCAAAGTCTTACAAAACCCTCAAAAAAAGCTGATTGTGTTTATTTTTATTATACTTACCATGGCAGGAAAATGACAAAAATAAGATTTGCAACTTGAAATGTCTAGGTTTTAACCCTAGATGAAATTGAAAATTAACAGTGATACTGTAAAGTTTTGCTGATATTGAAAGGCTTTGATTTGGCCTCAATCTCTTATTCTTTTACCTCTGCCATTAGGATATTTTCCTGTAAATATAGCCATTATCTGAAATCTAGCTCAAAAGAGGCTGTTCCCTGGGCTTTTACCACTCAAAGTAGATGATCTACACTATCTCTTTCTCCTTGTTCATTAGTACTGGCATAATTTCTCCTGAAGCAAAGGCATTATTCTAGGCAAACTGTTTTAAAATTAGATATAGAGTGAAGGAATTGCAAATTTATAACAAGGTATAACAAGTGAGGATGGAAGAGGAACTGACAATTACTGGTGCCAATGTCCAAGCCCCAGTGGCTTGGGAGATTTCAGAGATGGGGGAACAAATACAAAGAGGCTACATGTTTCCTCAAAACAGCATATGTCCTCTGCTGATGGAACAGAATATTGTTCTGGATAAAAATAACAGATTAGGCACTCTAAAAATGTGTTTTTATGACGCTAAGGAGTCTTGGATTCCATTTTATCAGAGGTGAAAGAAAAACTGCCTTTCTAGGACTTGGTGAGTTTTCTCAGGGAGTTCAAAACAATTACTAAAAATGCTCTATGCAGTTCGTTACAAATGTTTAAAGTGAAATGGATTAGTAGAGTATAAAAATATTGGTTCACAACCACAAATGGTGGTTATAGTCATTCACCACAGTCTGACAATTCAGAAGATATATTATGGAAACAAAGCTAAGAAGATTATGATGTATGGTGCTAACTTCATTTCAGGGTAGCTCTACCATGTGAAGGTGAGAAGATCCACTTAATATGTATTTAGTAAATAGAAGCAGCAGTCAGGGGCTCAAGAGATAGTGGGGGCAGCAGCATAGCTGCACAAGGTCATGGTACAACAGCAGAAAACCCACGTAGGCACTCATAGATAACTCTGGAAAACAGAAGCACCTGCCTGGGTAGAGGAACAGTGAGCAGTTTTAGGGATCTGCATGGGCAGTGAGGTGGCATATACCTAGAAAGCTGACTATCAATTAGCTCCAAAGGTCTTTCATTTAGTAGGTCAGCACTATATTAGGATTTAAAGAAAAGACAAAGGTAAGCCCCTTGAAAGAGCATATTTCTTTCCTTGTGTGACTGAACTTTAGAGTTTAAATCCTCTGATTAAATCTGGATAATGTTATTGCTATCTTAGAGACTACTCTAACGACAAAGAGAATCTAGAGGAAAAGCACAATTAGGAAGCTCTAATTTTTTTTTTTTTTTTTTTTTTTGAGACAGAGTTTCACTCTTGTTACCCAGGCTGGAGTGCAATGGCGCGATCTCGGCTCACCGCAACCTCCGCCTCCTGGGTTCAGGCAATTCTCCTGCCTCAGCCTCCTGAGTAGCTGGGATTACAGGCACGCGCCACCATGCCCAGCTAATGTTTTGTAGTTTTAGTAGAGACGGGGTTTCACCATGTTGACCAGGATGGTCTCGATCTCTTGACCTCGTGATCCACCCGCCTCGGCCTCCCAAAGTGCTGGGATTACAGGCTTGAGCCACCGCGCCCGGCCTAGGAAGCTCTAATTCTAAGTGATTTTTAACTTGAATTTTTATTGCCAAGTACATAATAGTGACTCTAAGTAAAAACATATTCCTTATACTATTTTTTTAACAAGTTACTACAATAGAACTGTTTTATTAAACATGTGAATGTATTTATTTTGTACAAAATGCAGTAACACTCCCTTTCCTCTGCCCCTGGAGGCACCACCACATAACTTCATGTTCACAGAAACGTATCGTCACGACAAGCAGCAGTCATGACAAGCAGGAAAGTGGAATTCAGAAAGTAATGCCACACAACCAAACTGGGAAATAAAAACAGGCAGAGGCCAGCAGGTTACTTGGTTAGGGCTCTGCCTACAAGGCCGTGGTTCTGCTCATCTTCTTTCAGCAGGAAATATTTTAAAAAGAGAAACTCCCGAGCACTATGTAAGTACTCTCCTGGTAGCGTCGTTCCAATTCCATCTATCTTGATGTTGTAAGAAGCTTATTTGTAACTTCCTCAAGAGATCCCACCCTAGATTGCATTCCTGTCAATTGTTCCTCTCCCTTTGAAGTTCAAACAAAACAAAATAAAACAGAAGAGCAGTAGGTTTCAAAAGGACGTCAGTAGAGACCTTTTATACATGAAACCTACTTCCTAGAAGCCACCTGACCAAACATACGCAGAGCTGCAGACAAGAGACTGTGAAACTAGGTCCAGCTGTAAAATATCTCAGGCATCCAGTTAGATCCAGTTATTCTGCATCTGTGGATTTAAAATGATCATCATCCACAGTAGAATAGATAGGCCCCTCATTGCTCAGAAAAGCCACAGCTTGCTCGATTGAGGATACAGACATGTGTTTCAGCTGGTTCTTGAGATCTTGAAAGTTCAACTCTTCAGGTCCTGGACAAGCCTTAATCAAATTCAACACCTGGTTTTGGGCCACAGTGAGGCCATTTGCTGACATAAAGCTATTCCCACCAAAGTTCCCTGCTTCACTCATTCCTAGATTGCTGATAGGTGCTCTCCCTGCTGAGGGCTGGCTATTAGCTTTGCTTAGTATCATGTGTGCATTAATCACTTCTAGAATACGTGCGGTGAACTCATTCATATCCTCCAGGGGCATGATCTTAAAGGCTACCAGGCTCTTTTTATTCTGAAAAGATCTCAGGTGGCCTGCCACTTTCACATGTTTCTGGAGGAACCACAGTGTTTTCACTGCTGGCGTGATCTGTGTCAACCCAATGGCAAACATCTATGGGTGGAGCTGTCATGTCATCTATTTTGTGAACAATGCTGGTTGGAGCTTTCTCTGCCTGTCTGATGATCCCCACAATAGTGACGTGTGAAATCTCAACATTCCCACTTCTGAACCCTTCATCAACCAAAGTGGCAGAAAGCAGCTGAGATATAGTACAGGGTACAATGTGCTAGGCTGAGGCTCTTGGTTTCTTTTCGGCCTGAGAAGGTCTGGGTGATCCAAAGTCCCATGGGGACTGTGTGTAGCCGCTGGCTCCCCCATAGTTGGAGCTGCCATAGCTTTCAAATCCACTGTTCCATGTCTTAGTCTTGATTCTCTGCAAAGAGGCCGGGAAGGTTCGGATCTCCTTATACTACTTTCCACTTCTTACTACATGAAGGCAGAAATCACAGTACTATTGAATTACAGTTTGACAGTACATCTCTTCCTTCCTTAGTTTCTGTCTACTCAACTTTTCCAGAGACCCCTAAAAAATTATCATAAACAGCAAAGTCTTAAAAGCATTCATATAAACAAGAAAATCAATATCTTGGGGCCAAAATTTCTAAATTTCACTGAAGTTTTGACTAAAAAACTTAAGACTCTTGTCAATGACCAAATAAAGACTCAAATTGTAGGTTGCCTTCATGATACAGTCAACTGTAGGTGCCTTTAAACTGTAACTGTTACTTCAGCGCCTATACTTTCTAAGGGTTTTATTTTGATGTTGTGGTCTTCTGAGAATGAGTGACAGCCCGCCAGTGTGATTCACTGAGGTGGTGCCTACACAAAGTGGAGGCCACAAAGAAGTAAATACAGGGTTGGGCCTTGAAGAGCCTCTTACTTACCGAATATTATCAGATGAGTCACCTAAGCTCCTAGTTTAGGTTTATTATTAAAATAACAACTCTTGACTTGCATATGCATTTGATAAAAGTAGACTAACCTATCAAGCTTGATGAGCCAATAGTACAAAAAGTAAAAATACTGTATGAAGAGAAAGAAGGAGACCAATCTATTATTGAAAAAAAAAACTAAGCACTGTAAGGTGATTATAAGAACATCTATTTATTGAGGAGAAATATGCCTCTGTTTCTGAGGAAAACAGCTCTTCAACTTTAATTCTAGAGCTTATTTATTTTGGAAAGATTCATTAAGACTGAACCTCTAGAATGAGAGACAAGCTGTTTACCTAGTGACCATTTCCAAGGAGGAAGAATTATCTATCAAATTATATGGACTGGGTCAAAGTTCTCCAAGTATTTTTATGGGTAAATCAATAATTATGCCTAGAATTCTAGAAAATGAGTAAACAGCAGTAATTGTCTGGCTAAAAATAACCAAGACAGGTCCACTGCTAAGAATAAATAGATATAAAGTTACATTAAATGGTTCTGGGACTGGAAATGGTTTTCAAGCTCCACTTCTAAGGCTTTTAGGAACATCATAAAATCCCCCTTCCTCCTACCTACTAGCTTCTCTATTTATTAACATCTAGAAGTTTGCTATTTATGTTTCATTTGTATAGTTTAAGGCCTACTTCCTAATAAAAAGCAAATGTTACTGCAGGCTTGAGGAGACCTTTACCCAATTGTCTATAACTGAATATGAAAGAAGGCTTCGGGATTAAGTTTCCATAACAGGGTAGAAAGATCAGGTATGACGGAAATCAAGTCAAAAGCAGGAGAAAGTAACAGGGCCAGTGAAGTCAGAAAAAGGGTATGGAACAAGGCAGGGGAAGCCATATATCTTCTGTATTTGCCTAATCTATCCTCCCTGCAAGGTCCAGGTTGGGTGCTTAAAATATGCTGAATAAGGTTCCCAATTCGTGGAGGGGTGGGAGAAATTGAAATTCAACTTAGAAAGCCAAAATAGATTTTTCTACCTATTATCAAACATTTGCAGAAACTGCACATCTGCTGGTGTGAGACACAAATATGAAAGTATGCAGGCACACACAAACACATAACACTCATTAAACTTAAATCACTTACTTGTTATTAAGTGTAGACTCACTGAGTTAGAACAAACTTCAGAGATTTTTTTCTACTAATACATGGGGATGCTGAGATAAACAGAAGTAAAGAAACACAAGGGTCATATGGCTAGATAGATGAGTGGTGACACCAGCAATGGATGTTTTACAAGGTATTCAACAATCTAGTTACATCTTCCCTTTCTCAACTTCCTGAATACTATTCACTCCTAGAGGTATATCCCGCAGGTGAATTAGCTGAATGCTCTGCGTACTGAACATACTCTTTCCTTTCTCCCTGTTATGACATTGGTCAAGCTGTTTCGTCTACTTGGAATCCCTCCTTACAATCTCTAATGGTTAAAATCCATTCTCCAAGAGCCTAGTCAGATACTACGTCTTTCAAATGCCCTCCCTGGTTGCTCCCTCTTTATTTACCATCTGTTATAAACTGAATGTTTGTGTCCCCCTCAAACTCATATGTTGAAACCCTAATCTCTGGTGTAGTCATATTTGTAGTAAAGTAATTAAGATTGTATGAGATCATAAGGGTGAGGCCCTGATCCAACAGGATTAGTATCCTGAGATAGAGAGCTTGTTCTTGCTCACTCGCTTGCTCTCTCGCTCTCTCTCCCCCTCTCCCCACATACTGAAGAAAGGCCACATGACATAGTGATAAGGCAGCCATCTGCAACTGAGAAAGAGAGCCTTCCCCAGAAAGTGAGTTGGCTAGAACCTTGATCTTGAGAAAATAAATTTCTTTTGTTAAATCCCCCAGTCTGTGCAGTCTGGGCAGACTACAACATTATCTTCTTTTTTTTTTTTTTTTTACCAAGATGGAGTCTTGCTCTGTCATCCAGGCTGGAGTGCAGTGGTGTACTCTCAGCTCACTGCAACCTCTGCCTCCCAGGTTCCAGTGATTCTCCTGCCTCAGCCTCCCCAGTAGCTGGGATTATAGGCACGCACCACCACACCCGGCTTATTTTTGTATTCTTAGTAGAGATGGGGTTTCACCATGTTGGCCAGGCTAGTCTTGAACTCTTGATTTTGTGATCTGTCCACCTTGGCCTCCCAAAGTGTTGGGATTACAGGCGTGAGCCACCATGCCCTGCCCTATGATGCTATCTTATGTAGAACTTTGTTGTTGTTACTGTTGTTTTTTGAGACGGAGTCTTGCTCTGTTACCCAGGCTGGAGTGCAGTGAGGCGACCTGGGCTCCCTGCAACCTCTGCCTCCTTGGTTCAAGCAATTCTCCTGCCTCAGCCTCCTGAGTAGCTGAGATTACAAGTGCCCACCACCATGCCAGGTTAATTTTTGTATTTTTAATAGAGACAGGGTTTCACCATGTTGGCCAGGCTGGTTTCAAACTACTGACCTCAAGCAATCCACCCATCTAGGCCTTCCAAAGTGCTACAATTACAGGTGTGAGCCACTGTCCTGGTCTAGAACATTGTTTATACTTCTTTAACATTTATTTCATTCTACTTTGTATTACACTTAGGACTATTTTTTTGCTCTAGAATGTGCTGAAATGCTATACTAGAACCTTTCTTAGGCTTATACAAGATAAAATAGCAGCCACAATGACAATAAAAAGTGTTAGTATTTCTATGACAACAAAGATGATCAAGGTAGAGTATTTATTTATTTATTTATGAGACAGAGTCTTGCTCTGTCACCTAGGCTGGAGTGCAATAGTGCAATCTCAGCTCAATGCAACCTCTGCCTCCTGGGTTCAAGTGATTCTCCTGCTTTTACAGGCTCCTGCCACCACGCCTGGCTAATTTTTTGTATTTTTAGTAGAGAAGGGGTTTCACTATGTTGGCCAGGCTGGTCTTAAACTCCTGACCTTGTGATGAGCCCACCTCAGCCTCCCAAAGTGTTGGGATTACAGGCGTGAGCCACCACGCCCAGCCTAAGGTAGATTAAAAAAAAAAAATACTCTGTTTTATAAGGGAAAGTATTATGTTAAATAAGTTCCTATGTTGTTACTATTTTTGTATGCTCATTAAGAGATAATGAATATTTTTAAAATGCCAAAAATTAGGTTTTAAAAACCAAACATTAAACTATTAATTAAACCTAAATAATTTTTAAAAATTTGTGTACATATAGTTTCTCTCTTAATAGCCTTTAAGGGCAGAGACCATGTCTTGCACATCTTGGCATCAATTCAAATGCCAGGTTAAAGCACCTTAATATAGGTATCGGAGTTTCATACAATACTTGTAAAATTCCAAAAGGTTAACTACATATTTCCCAGAGGCTCTCTTCTAAGATTATAATTTTATTAGCTGGAAATGTCACTCAAGAGTATAATAAAACCAGCTAACTCCACAGTCATTCCAGATTTTTCTCTGACTTCTTCCAGGTAATCTCCTGCTATCAACACTGAAACGTGCCTATCACTAAGGGTCATCCCCATGCTTTCATCTCCCCAACCCTTAAAACTCCCTCTGAAAGTGACCTCTCTTTATGTCTCTCTTATCATGTAAAACTCTATCAGTGGCAAAGTGGAACAACTGCAAAGCTGAAGAAATTAAAAACAGACCTTTTGGTTAGGTACAAAATGCTTGCACTTTGGACATAAAGGGAATTTGTTGAGTTACCGAATCAAGTATTTATAGCACCACATAATTGATTTTCTGCCATAATAATTTCTTCTGTAATTCAGCAGCTCCTCCACAAATCCTCATCAAACCTATGACTTCTCAAAAATGCTAACAAGGCTGGCTAATACAAAGGAAACAGTGCCATCTAAGCAAAATTAAACTAGAATAATAATCTATTTATAAAGGTCTTTTTAGGGACACGTAGTTAACAATGTCTTTGCTTTTGTTATTCACAATGAGTCA
This sequence comes from Cebus imitator, assembly GCF_001604975.1. Taxonomy (NCBI): domain Eukaryota; kingdom Metazoa; phylum Chordata; class Mammalia; order Primates; family Cebidae; genus Cebus; species Cebus imitator. Next base: position 962,875 of record NW_016107580.1, on the reverse strand, counting down.
TGAGTTTTGTATTTTCCATTCTTTTCTCAATTACATTATTAGGCTGTATCTTACCAAAAGTATTCTAATTCCTATCTTCAGGCTAGAAAGCACTTGCCCTAAATGAAAATATTAGGGTCCACTAAAAAACAACATAATCAAGTATGCCCTGTGACTTCCAACCCCAAAGGTGGAGGATGCTGACATGCATTACCATGGGTTTTGCCATTTACCAGCTGGAGGACCTGGACTAAGCTCGGTGAGCACAGAGATTCTGTCTGTTTTATCTGTCAATGTATATCCAGTGACTGAGGAAGTAGACATTCAATTTATAGTTGAATTCATGTCCTGTCTTTCATTCAACAAATACTCTCTGTGCACTTACTATATGCCAGGTAGTATTAGGTGCTTTATATGAATAATTTCATCTTTAGTTATCACCAGTTCAGAGTAGAAAAATAAAAATTCAGACAGTTAAACATTCATTTAAGATCTCAGGATGAGGCCGGGCATGGTGGTTAGCATCTGTAGTCCCAGTACTTTGGGAGGCTGAGGAGGGCGGATCATTTGAGGTCAGGAGTTTGAGACTAACCTGGCCAACATGGCGAAACCCTGTCTCTACTAAAACTACAAAAATTAGCCAGGTGTAGTGGTGCATGACTGTATTCCCAGATACTGGTAAGGCTGAGGCAGAAGAATCTCTGGAACCTGGGAGGCAGAGGTTGCAGTGAGCTGAGATCATGCCATTGCTCTCCAGCCTGGGCAGTAAGTG
>NW_016107580.1:960542-962052 GCF_001604975.1 Cebus imitator | reverse complement strand
ATTCAAATCCAGATCTTTCAAGCCTCCGAGTTCAGGCATTTTCCTTACTATACCACAGAACAAGAATTCACAACCAGAAGCTAAAAGCTACAGATTGTAAAGCTGGCATCTTATTAACTACATCTGGCTGCATATGTGTTTTATTTTGGCTGTCTAGGATTTTTGAAAAACGAAGCCAAATTTTAAAATAAAGAGGTTTTTACATATAATCTAAATTTCTTGCTTATTTTGAAAAGCCTAAAGATGGGATAGCAATATTCCTACATCCCTGTATGGCAACAACTGCTGAAGCTGAGAAGTGGATGCCCCTTAGATGGGACATGTGCTCTTCATGTGGCCTGCTAACTTATTTGCATTATTTGTTTGGCCCTGTAGATTTGGTTTGTAACTTTTTCTGCCTCTATGTAGATCTCTTTCTAAGTACCCTCATCAGAACTTGTCTGTTATATAGCCTACTAAGTGGCCTCCACTGCTGTAACCTCTGATCTTTCTATCTTCTTCAGTGTTCTAGTTTGCTTCTGAAACAATCAGGTCACTACCCTATTCAAGAGTATGGTATTATGTACTCCTTAGTAACCAGAGAATAATATTAGTCTAAACTCCTTAATATGACATTCTAGACATTTTGTGATTTGATTCCAAATTACTTTTCCTGTCATATTTTCCATGTCTAATGATTGCATGGGCTGCAGCAATCCTAGAAGGAGGTGTCAAGCAGCCTGCTATAAAATTCTGCCCCATCAGCATTTTAATCAATGGCTTGGATCACAAGAAGTATGCTTTTCAAATTTAAGAAGGAAAAGGAAATCTATACTTTATTTATATTCAGCCTCAGAGATGCATGCCTTAATCTTTTCACTGCCTGTAGAAGACTTTGCCAAGTGCTTAACAAAAAGATCTGGAGTCAATGGTAGTTTTAAGATTACATACAAGCCAATCACAGAGATACGAGTGCTCCTTTGCCTTTTTTTTCCCCTTTGACTTTTTATAGCATAGTTTGCACTCCTAAGGCATTTTTGGATATAGAATCTCATTTTTTCAAGTCCAACAAGAAAAACGGGGTGACAGATAAAATATTTAAATGAACTAAATGAATGATTAAATAAGGTAAGATTTGTGTTTGGACAGAAAGCTCTTGGCATGACGCTGGTACCTAAGGATAAATTATAACTATGAACATTTTTCAGAGTTCCAAAGATGTGTTTAGCACTCTGCTGGGGGATGGGACAGTGATTCTAAAATTTAATATCACATACAAGGTTTAAAACACTAGAAAGCCAATGAAACTGATAATACAGTTGTTTTAGGAAGAATGAGTAACTGTTAACTGTTACACAGCATCTCGTCTCTCATAACTATGGCGAGTTATACTGTAAAAACTTAGTTTATTGCCGGGCGCGGTGGCTCACGCCTGTAATCCCAGCACTTTGGGAGGCCGAGGCGGGTGGATCACGAGGTCAAGAGATCGAGACCATCCTGGTCAACATGGTGAAACTCCGTCTCTACTAAG
>NW_016107580.1:951136-960397 GCF_001604975.1 Cebus imitator | reverse complement strand
AAACAAAAACTTAGTTTATTAATTCCATATAAGGGGATACTGTCCAGATACTTTTCCCCTGCCTTAATCCTTCTAGAGGATTCAAATCTCACTCCCGTTGGACTGATTTCTCATGATAACACTTTGGCATGGAGGATGCCCAGAGGATCAACCTCAAGTCACTTCCCAGAAGTCATATCAGCTTCAGTCAGCCTTCTCAGATGGAAAAGAGAACAGATTTTAGCTTTGGTCAAGTAGAGCCTCTACAAGTCTCCCCATCTCTCCCAGTTACACAAATACACTTGATTTTGTAAACAATAAAAGCCTGGGCAACATAGCAAGACCCTGTCTCTAAAAATAAACAAACAAATAAATAAATAGGCTGGGCATGGTAGTGCACACCTGTGATGCCAGCTACTCAAGAGGCTGAGGTGGGAGGATCCCTTGAGCCCAGGAGTTTGAGGCTGCAGTGAGCCATGATGATGCCACTGCACTTCAGCCTGGGTGACAGAGTGAGGCTGCGTGTTTAAAAACAGTAAAGCACAAATCTGCTGTTTTTCCATGGCTCTCCTTGTTACATCACAGATCTTTACACAACATAATGAGTCAGGTTATCAAATATGCAATTCAAAAATCAGTTACTTAATAAAGAGACAAAAATTCCAGACAAATACAAATATCACCTTAACTTGAAAAACAGCAAAAAATGCAAGCGGTAGCCAGACAACATTTCAGAAAAAGTGTTCTAGGGCTTGCTTGAGTGAAAACAGACCTCTTCATAATTTTTTAACCTAGAGAACTTTGAATTTGTACTTTTGATATTTTTAGAAAATTTCCTACAAATTTACAAGATCAGGATGAAGCCAGTAAAATTTTGATTGTTACCACAAGGAAGATGAATTGTGAGGAAGATGAATTGTTAATGGTAACACAATATCCTAAATCACAGAAGTTATACAATTACGTAACTTCAGCAGATATCTAAATGTAATTTAGTGTTGAACCCCTGGCTTGCACTTCCATACAGTTCTGTTTTTGTGAAACTTCTAATACAGTGCTTAAACATATCTTCTCTTGCACTAATCAATATTTCTTTTAAGCTTCATTACAAAGTTAATAAGAGATTGTTTAATTCACAATGCTTCCCTTGCCCAAGCACCTAAAATTAGCTCCCTATTAGCCTGGGCAACATGGTGAAACCTGTCTCTACAAAAAATACAAAAACTAGCCGGGTGTGGTGGCACACTCCTGTAGTTACAGCTACTAGGGAAGCTGAGGTACGAGGATTGCTTGAACTTGGGAGGCAGAGGTTGCAGTGAGCCTCTGCACTCCAGCATGGGCAACAGAGCATGACTCCATCTTAAAAAAATGAACAAAACAAACAAAAAAACCACAAAAACCCCCAAAGCTCCCTATTGATCATATCTGGATTTTACAACCCGGCATCAAATATCTACACAGTAATGGCAATATTAGCTAAGATCCATAGTACTTACTATGTACCAGTATTTCTACCATCTATTGCTGTGTGGAGAAAACCTTACAGACCTGAAAAAAAAAAAGGGCCCCAAGTTTTTTTTTTGGAGGCTAGAACCTCCAAGTACTCCCCCCTGCCAGCCTGGAGAGTACTATCTTTACAACCAGTGTCTACTGGTGAAGTATGTCATTAAGCTATACTAGACATCCTCAGCATTTACACAAAAGTGAATGACAGACACTTAGGGTTTCTGAGACCCTTGAATACTTTTGGAATTTTTAAGACACTGATGGCTTCAGCCCCAGGGGTTCTGTTTTCAACTGCTCTTTGATGGGGGCTTTGCATCTGTTGGCTTTAAAAGCCCTCCAGATGATTCTAATGTGCAGCAGAGTTAAGAGGCATGGGTCCAGGCCAAAGGATTAGAGCCCATATTGAGCAATACATGATCTGAAATCAGGAGACCAAGGCTGTTGTACTGAATAATTGTATCACCAATTCAATTGGACAAACTTTTTTGTGAAATGCTCTATGCTAGATACCATAACATGAAGAATGAAGAGTCAATAATTCGGACCTTAGTTTTTGAGTCTGATCATTTAAAGATGGAAGTGGGTTTCATACTTTAAAAAAAATGTGGTTTTAGCTTTTAAAAATAAAATCTTTTATGTATGTTCAATATAAGGAAAGTAGGCTGGCATTTGGAATTCCTACTATACGTCAATTAGCCTTCCCACTGCTTTTCTCAGTTGGAAGTTCACTCTTAACTGCACTTTCCTCCAATAGTTTTGGTGGCTTACTTGCTCCTTATCCTACAGTTGCAAATTTCATTGTTCTTGGAGCATAAGAGAAGAGAAGTCAAACGTTTGCCACAGAGCTGTGGGTGCACAAAATACTCATACTAACTAGAACCTGGCTCAGAAGAGTCTCTATCTGCTCAAGTCCTACGGGAGGCACTGTAGTTTGTGCCATTTCTAACTTTCTGCTTAGACTCTTCCATGTGTTTTCTGGGCTAAATAAAAAATTAGCCACTCTTCTTCCATTGCTCAAAGTAATATTCTGGGAAAGGAAAACCTAACAAAATAACTTAAATATTCAATCATGTAAACATATTCTCAACACTTCATGGAAACAATCAAAGGCAGTAAATCCATAAACCAAAGCTTTTTGGGACCTAGACATTCAAATAGTATAATTATGGCCAGGTGGCTCATGCCTGTAATCCCAGCACTTTGGGAGGCTGAGGAAGGCAGATCACTTGAGGTTAGGACTTCAAGACCAGCATGGCCAACATGGCGAAACCCCATCTCTACTAAAAATACAAAAATTAACTGGGCGTGGTGGTAGGCGCCTATAATCCCAGCTACTCAGGAGGCTGAGGCAGGAGAATCGCTTGAACGCGCGAGGCAGAGGCGCAGTGAGCTGTCACACCACTGTACTCCAGCCTGGGGGATAGAGTAAGACTTTACCTCCAAAAAAAAAAGTGTAATTACTTCACATCATTGAACACGATGCCAATACTCTTAAGTGGCTCACAAACTTTTAAATGTATTATTTTAAAATTTTAAAATATTAGTAAAATTTAAACCTATATTGTCTAATATTTTCTTCCAACTCTCATGTTGCCCATGAATAAAACCCTTTCAAGTCTAGGTCTGTATACTTCACAACTTTTTTCTAGTTTTACAATACATAAGACAGTAGGTAGAAACAGCAGACATCTTACTGGTTCTGAGAAAAATCACAGTAGACATTAAAGCTTGCTAGTTCCTTTTTCAATTTAGTGGGAACAAACATTTTATACTATATTCTATGCATGGTGATAGCAAAGTAAGAAGAGGTATGTTTTTGGAAGAAATCCATTTATTCTGGAAGATGAAAAATTTCAATAAAATTTTCATGTTTTTATTAAGTTACTCTGTTGTGAAAATTTTATTTTTAAATGTGTATGTCAGGAATTAATTGACGGTCCTGAAATCCTCTTGTAATAGGATCCAAGATGATTGGGAAACTAAGGCCGAGACAGAATCAGAAATGCAACAGACTAACACAAGACAACCTCTGTAGCCTTGCCCCCAGTCTTCTGGCATAACTTTGTAGGAGATGGGATGTCTCCTCCTTCAGTACTACCTTTGCCTTCACCTCCTACTGACTCAGAATTAGAGGAGAGGGCATTGTTACTTACCCCTTTATCTGTCTGTTGGAGGTTCACAATCTTCTAAAAAAGAAAATTTACTTGGAGGGGCCAATAGAAATAATCAAATTCCATCCTCCTTTAGAATAAACTAGAGCTTGGCTCAATCATAATTATGTTCCCTTTCTCACTGTTTTCTTGCAAAATAAATAATCAGTTGATTTTTTTTTTTTTTTGAGATGGAGTCTCACTTTGTCGCCCAGGCTGGAGTGCAGTGGTGAGATCTTGGCTCACTGCAACCTCCACCTCCTGGGTTCAAGCGATTCTCCTGCCTCAGCCTCCCGAGTAGCTGGGATTACAGGCACACGCGACCACACCCAGCTGATTTTTTTTATCTTTAATAGAGACAGGGTTCCAACATGGTCAGGCTGGTCTTAAACTCCTGACCTCGTGATCCATCAGACTTGGCCTCCCAAAGTGCTGGGATTACAGGCATGAGCCACTGCACCCGGCTGATGAGTTGATTTTTAATGGCACTACATAATCTACTAAAGATTGCTCAGATTAGCAACTAAAACTTCTATTCCAAAATAGGTTCTGCTGCTTCACCTAATCTAATCTTCATGTGATTCTCTTGTGCTGTCTCATTCTTTAGCTTTTCTTCCTTTTGTAATTCCCTAGATTTTTTCCCAGGTTTCTCCAAAACCTCTACTCTTTTTTCTTCTCTCTTCTTCCAACACAGCTCTGTAATCATCTCTGTGTAGAAGCCTCTTGATTTATATTTTTAGCTGCACTTACCTTTCAAATTAAAATTATGCAATTCTCATTGTTTTCTGGACAGATAAACACAGAAGTCCAAGCTACTGGTAGCCTGTAGTTATTTTGTTTTTAGTTTTATTAATAATAATTGGGAAATTTTTAAAAAGTAGATTTCTGCCTTTTTTTTTTTTTTTTTTTGGAGACAGAGTCTCGCTCTGGAGTGCAATGGCACAATCTCAGCTCACTGCAACCTCCGCCTTCCAGGTTCAAGTGATTCTCCTGCCTCAGCCTCCTGAGTGGCTGGTATTACAGGCGCCTGCCATCGTGCCTGGCTAATTTTTGTATTTTTAGTAGAGACAGGGTTTCACCATGTTGGCCAGGCTGGTCTCAAACTCCTGACTTCAAGTGATCCACCCACCCCAGCCTCCCAAAGTGCTGGGATTACAGGCATGAGCCACTGCACCCGGCCCCTTCTTATAAAAAGCAAAAAACCTGGCAACACTATGTGCACATTTTTTTTTTTTTTTTGCTGACAACAAATGACTGAAACTAAATAGCAGATGTGTTCTTTAAACATGGAACAGGCACTTTCTAGTTCTGTACAATTTCCACTTTAGCCATTTATATTACTTTTCTGGCATCTTTAAGCATTTGAAGTTGCAATTCTGTTGAAGAGAACAAGAAGGATAGATAGCAGGCTTGACTACACCTTTCAGATTCCTTTTGCCCCAAAGCGTCAAATGTTTAGTGATGGCCCACTTCTAAACAGTATATTGGCCATAATGCCTTTCGGGAGTTATTTTGTTTTCTGTTTAAGTAATCAGCATATGGTCTTTCAGTGGAGAGTCAGAGCCTGGAAAGCAGAGTGGTTTATGTCTGCCTGTGAGTGTCTGTGTGGAGGGGATGCACAGGGAGAATGGGGAGGGGTAGGTAGGGTTGTTCTTGTGGAGCCACTGTAGAGTTATCCCAAAGTTCTCTTGACCTAACAGCAATATACAAATTATGTTCATTCTTATACCTCTCCCATTATTGATCTGTCATTACTATAAAAACTTAGCATAGAGTGGATAAGAGTTAACTGGACAGTTGGTTTGAGTGCTGATTCTTGTGCCAGACAACAAGTATGTCCACCTACAGGGCTTCTGATTAGTTTTTACCATATTCATAGCACTTTACAGGGAACTGTGGTAAGCTTCACAAGAGTAAGAGGAAGAGGACAAATTACCATAACAACAAAAAAGTCAGCAGGAGTCATGAGCATTTATTGAAGGCTGCTTATGTGCTGGGCAGTAAGCACTTTACATGTGCTACCACATTTAATCCTCAAAACAATTCTATGGGTAGATACTATTGTGGTACTTTTTTATGGTTAAAGACACTGTGGCAGAGATAGACTCAAAGTCACAGAGCTATTAAGTCCCAGGCAGTCTGACTCTACTGTCCACTCAGTAGGACTTGTGAAGGCAGAAGGAAGCTGTGCACTATATGGTGGTAAAAGGGATGGGTCCTGGAATTAGAAAACACTGGAGAGTGAAGTCTAGTTATTACTGTTTTCAAAAAACAACTTTTGGCTTTGTTAATCTTCTGTACTAGATTTTTGTTATATTTCATTAATTTCTTCCATTCATTATTAAGCACTGATTATGTACCAGGCACAATCTAGGAGAATGGAATGTATCAGTGAACAAATGAAAACTTCTTGCCTTCATGTTGCCACTTATCGCAAGACACAGAAAATAAGTTGTCTCACACACACACACACACACACACACACACACACATGCACACACACACATGCAGGGAAGAGGAAGTAAGAATGCTAGAGAGTAGTGATAAATAAAATTTTAAGAGGGGTTATCAGGATAGCCCTCACTGAGAAAGTGACACTTATGTAAAGACATGAGGGAATTGAGGTATACAATCATGGAGTTAATTAAGGAAAGTGCCTCTGAATAAAATGAGAAGGAATTGGAGGGTTTGGAGCAGAGGCATGATGTGATTTAGGTTGTTTCTAAAGGGTTACTCTGGCAGCTGTGTTGATAATAGAATGCAAAGAAGTGAAGGTGAAAGCAGAGAGACCATTAAGAAGCTAATAATCCAGGCAAGAAAGTTACTGTGAGTTAGAAATTATTTCTTTTTTCTTTTTTTTGTTTTTGAGATGGAGTTTCACTCTTGTTGCCCAGGCTGGTGTGCAACAGCGTAATCTCGGCTCACCACAACCTCTGCCTCCTGGGTTCAAGCGACTCTTCTGCCTCAGTCTCCTGAGTAGCTGAGATTACAGGCATGTATCACCATGCCTGGCTAATTTTGTATTGTTAGTACAGATGGGGTTTCTCCATGTTGGTCAGGCTGGTCCGCCCACCTTGGCCTCTCAAAGTACTAGGATTACAGGTGTGAGCCACTGTGCCCAGACAGAAACTGTTTCTTGAATTTATGAATATAGTATATTCAAATATATACAAATTTCCATCTCCTCACCCAGTATCAAATAGGTTCTTGGTTCCAGGTATTGCTAGATGTTTTCAGGTTAGCTGCAACTTTTTACAGCACCAGAATACCACCTTAGGTTCCTGTCTCTCTTCATTTTTTTCACCCTTAAAATTTACCTTACTTTCTTGGGCTTAATTATGCATTTAATAAAATATTTATATTTTATCCTACCTTTTTAGTGTTTTAGTGATGGTGGGGGTGACTGGGGGAGTGGTGTTCCAGAATATCCAGTATGCTATATTGACAAAGGGGAAGTCCTTAGGTTTGAATTCTTCCTTTTCCTATTTACTATTGTATAATCTTGGCAGATTACTTAAATTTATGTATCCTGTTTCCTCAAATGTGAAATGGAGATAATGATAATCTAGATTATAGGGTTGTGAGGATTACAATCTAATGCATACAAAGGCTTAGACACAATGATGGGCACATAGGAAATGCTGGATATATGTTAACTATCACCACCATCATGATCATTTCTATCCTTGCTGCATCATACATAGCAGGTACTCAACAGATGATTGAAGTGATCTGTTGAAAACGAGTTGCAAATTGCAGTATGCTCAGTGGGAAAGATATATAGCTATTTCATCTCTAAGTGTATCTCATGACCAGAACCAACACAAAATGTTACAAGGAGAAGTCTTGCCATTTAAAAAAAAAAAATCAATAGATTAGTCTCCTTAATCACTGGCATACTCCTACTAAGTACAACATTTCACTTTGTTTCCTCCTATTTTGTTTACTGTTAGTTATTTTCATGCCTGTCTATCCCACTAATCAACTAATGCATATCAGAAACCATGTTTCAACACTCCTGTGACCCACACAATGCCTACCAAGTACAGAGTTTTACAGAAAGGAGACACTCAGAGACTGCTCAAATAAATTTTTCTACCAAGGTGGTTAAAGTAACTTTATAAATAAATTTATAAATAATCTATAAGTAACCATGTTCCTTCAAATCTTACTTGTATTGATTTATTTAAACCTTTTTTAAAAAGTCATGGGAGCACAGAAGTAAGATATTTGTTTTACTTCTTTGTTTAATGTTTATACAACATTAAAATTCCTTAACATGGTCCTTCATAGTTTAGCCACAGACTATCTGTTCCTTCTGCCTCCATTTCCAGTCACTACTCCCAGTAAGTGATTCACGTGTTTTCTTTGCCTGTAATATTTATGTCTTGTCATACTTCACCCACTCTTTCTCATTCCCACCTACAAGAATAATAATTACTCCGGTTTCCTTCTATCACTAGCTTAAATAGCACATATAAACTCATCTTAATAAAGAACATTAGTTTTAAACTAATTATAATAATTCACAGTTTCTCAGAAGCAGAGGTTTTCCAGGAGCAGTGGGATAAAGGAGCAGTCTTTCAAAACTAGAAAGAAAAAAATGGGAGAAGAGGGGAGAGGTTATGTTGAAAGAGAAGAGGAGGAGGAAGGAATGTTAAACTGTCTTAAAGAACAAGTAGAAAATGAAGGGAGGAAAAAAAAGCAAGACACTAATTCTCTGACCATTCGAAAATTCTGCTGTGCTGGAAGGATGTGCTCTAATAAACACATTCATATCTTTTCCAGGCCAAATTTGGATTCAGCCAGCACTAATGCTTGTCTTCACTCTCAAACATTTTTCTGCTAATTTATTTTTAAGATTAATATTTGGTTTACAGCAGGAAAAAAAAGATGAAAAAAGACCCTTCATCACCCATTCCCTCCCCGCTTTTTTTCTTTTTCTTTTTGGCAAAAAATATAATACTTTGAGACCTATGGTAGAAAATGCAATGTATCCAGATCATGAAGTCTGAAAAAAAAAAAATACTTTTCCTATTTTGTAGATTTTGAGAACCTCTTATCATTTACCATTAAAAGTGATGACATGAAATATCTATTTTTTATATTTCTATAAGATTTTTCTTGTAGGCACAATCTTAATACTATGAAAGTGGATTTATTTGGATTCCATCAGAATTATCTACAAACTCTCATATCTATAATAGAACAATCAGGATCCATATTAACTACTAAGGCAAAGTCAGTATTCAAGGAACTTCCGAATTATCAGTGAAATACAAAAGCGTATTTAGTGTAATTCTGAGAACTGGGTTTTCTATTAGAAATATGTGGAAATGTCCAGGCATGGTGGCTCATTCCTATCATCCCAACACTTTGGGAGGGCAAGGGGGAGGATCACTTGAGCCCAGGAGTTTGAGACCAGCCTGGGCAATATAGTGAAGCGTCATTTCTACAGAAGAAAAAAACTTTTTAAAATTAGCTGAGTGTGGTGGTGCATGCTTGCAGTCCTGCTACTTAGGAGGCTGAGGTGGGAGGATTGCTGAGCCCAGGAGGCAGATGTTGAGTGGGCCGACATGGCACACTCCAGCTTGGGCAACAGAGCTAAAAACCCACCTCAAAAAAA
>NW_016107580.1:938182-951115 GCF_001604975.1 Cebus imitator | reverse complement strand
AATATTTGAAACTTATAAATAATCCTATATAATAATTAGTTAAACCATAACATCCTGACTTTGCCCTTCCAAGCCAAAACTTAATAAAGTATCTTTCCTGGATGTATGTGTAAAAATGGCTGAAGAAATTAGAGATTAGGAGTAATGCCAATTCAATATCTCTAAGCAAAAAGATTTTAAAAAGTTCCTAGAGGTATGCTTCATAAATTGGGACTCCTTTGAAGAACTCTATTATAGTTAAAGAACGTGAGCTTTGAAATCAGACACAATTGAGTGAGTCCTATCCTGACATTTACTAGCTAGGTAGTACAGATTCTTTCCAAGTCATATTTCCTTCACCTTAAAATGGAATAAAATTCCATAGGGTTAGATTAGGTACTGCAAGTCAAATGTAGCATCTTGTACTATATATGGTAAAAGTCGAATAAATATTAGCTCTCTTTATTATTCCTATCACCTTCCTCTGGACTCCGTTCTTTATAGTGTTCTGTTAGGCAAATGGACTTACACAAGAAATACCAGACTTTGACATGAAAAACGCAGATTTTACTTTATTCATGTTAGGGGGTATCGGCTGGGGAAAGAACTAGTGCTAGAGTCTGAGGGTGGCAGGAAGGTCACCACTTAGGAGCTAGCTCAGGAAATGCTGTAACTCTCTATGCTTTAACGTCACTAACTGATTAAGTCAGTTAGATTTACACAAGTGACACATGTGACTTTTCTAACGGCTTCTCTGATGAGGTAAGTTAGATTTATACAAATGATACAGATTACTTTTTTCAGGTACTTTCCTGTTACCCTATCCTGAATTTACTTGCCATGGGTTTTTATATTTTGAAATGGAAATAATAACTAGGTCCAAGATTTTTATTCACAACCAGATAAACTAGTGGGTCTTTATGTAGAATGTATAAGCCAAAGTTAAAATTCGGCAATAAAGAAACTAAATAACTATAAAATCAGGTACAAATGTAAATTTATATTTCTTCAGACTGAGAAGTCATGTTGTACATCTCACATTTTTTTCTAATATATTAATAAGAGAATTAGTTTAATTATACACTAAATACTGAATTAGACACATTTTGAAATAATACAGGTTACCTAAGCACTCCAGGTGTGGAAAATTCTTAATAATTAGCAGTCTTAAATCTTCTAACAACATGGGTGAACCTCAAAACCATTATGCTCAGTGAGAGAAGCAACACACGAAAGAACATATATGATATGATTCCCTTTAAATGAAATGTCTGGAAAAGACAAATTTATAGAGACTGTAAGCAGATTAGTGGTTGCCTGGTGATGGGGAATGACTATGAATGGGCATAAGGTTTCTTTTTGGGGTGACAAAAATATTCTATCTATTTATTTATTTCTATTTTTATTTTTGAGACAGAGTATCACTCTGTTGCCCAGGCTGGAGTGCAATGGTGCCATCTGGGCTCAACGCAACCTCTACCTCCCAAGTTCAAACGATTCTCCTACCTTGGCCTCCCAAGTAGCTGGGGCTCCAGGAGCATGACACCAAGCCCAGCTAATTTTTGTATTTTTAGTAGAGATAGGGGTTTCATCATGTTGGCCAGGCTGGACTCAAACTCCTGACCTCAGGTGATCTACCACCTCGGCCTCCCAAAGTGCCTGGATTACAGGCATAAGCCATCACTCCAGCCTGTTTATGTATTTACTTACTTATTTTTGTTTTTGAGAAATGTTCTATAATTAGACTGTGGTGATGGTTCTACCACTCTGTAAAACACTAAAACTACTAAAATACACACTTAAAATGGGTGAATTTTATGATACATAAACTATACTTCAATACGTTTCTTCAAACAAATAAATACAGTATTTTGAATGGCTAGATACTAGAAAATAAACTTTTACATGTTGAATAAAGAACTGTGAAGAAAAAGCACGTTTATACTGAGAATGGGTCTCTAAATAATGCTCTTATTCTGAAGTGAGACCTAACTCAATCAATAAAACTTCCTGAAATGCCATGTACATGTGGGAGGTCTTTAGAATCTGGAAAGGCTTCACTTTAGGGTGATGGCATTTAAAGGTGAATAGAGTATTTATTTTTCCTCCCAGGGTAAACATAGGCTATAATGGGTACCAAAGGACAAAGCGTTAGCTCTCCTGGGAGTCATTTTGAGTATCAATAACCAACAGATATGCCTCAAAGAAGTAATGGGAGGGATATGCCATATTTTGACTGATTCCAGAAAATCCCCCAGAATACCTTGGTTATTAAGAACTGTAACAACAGGGTGACCTTGAGGTGCATGGGTCACTGGAGATAAGGCATTAAATTAAATGGTGGCAGTCAGGCATGGTGGCTCACACCTGTAATCCCAGCACTTTGAGAGGTGAAGAGGGGTGGCTCACCTGAGTTCAGGAGTTCGAGACCAGCCTGGTCAACATGGTGAAACCCCATCTCTACTAAAAATATAAAAATTAGCCAGGCATGGTGGTGGGCGCCTGTAATCCCAGTTACTCAGTAGGCTGAGGCAGGACAACAGCTTGAACCTGGGAGGCAGAGGCTGCAGTGAGCCAATATTATACCACTGCACTCCTGCCTGGGCGAAAAGAGTGAAATCCTAACTCAAAAAAAAGTTAAACAGTGCCTTGTCGTGAAGGGGCCATGACTTGAATTGTTACTCACTGCTACTGTTGGGAAAAAATAATACAAAAGTATCCCATTGTGGTTCTATTTCTGCTCCATTGGGTTTTACTTTCTTGCTATTATCCTTCTAAAAAAGTAACCTTTAGACAGGAACCCCTGCTTTACATATTCTCAGCATAAACTCTGGCTCTTAATTTAACAAACATAATCTTTAAATAAAAAGAGCATAAGTAAAACAATGAAGAACGCAATGTTATTATTCATTAACTTTGAAATGATTCCTCTACTGTCAACAGCTGATCAATGGATATGAAAGGCCATTAGACAGTAAGTGTCTTGAGGGTAAGGATTATGTGTTACTAAACTGTGATTACTCTGCAACAGATGTAAACACAGGGCTTGGCATATGTAATAAACTGAAAGAGAAAATGAAAGTACCATATAAACAATAAACATAAGTATAAAAGGTTACATTATTTTTACAGTAAAAGTAATCCTAAGAATTTAAACCCTGCTGTTAAGGTACCACCTTCAAAGAAGGCTTCCATAAGAGTTAATGAACTACATGTAATTTAGTAAAAGTGGAAAGAAGTAAGAAGGAACTGTAGGCTTACAATCTAGGGGAAAAAATAATTTGTGGTGGCTGTTGGATGACAAATCCTGAAGGTTAGAAGATAGGCGATGTTACAAGTGGGAAATCTTGATCACTTTAACACTAAGTAAAATTCTAAAAGATAAACATAACCTTTCATCTGGGCTAACAAAATATCCTGCTTATATAATAACAGAAGGTACATATACACCATCTTTTCATTAGAATTATAAATGAAATAATTAAAAATATTAGATATATATGCTATTATGAGAGGATCATCAAGATGTACTACTAAGGGAAAAAATCAAGGTGTGTAACAGTGTAAATGGTTTGATGCTTTTTGTTAAGAAAAGATAATTTTTTTAAAAATTATTTTTATTTTTGAGACAGAGTCTCATTTGGTCACCCAGGCTGGAGTGCAGTGGTAATCTTGGCTCACTGCAAACTCTGCCTCCTGGGTTCAAGCAATTCTCCTGTCTCAGCCTCCTAAGTAGTTGGGCCTACAGGCACACTCCACCATGCCTGGCTAATTTTTGTATTTTTAGTAGAGATGGGGTGTTTCACCACGTTGACCAGGCTGGTCTCGATCTCCTGACCTCAAGTGATCTGCCCCACTAAAAAGATAATTTTTATCTGAATATTCTGGCAATAATGCATGACCCTTCCTTGGCCCCTCACCCTCACTCCCACCCCTTTTCCCCAGGAAGGAAACGAATGGTTCAGAAGAAATGGGGTGAAGGTGGGAAAGGGAACTTTTACTTTGCATTTTGTTCCTTTCTGTACTATCTGGATTTTATACATATATACACATATCTCTTTTACTTAAGATAATGTCCATCTGGTTGGTGGCATTGTGGACCAGTTTGATTTTTAAAAATTATCTGCAGTATTACAAAGACTATTAATATAAATTCCTAAGGACCATGTCAATGTTTTATTAATGTTGCTGCCCATGATGTTGCCTGTTATAGCAGCTTTTTATATTGAGATACTCAATAAACTTTTGTTCCACTGAAAAAAAATTAATATATGCTGTTTAAAATATTTTAAAAGTAAATTTAATCAAGACAAGCAGCTGAGTCCATTCTCTGAAGCAATGCTGGCAAGACCCAGGAGTTTATACTGGCTGAACAGTATGAAGATGGCTAATCTGCGATTTGTGCAAGGATAATGCAATTTACATCTACTGCCTGAATTAACAAATCCAATATGCACTAGAAATAATTTTCCAAAAGATACAGATTTAAAAATATCTAAGAATCAGTGTGATCTACCTTATCTAATCACTCTGTTATCAATGCAGTACTTTTTCCAAATCTATCTTTCTTTATCTTGCTTTGTGATACTGGAACTGTCCCCTTTGCAGAATATTAAGGTTTGCCAGTAAAGGTGCTGAAGGAACACTGAAGTAGGAAGTGGATTCTCTTCCTGGTTCTGGTGTACTTTCTCCATCTTGCTTCCTGTGGTAGGTACCTGCTGATGGTGTCTGGGAACACAGTGGCAGTGCTCACTATCTATAAAGTTTCAGTGGTACCCCAGCTGGTAGCTTCCCATCAAGTTTCACTGGCACCCTAGAAGTTTCAAGGCCATTCTAGTGGATGGCTTCCTAGCAAGTCTTGCCAGCACTCCAGCAGGCAGTTTGCTGCGTGCTAGTCCTGGTCTGGTGAAATTCTATGCAATCCAGTGGCCATAATAACACCTCTCCCACATGATCTGAATCAGCCTAGATCTGGGGAGGGGCTCTGTTCCAAGTTTGCTACTTCATTAGGTACTATACCTGAGCCCTAGAGGTAGTAGCTGCTCCCTATATTGTATTCCCATATTCTTTAGAATTCCCTCTGCCTTTTAGTAGTTAATACCCTGTTACTACTTAATAACTCCTTATATTAAAATTTCTGGTCAGGCGTGGTAGCACAGTTCTGTAATCCCAGCACTTTGGGAGGCCAAGGTGGACAGATAGCATGAGTCTAGGAATTTAAGACCAGCCTGGATGACATGGAAAACTCTGTCTCTACAAAAAAATACAAAAAATGTCTGGGCATGGTGGCTCATGCCTATAATCCCAGCACTTTGGAAGGCCAAGACAAGCAGATCACAAGGTCAGGAGATCAAGACCAACCTGGCCAACATGGTGAAATTCCTGTGATCCCAGCACTTTGGAAGGCCAAGGCGGGTGGATCACGAGGTCAGGAGATCGAGACCATCCTGGCTAACACAGTGAAACTCCATCTCTACTAAAAAAAAAAAAAAAAAAAAAAAAAAAAAAAAAACGAGGTGTGCCTATATATAGTAAAATAAAATAATGTGGCACAGTAATAACAAATGCCATGGTTTAATTTTTAAAGGCATTTTCATCCTTAAAAACACCTGGATTAATAATATAAGGCTATTTCCTTTCTGCCCTACATGAAAAAACAGAAAGCTCAAAATCAATCCAATTTGGTGTGCAGCACTTTTCTAATATTTAATATTTACATGTTAAGAGAATTATTACAAAATTCCAACTTTTCCTGAAACAATGGGAAGAGCTGGCAATCCTAGGCCCATTAATCTCCAGGTGACAACAACCAGAACCAGATGAAACCAAGAAAAGGCTGCATTCTCCTATCACACTCTACACCAATGTTTGTCTCCCACTTATGGTTAGTTTTTTAAACCAGATCTGTTCACTCACTTTTATTACATATTTGGTGCCATAAGCATTTGTAAACCCTGTTTTTGTATCATCAGGTAAATGTAATATACACTATAAACTAACAAAATTACAGAATGACCTATTGAGTTACAAAAGGCCACACAGTACACGATTCCATTTATATGAAATGTCCAGAATCAGCAAATCTACAGACAGTAGTAGCTTGGTGGTTGCCTAAGGCAGGGGTGGTGAGGAAGAATACAGATGACTACTGCTAATGGGTTTAAAACTTCTTTTTGATGTATGTTTAAAATTAGATTGTGGGCGGGGCACGGTGGCTCAACGCCTGTAATCCCAGCACTTTAGGAAGCTGAGACTGGTGGAGCACAAAGTCAGGAGTTCCAGATCAGCCTGGCCAATATGGTAAACCCTGTCTCTACTAAAAATACAAAAATTAGCTGGACATGGTGGCGGGCGCCTGTAGTTCCAGTTACCTGGGAGGCTGAGGCAGGAAAATTGCTTGAACCCAGAAGGCAGAGGCTACAGTGAGCCAAGATAGCGCCACTGCACTCAAGCCTGGTGACAGAACGAGACTCCATCTCTAAATAAATAAATAAAGTGTACATAAACCAGTTTTTTGTAAAATGAGCTTTTCAGTTGTCCTTTGTTTTACAAGTCTCATTTGTAACCTCAATCGTGAAATTTTCCATCCTTCTACCAATCTGTTAATAGGCAGCCATTAGAGCACCATTTCGGGTAGATTCTGAAAGCAATTCTGAATCCTTGGTTCCATTACTGGCAGAGGATTTAATTATGATCTAAAAATATTACAATTAAATTAAAAACTTACTCTTTCTTCTTCTTGTTGTTCCCACAGATCCATGTCTTTAATTCTCTGTTCCTCGTAAGCACTCTTTATTAAAGGAATTTCTTCCAAACGTTTGGCTCTTTCAAAATAGTCAATCTAAATGACATGAAAACAAATGTAGTTTTTACAAATCTCTTTTAACTTGGTATGTTAAAGGTCTACCAATCCTTTCATTTACCTTCTTTTCTTGATTCTTTAGGCGTTCTTGGAGTTCTTTCTTTTCTTTCTCCAGTTGTTCAACCTGTTTAGCCATGATGAAATCTGGATCCAATTCTTCAAGGTCCTGAAAGGTAATATAAATGCACAATTGTTAATAAGGATAAACAAGCAATGCCTAACATAACTCACTGTTTTCTAGAATAAAATCCTAAATTGCTTTTATTGTTATAATGGGTGATAATTTAGGAAATGTACAAATATTGTAAAATAGCCTTATTTCCATTTGACCGTAAGGAAAAAAAATCCATACATCTTTTTCTCACTCTTCTAATTTACATCTCCCCATATTCTACTATAGGGTGAGCAAACCTAATCCAAAAACTCATCTGAAATGCTCCAAATTTTAAAACTTTGTGAGCACCAACATGGTGCCACAAATGCAAAATTCCATACCTAGCCCATGTGACAGGTCAGTCAAAATGCATTCAGAACTTTGTTTCATGCACAAAATTGTGTAAAATACTATATAAAGTTACTGTCAGGCTATGTGTATAAGATTTCTATGAAACAGGCCAGGCACGGTAGTTTGCACCTGTAATTCCAGCACTTTGGGAGGCTAGTGCAGGTTAATCACTTGAGGTCAGGAGTTCAAGATCAGCCTGGCCAACATGGTGAAACCCCCATCTGTAAAAAAATACAAAAACTAGCCGCCAGGCGTGGTGGCACAAGCCTGTAATCCTGCCTACTTGGGCTGAGGCAAGAGAATCACTTGAACTCAGGAGGTGAAGGTTGCAGTGAGCCCATGTATCACTGCACTCCAACCTGGGCAACAGAGTGAGACTATCTTTTTAAAAAAAAAAAAAAAAAAAGCGTCTTATGAAATAAATGGATTTCATGTTTAGACTCTGGTCCAAACCCCAAAATATCTCCACACACACACACACACACACACACACACACACACACACATATGCAAATATTCCAAAATCCAAAGAAATCCAAAATATGAAACATATCTGCTCCCAAACATTTTGGGTAAGGGATACATAACCTGTCCTGTGATTAATATATAGTGGTTAAAACTGCACAGAGCGGGCCATGTATGGTGGCTCACGCCTGTAATCCCAGCACTTTGGGAGGCTGAGGCAGGTGAATCACCTGAGGTTGGGAGTTTGAGACCAGCCTGGCCAACATGGTGAAACCCCATGTATACTAAAAATACAAAAATTAGCTGAGCGTAGTGGCGGACACCTGTAATCCCACCTACTCGGGAGGCTGCGGCAGGAGTATCACTTGAACCAGGAAGTAGAGGTTGCAGTGAGCCGAGATCGCGTCACTGCACTCGTCTGGGCAACAAGAGTAAGACTCTGTCTCAAAAAAAAANGGCTGGAGTGCAATGGCGCGATCTTGGCTCACCACAACCTCCGCCTCCTGGGTTCAGGCAATTCTCCTGCCTCAGCTTCATGAGTAGCTGGGATTACAGGCACGTGCCACCATGCCCAACTAATTTTTTGTATTTTTAGTACAGACAGGGTTTCACCATGTTGACCAGGATGGTCTCGATCTCTTGACCTCGTGATCCACCCGCCTCGGCCTCCCAAAGTGCTGGGATTACAGCTGTGAGCCACCGCGCCCGGCCCGGTTATCTAATTCTTTACAAGTCCTTCACGGGAAAAGAGATTTGCTGATTTTGTCTGCCATAAGAACGAATCTATTTATAAAAAGCATAGATAAGAGAACTGTAATAAGTGACAGAATTTTAAAAAATAACTTTGAACATTCCAGAAAATTCTCAGAAGGTTAACAGAAATTATCAGTGAAGCTAAATTCTAATTTCTGGCTTCAATGATGTCACTCATTCATTCAATAAATATTTACTGAGTGGCACTGGGATATAGCAGAAAAGAGGACAGACAATATCCCAGCCTCACGGAATCTACTTTCTGTGATGGAGAAAAAACATGTAAACAAACCAATACATAACATAAATTCAGTTATTATAAAGTGCTATTAAGAAAATTAAGGCAGGCATGTAATAGGTGTGGGTGTTATTTTAGGAGATGATTTAGTGTTCTATATTAAATTTCCTACACATAGCATGCAGTAAATGTTATAACAAATATAACCACAGATATATCTTAGGCATACTACTAAGAGGATAGGATTCATGTAGTTCCATAATAAATCAAACTGAATACATTTATGTAAATCATAACAAGCTTATATATGGACTAATGAAACTTACCCTATAGAATGCACTGGTCAAAGGAAGTAATGCTGCGGCAATGTTATATTCTTCTAAGCTTGAACAATCCTTTAAGCAAAACAAAGACAAATGAGCATTAGGATATTTACCAGAAATCACAAATATATGGGAACCAACATCTGGGATACATTATTTACTGTCATATGAGGTTTTACCTTTTTATTTTTATTTTGCAGAGGATTCAATGGGAGGGGTTTATACTTTTATTCTAGATTGCCCAGCTAGGTAAGGCACAGCTAGGTAAGTTTTAGGGGAAAAAACTGTCCATGAAGCCCTTTCTTTTATAAATAAGGTAAAAGGGCTGGGTGCGGTGGCTCATGCCTGTAATCCTAGAACTTTGGGAGGCCGAGGCGGGCGGGTCATGAGGTCAGGAGATTGAGGCCATCCTGGTCAACATGGTGAAACTCCATCTCTACTAAAAACACAAAAATTAGCTGGGCATGGTGGCGTGCGCCTGTAGTCCCAGCTACTCGGGAGGCTTGAATTGCTTGAACCTGGGAGGGGGAGGTTGCAGTGAGCCGAGATCGCACCATTGCACTCCAGGCTGGGCAACAAGAATGAACTCAATCTCAAAAATAAATTAAATAAATAAATACATACATACATACATACATACATACATACATAAATAATGTAAAAGTACATTTGAGACAGGTATTTTCAAACACTATTGCTGAGTAGCTACCTTTACTTTCCTGCTCTACAAAGATTGTGTTAAGTTGTATAACTTACACAAAATATTTTTTGAAGGGGGTTTTAGTTTGTTTACCAACTGTATTCCACTGAGTCTAAGATACATTTTTTGCATATTTTAACATTTCTGAGATTGGGATCACCTTATAATTGACTGGAGGTATTTTTTCTTTCTTATTGTTATATAAAAAGGGTATCTTGCAGGCCAGGCATGGTGGCTCATGCCTGTAATCCCAGCACTTTGGGAGGCTGAGGCAGGCAGATTGTCTGAGGTCAGGAGTTTGAGACCAGCCTGGCCAACATAGTGAAACCCTGTTTCTACTAAAAATACAAAAATTAGTCGGGCATGGTGGTGGGCACCTGTACTCCCAGCTACTTGGGAGGATCAGGCAGGAAAATTTTTTGAACCCGGGAGGCAGAGGTTGCAGTGAGCTGAGATCAGGCCACCACACTCCGGCCTGGGCAACAGAGCGAGACTCCAGCTAAAAAATAAATAAAAAAGGGCAAAAAAAATCAGATAAGATATATCACTGATTCTGATTCTAAAACCCACTGAGTGAAATGCTGATGAATAGGAAGGTCAAGAAATCTCAGTGGGAATGTAAAATGGCACAGTGACTGTGGAAAACAGTATAGCAATTCCCCACATGCAAAAAAAGAAAGAAATATAGAATTACTGTATATTACTATTCTTTTTCCGGGCATATATCCAAAAGAATGGAAAGCAAGAACTCAAACAGGTTTTTATATATTCATGTTCACAGAAGCATTTTTCACAACAGGCAAAAGGTAAAAGCAACCCAAGTGTCTTGTCGACAGATCAGTGAATAAACAAAACATGGAATACAAGCACATACACATAGATGCAAGGAATAGTCAGCCTTAAAAAGAAATTCTGACACATGCTACAGCATAGATCAACCGCAAGGACACTATGCTAGACAGATAATTTTTTTTTGAGATGGAGTCTTGCTCTGCCACCCAGGCTGGAGTGCAGTGGCATGATCTTGGCACACTGCAACCTCCACCTCCTGGGTTCAAACAATTCTCATGCTTCAGCCTCCCAAGTGGCTGGTATGACAGGCATCTGCCACCATACTCGGCCAATTTCTGTATTTTTAGTAGAGACAGCGTTTCACAATGTTGGCCCGGCTGGTCTCGAACTCTTGACCTCAAGTGATCCGCCTGCCTCAGCCTCCCAAAGTGCTGGGATTACAGGTGTGAGCCACTGTGCCAAGTGGATAGATACTTTCATATAGTTACATT
Organism: Cebus imitator; assembly: GCF_001604975.1. Classification (NCBI taxonomy): domain Eukaryota; kingdom Metazoa; phylum Chordata; class Mammalia; order Primates; family Cebidae; genus Cebus; species Cebus imitator. The sequence continues at coordinate 940,007 of NW_016107580.1, read as the reverse complement.
AACCAGTCTTTCCTCTGTCTGGTAGTGGGGTCCAATGTGGCCAGAATCCAGAACAGTGTCCACAATGACTGCAAAAGCTAAAACTGATCTCCTTAGAGGGCCAAGAATAATAATTAAAGCCCTAACTTTAGACAATGTAGCTATCTCTATCAAAACTCCTCATCCATCAGTTATGTTATATGTTTGCATGAATTGATTTTAAACTTATAGAGCTGGGACCTTAGACATCAATTATTCCAGTGTAATTCCTCCACTTTCCAGTTTAAAGAGGCATAGATGTCAGCCACAGAGCCACAACTGGAATCTAGATTTATCTACCTATCAGTGTGGTGTTTTTTCCTTTAGACACTGCCTTTTGTACTTGATTGCTTTCCTTTTATTCTTGGGTAGAAAATATGGATTATCTGAACTTCCAGTACCAATTTGGAGTGTGAGAGTGGTGAGAACAGACCTGACCAGGAGAGCAGCATAAGGCTTAGAGCTGCCTAGGTACACTAGTGCCAGAGACAAGCACTCTAGAAAACAGGAGGAAGAGTCAGAAGGGAAGGTGAGAATATACCACAGATAATCTTTGCCTATTTCAAAATACTGCTGTGGATGGGGAGGGTGTAGTACTGACCTGAGGAAAAAGGAAAACACTTTCTTGCACGAGTACTTTTGGTACTAGGATCAACTAAAAGAGTTTTCAATTGAATTTCATGTACTGTCAATTCTGAAAAACAGTTTGGAATTTACTGCATGTTCTATTGCAATGACTACTGAAACAATAATGGATTATAAGGCTGGGCACAGTGGTTCATGTCTGTAATCCCAGCACTTTGGGAGGCCAAGGCAGGTGATCACCTGAGCTCAGGAGTTTGAGACTGGCCTGGGCAACTTGGTGAAGCCCTGTCTTTACAAAAAATACAAAAAATTAGCCAGGCACGGTGGCCTGTGTCTGTAGTCCCAGCTACTCAGGAGGCTGAGGCAGTAGAATCGCTTGAACCTGGGAGATAGAGGTTGCAGTGAATCGAGATGGCGCCATTGCACTCCAGCCTGGGCAACAGAGAGAGACCTGGTAAATCCTTGCAGTCATTCTCAAATGGATCATATTCTGTGGCCCAATTAAAAACAAAAAAGTAAAAGATAGGTTCAAGCTTCCTATATTATGCTAAAAATAAATACTTTTAACTAACTCATCATTTTGACTAAATGTTTATTGAAGAAATGAGTAAGTGAATAAATAAAGGAATAAACATAAGGAGAATAATGAGAAAAAGGAGCTAAGGCAGAAACCTGGGAAAGATATATATTTATGTAAAGGGAGTGAGGGAAAATCAAGATGTGGAAAAAGAACTGGTGAAAATGGTATCATAGATGTTAAGAGGTAATGACCAATAGTGTTACATGCTTTAGAGGAAGTTTAGTAAAATGAAGATTGGAAAACAAAAACAAAAACACACACAAAAAACCCATGAGAAACTGGTGAATATAAGAGGTCACTGATGACTTCTGACAATATTAGGGACAAGGTGAGTAGAACAAAAGTCCCTGACTATAAATCTTCAAGGTTGGAAAGGAGAGCAATAAAATATCCACTTGGGCTGGTTGTGCAGGCTCATGCTCATAATCTCAGTACTTTGGGAGGCCAGTGCAGGAGGACTGCTTGAGCCCAGGAGTTTAAGATCAGCCTGGGCAACACAGACTCTGCTTCTACAAAAAATAAAAAAAATGAAAAGCCAGGCATGACGGTGCATGCCTGTAGTCCCAGCTACTTGGAAGGCTGAGACGGGAGGATTGCTTGAGCTTGGGAGTTTGAGGTTGCAGTGAACTATGATCACACCAC
>NW_016107580.1:932067-937817 GCF_001604975.1 Cebus imitator | reverse complement strand
AAAAAAAAAAAAAAAAAAAGCCACTTGAAGAGTTATTACATCTAAATTTATTGTTTAATGAATCTCAATAGGGCTTGACTAGATGAATGATGAGATTTTATCCAGTACTTTGATTCTTGAGAATTAGAAGGGTCCGGAGTACACTGAAAGGGAAAATCCAGTGGAGGAGAGAGAGGAAAAAGAAACATCACTAGTAGACTGAGGACTTTGAGATACATCTGGTAGTCAATATGGTCCCCATTTCTAAGGCAGAGTTAGACCCTGAATACATCATAAAAAGCAAATATCTAAAATTTATATTAAACAGCAAGATCCCTGATGATATCATCAGATAAAACATATGAGGAAAAAGAAGCTTGGTTCTGCAAGGAAGACTCAGGACTTCCTGAGTATTTTTATGACAGGGGGAGGGTGAGTGGAGAGAGCTCTTTAATCTATTCTGCAAATACTAGCTCTATAGAATACTGATAGCTGTTACTTGGGGGGAATTGGGAAAATGCTGGGTAAACAAAATTAAACAAGGTTTTCCTTTTCTTTCTTTTTTTTTTTTTTTAAAAAAACAAAAACAAAAACGCAGGATCTTGCAGGGTTTTAAACTGTGACTCTATGAAGATAATTTGGTATGTAGCATGTTACAGTGAACCCCAAGTTTCTCTTCAAAGAATCAGTATGTCAGTATGTTCAGCTCTCTTGTTTTTTAATTTTATATTTTAAAGTTTAACTTCCTTGTGATTCCAGTAAACAACCTTTTCCACCAGTTCTAATCAGTAGTTCCCATCTGTTCGCTCGGCCCCGTGGCTCCACCCTGAGTCATCCCAGTCACCTGCTCCAGTCACCTTCTTTGACCTAGGTCACCCCTGGCTACCTGCTCTGACCTGCCAGTAACCATCCTTCCCCAATCACCCACCCTGCCACTCCAGCTGGACCCCTGCTATCTTTAAAATAGCCAATTGGGATTAGTCTAGCTTGTCTGGTCTAACCCTAGCCAACAGGGGAATGACACAGCAGTAGGGACGACCCCCGTCAGGCATAAGTACCCCTTCCCTCCTTGTGCAAGCTTGCAGCCACCAGTGCTCCATCCATGAGCCACACCATTCTATAGAAGTAAACTGCTTTGTTGAGAGGATTTATCTTCGAGTGCTATTTCCTTTGCGGCATCGAACTTTTACTTTTTTTTTTTTTTTTGAGATCGAGTTTCACTCTTGTTACCCAGGCTGGAGTGCAATGGCGCGATCTCGGCTCACTGCAACCTCCGCCTCCTGGGTTCAGGCAATTCTCCTGCCTCAAACTCCTGAGTAGCTGGGATTACAGGCACGCACCACCATGCCCAGCTAATGTTTTTGTATTTTTAGTAGAGACAGGGTTTCACCATGTTGACCAGGATGGTCTTGATCTCTTGACCTCGTGATCCACCCGCCTCGGCCTCCCAAAGTGCTGGGATTACAGGCATGAGCCCCTGCGCCCGGCCAAACTTTTACTTATAACATGCCTTTGTAAACTTAATTCCACTGACTATTTTTTTAAAAAAGCAGTTGTAGAATATATTTTGGAAAACGATGATTTGAGATTGCCAAAAATCCCGTGAGAGAATTCCAACCAAAAGATCATTAAACAAAATTTAAAAAAATAATTACTTAGAGACAGGATCCTGCTCTGTCACCTAGGCTGGAGTGCAGTGGCACAATCATAGTCTACTGCAGCCCTGAACTCCTGGGCTCAAGCAATCCTCCTGCCTCAGCCTTCTGAGGAGCTGGGACTACAGGCACACGCTGCCACATCCAATTAATTTTTAATTTTTTTGTAGAGACAGGGTATCACTATGTTGTCCAAGTTGGTCTTGAACTCCTGCTTCAAGGATCCTTCTGCCTCTGCCTCACCAAATGCTGGGATTACAGGCATGAGCCATGACACCCAGCCTAAAAGATAATTTTAAAATTTAGTTATGGATTTTTACTTGACTTATGGTTGTTTTCATATTCTAACAGGCAATTTTTCTAAAAATAATTTTAAATGATAGATAAAATATTTTAAAATCCTTAATATAAAGCAATGAATTGGCAAGACAGCAAAGAACACGCAGATCAAAATGTAAGTAGAAACTTGGAAAGATAAACAGAGCACTGAAGCTAAATTTTAACTTTGGAACTGTTGGTGAGCAAATTTTCATATTAGTTTTGAACTCAAGAGACTCAAGGGATAGGACACAAAGACTAGCACTTGCTGAAGGTAGGACGCCCATTAGGAGAATATAAACCAAAAATGAAATCCTGAGCCCCACAACTAGTTGAATAGACCGCTGGCCAAAGGGATCCCAGGGACACCTACAGAACTGAATTCCTGGACATAAGAGGAAGGGAGGTCAGACATGCCTCATTATGCCCCTCCCTTTTGGTGTTTAGGTAAAAATACAGATCTGAAAAAACAGACTCTTTGTAGCAATAACATAACAGATTATAAACACAAGGCCATGCAAGCCAGGGGTTAAGTCACACCCCACAAACCATAAAATCTCATTAAATGGGGTTTTATTTATTTTTTATTTTTATTTTTTGAGACCCGGTCTCACCCTGGAGGCTGGAGTGCTGGGGTGCAATGTGGGCTCACTGCAGCCATGACCTCCTTGGCTCAGGTGATCTCCCACCTCAGCCTCCTGAGTAGCTGAGAAGACAGGCATGAGCCATCACGCCAGGCTAATTTTTGTATTTTTGTAGAGATGGGGTTTCACCATGTTGGCCAAGCTGGTCTCAAACTCCTGAACTCAAGTGACTCTCCCACCCTTAGCCTCCCAAAGTGCTGGGATCATAGGCATAAAAACAGGTTTTTAAAATTATCCCAGCATAAAGCGGCTTCCTTTCCAACCTGACTCTGATACAGCATCACATGATAGATAGGAGACCCTGAAGGAAATCAGAATATTTTTCTTTGACATGTTTTGAAATGGCCCTGCAAAGTAATCTGTTGTGGGGGAAATTTGCATCTGTACAGAATCTCCATTAATGCAGCCAGGCCTTCCCTTTCTAGGACTTTCTCTCTCGCTGGGTTGGAGAGATTAGCTGGGAGTCTGACACTTTTATGGTCTCAAAAGAGACATTTACCACATATTCTCTCTGAGGGATAAGACCTCTGAGGCTTCATCTACATAATAAGTGCTTTGACCTCCACAAACCCCTTATCTTGACTCAAGCATTCCTTTCTACTGACATCAAGTCTTTCTACAAAACGTAACTCTTTCAATCAGTAGCCAATCAGAAAATATTTGAATTCACCTATGACCTGTAAGCCACCACCCCCCAAGATATCCCACCCCTTTAGGATGAATCAAGGTACACCTACCATGTATTGATTTATAATTTTACCTACAATTTCTGTCGTCCTAAAATATATAAAACTAAATTGCAACCCAGCTGCTGGGCTGTGGTCACTCCTATTGGGTCTCAGAATAAGCCTCTTTAAAATACTTTATAGATTTGGTTTTCCATTAACAAGAATGACAGTAATCCTGGGATCTCTAAAGCCACCTGTGATACCAGATAGAAAGTCTGAGATGTAGGAAAATAACTGGGTCAAAAAGAGAGATAAATATGCAGGTAAATCTAAACACACACTGACTGTATAAAACCATGAAAATTTTGTCTTTTGATAGCAAAGAACGACAAAATAAACTATACAACCACGGTAGCATAGACTTTGCAAGAAAGTGGACTGGAGTTAGATTGCAATAAATTAAGTAAGCATTTAAAAATTTCTATATCATCACCAAAGAAATGGAAATAGAGTGGGTTGCAACTTCCAAAGTAGTGGAGGAAAAAATGGAATAGTAGAAAAAAAAAAAATCCAACAAACCTGAACCCAAGGGAAAACAAAGAAGAAGAGGCAAAAGAAACTCAGAAAAGAGAAACAATCAGAAAAGAAAAACATAAGATGGGACCAAGTACAGTGGCTCACACCTGTAATTCCAGCACTTTGGGAGGCTGAGGTGGGCGGATCACGAGGTCAAGGGATCCAGACCATCCTGGCCAACATGGTGAAACCCTGTGTCTCTACTAAAAATACAAAAAGTATTTGGGTGCAGTCGCGCACACTTGTAATCCCAGCTACTTGGGAGGCTAAGGCAGGAGAATCATTTGAACCCAGGAGGCGGAAGTTGTGGTAAACCGAGATCACGCCACTGCACTCAAGCCTGGTGACAGAGCGAGACTCCTCAAAACAAAAAGATGATGGGAATAAAGATGTTAGTGGTGGCAAATATCTGAGTCTCACAGCACCAAGTATGTTACCATCAAGGCATCCACGTTCCCGATGGTGAATCCATATGGGTCTGCAGCAACCTCAGTTCTTGCCTCCTCAGAAGAAACAATTGGACTGAGGGGCATAAGGCAGAAAAAGAATCCGAGGCAAGTTTCAGAGCAGGAGTGGAAGTTTATTTTAAAAGGCTTTAGAGTAGGAAAGAAATGAAATATTGCTGGGAAGAGACCCAAGCAGGCACGTGAAGGTCAAGTGCCATGTTTAACTTTGATCCTAGCATTTTATACACTGGCCCCTTTCCCATGATTCTTCCCTTAGGCTGGGCTACTCATACGGGCAGTGCTCTCCTTACACCTGGGAGGTAAGCATACGCATTGTGTTCAGGAAGTCAAATGCATGCCCATCTGTGGCTTTCTTCCCTTTTTGTGTGGTGTGCCCCTGGAAGGTCATACTCTGCCACTTTGTCTCTTAATGCGCATGCCCAGGAAGTTGCTTCTCCCTGATGCCTGCATTCAATTAACACTTTAGTGCACCAAGTGTGGACAATCAGCAAATGGCCTCTCCCTAGTGCCAGCTGACATTTATCACTTTTAGAGAGGCAATATGATAACTGCCCAACAATCAACTAACATTCCCAGTGGGTGGGGGACAGCCTTCTCCTGCCCCACTCATGCCTAACTACTTGTAACAAATACAAAAGCACAAATGGACCAAATGTTCTAGTTAAAAAACAAACATTGACACTGAATCTAAAAACCAGAATCTAAATATTTGTTGCTTATAAATAAATAAATAAATTATATATATATATAATATATATATATATATATATATATATGTAAAACGTAAGGATTCACAGCATTTAAAGGATGAAAAAATATGAACCAGGCAAATACCACGGGGTAGCTATATTAACAATCAGACTATAGGCCAGGTGTGGTGGCTCATGCCTGTAATCCCAGCACTTTGGGAGGCCCAATGGGTGGATCACCAGGTCAGGAGATCTAGACCATTCTGGCCAACACTGTGAAATCCTGTCTCTACTAAAAATACAAAAATAAGCTGGGTATGGTGGCACGTGCCTGTAAACCCAGCTACTCAGGAGGCTGAGGCAGGAGAATCTTTTGAACCAGGGAGGCAGAGGTTGCAGTGAGCTGAGATTGCACCGCTGCACTCCAATCTGGTGAAAGGCAAGACTCAAAAAAAAGACTCAAGTCAAAATAAATAAATAAATGAATAAATAAAATCAGATTACAAAATATTCTTCAAGGCAATATGCGTTACTAGGGATAAAATGAAGCATTACATAATAATAAATAGATCAATCTACCAGAAAGCTATAATAAATGTGTATAAACCTAGTAACTTAGCCTTAAAACATACAAAGCAAGGCCGGGCGTGGTGGCTCACGCCTGTAATCCCAGCACTTTGGGAGGCCGAGGCGGGTGGATCACGAGGTCAAGAGATCGAGACCATCCTGGTCAACATGGTGAAACCCCGTCTCT
>NW_016107580.1:916255-930767 GCF_001604975.1 Cebus imitator | reverse complement strand
CTGAGGTGTTTAGTGGGATATCCAAGAAAAGATGTATAAGAAGCAGTTATCAATATTTATGGCAAGTTTTTGAATGAGTGATATGCCTTTTTGAATGTCATACAAAGCTGAAAGAAGAATGGTACAAATGATCTTACTAGGTCTCGGATTTCCAGAACGAGCATTGAGAGTAATTAGGATTTTCCTTTGAATAACAATTTTCATTTATTCACCGAATATTTATTGAGTATCTACTATGTGCTAGGCATGCTGTAGCTAATGAACTTAAGAATCTATTTATCCCAAGGGGGAATAGGGATGACAAATAAGAATGCATTTTAAAGGGATGAGATAAATTAATGGCTGACTAAGATACATCCTTAAATTAGAGGGACAATGATGTTCTTTCATGATGTCTCTGTGGGGACCTTTGTTGGAGCTCAGTTACTGGTTAGAGAGATTTTAAGTTAGACCAAGTACTCTTTTGTTTTACATTAAAGAGCATAGTTTTAGATATAAAAAGAGTGACTGTTAAAACTGAGTAACATCTCTCCCTCAGTCAAACCTCTGGAAATGAATGTCTGTGAGAAAGGAGAGGGAGAAAAGAAATATGAATCAATGAGAACTTCCTTCAAAGAGAATATTAAAAATTTTTAGGGAAGTCGCAGGGCCTCCAGAAAAAAATAATAATAATGAAGTATGTCTCAAAGCATATGTGGATGCTTCATGATTTCAGGAATCCTCAGGCCCCAAAGAACCCTGAGGACCCTCAACGAGGACACAGGTCTGACTGTATTTTAAAATAAAAACCTAAACATGACTCCAAGGTAATGACTGCCTTCAAAGTAATATTTCAGTTGATTTTAATATTCTCTACAGAGCCAATGGGTCATGTTTGGTTAGAAGGTGATAATCTACAGAATTCTATAGATTCTAGGTACTATGGACCTATTCCATATGGACTAATAAGAGGATGAATCTTCTTTAAGATTTGGTCTCTGAGTGATTTTGGACTTTTATGTGCCAGCCCTAATGGCCACAGATTTTCTGATGATTAGTAAGGATTTATTCTTTTGAATTAATTATTGTCTTCTGTTCACGTGAATTTATTATTCATGTTGAAGCCATGTGCTTACCAATAAACTATTTGCTATTCAAAAATAAATAAAATAAAATACAGTCAGGCCATGTAGAAAAACACCACACCTTTTTCCTCAGTGGTAATCACTGCAAGGTCTCCATCTTCTTTGTGGATTTTATATATAATTCCAGAATGCAGCAAAAAGTGTGAATCATCTTTTTCTTCCTGACTTATTCCTCACCCCCTTGGGACACTGTTATGCACAAGAATGTCATCTGTGTCCTAGCACATCTGAATTTCTTTAACAGAAATGCCTTGCATGTTTCTGACGACTGTCATGAGGCCCAAGGCAATAAAGTTCAACAGACTTGAGCTGTAATCTTCTCCCAAGGAAATGGTTGGGATGCCAAGATGCCTTTTGACTTTAATTTCACAGCAGGGTTTCATTTGTAATGACACTGTCCAAACTTTAAATGACAACAGCTGTGATATGAAGCCCTACACACTCATTTATAATAATTTCCGACAAATTAAAAATATTAAACAATGGGGAATTTCAATCCATTACCAATTAGCAGGGAATAGGCAATCATAAAACATTTAGACAAGTAGGCGCTATTTATTATCTTGCAAAGTGTTTACGCATTGTAGTGCATGTCTAAAACCTGTGCGACAGTCAAATACTGATTGCAAAATATAAATATAAAATTCTTTGGAAATCACATTAGAGACATTTTAAGTTAATTAGGTTGAAAGGGAAAATTTTTAGAACGTAAGTCTACAATTATTGACACAGCAACAGCATTCCAGAATTGTGCAGTTATCTGTTGGGGAATCAGTCCATAAATATACATCCTGAAGTCCCCTGTGCTTTGGCCAAATATTAGCATTGTAGCAGTAAACATACCAGGCATTTTATAAACTTGCAAGGTCATGAATACTTATACATGTTGTATTCTGAACTTTGCTTTGTAATTTACCTTTAATTTTCCTGCTACAGCTAAAGAGTGAACCCAGCAATCTTAATTTCCCATTATCCTCAATTACTTCATACTTTTAACCTAGATAACTTTGAACTGTTGTGGTCAACATTCCAGTTTGATAAAACTCTGGAATCTCTAAAAAATGTTATATTTAAACATTAAAGAAAAAATTAGATTGAAAGGAACAATGTGTTACAGAACTGACTTTCCTTTAGAGTTTAGATTAGACACAGCTCAGAAAAAAGATATTTTCAGTTGCCCAAAACATTGAAAACACTTGCATCTTCTACATAAGGACAAAAATTAAAAGCACAAATTCCTCTTTACATCATATTATTCTCCTGTTCAAAAATACCGCTATTTTCTGACCATTACAGAATAACGACCAAACTCTTCTGCCAGGCTTACTAGGCCTCCATGGTACGGATACACCTCTATACACACCCTATCATATGGGCCCCTTCTACAAGCTGCAGCTCTAGTCGACCTATTTAGTTTATCATCTTCTAATCTACACCATACTTCTTATTCTACATCATACTTCTATTCTACATCAGCCATATCTAATATGGCTGAATAAGCCCTTCCATGCTTTGTTTTGTCATTTACATGCTTTCTCCTTGGTACCTTCATATGGCTGCCCCCATATTTCTCCATTCTTTCCAAGTACAATGTTAAGCAAAAAATAGGTAAAAGAATTTTATTACAGCTTCAGCCTCAGGTTATATTTTACCACTAAATAAACCTATAAAACAATAAAGGAGGACAGGCACATTGGCTCACGCCTTGTAATCCTAGCACTTTGGGAGGCGGAGGCGGGTAGATCACCTGGGTTGGGAGTTTGAGACCAGCCTGACCAACATGGAGAAACCCTGCCTCTAGGAAAAAGAAATTACAAAATTAGCTAGGCTTGGTGGTGCATGCCTGTAATCCCAGCTACTCAGGTAGCTGGGACAGGAGAATCGCTTGAACCCAGGAGGCAGAGGTTGTGGTAAGACAAGATTGCGCCATTACATTCCAGCCCAGGCAACAAGAGAGAAGCTCCATCTTAAAAAGAAAAAAGACTAGGCAAGGTGGCTCACATCTGTAATCCTAGCACTTTGGGAAGCCAAGGTGGGCAGATCACCTAAAGTTGGGAGTTTGAGACCAGCCTGACCAACATGGAGAAACTCCAACTCTACTAAAAAAAAAAATACAAAATTAGCCAGGTGTGGTAGTGGTGCATGCCTGTAATCCCAGCTACTAGGAAGGCTGAGGCAGGAGAATCACTTGAACTGGGAGGTGGAGGTCGTGGTGAGCCGAGATTGTGCCATTATACTCCAGCCTAGGACACAAAAGTGAAACTCTGTCTCAAACAAACAAACAAACAAACAAAAAAAACGAAAAGCCAAAAACAAACAAACAAAAAAACAAAACAGGCTGGGTGGTGGCTCACGCCTGTAATCCCAGCACTTTGGGAGGTCGAGGCGGGCAGATCATGAGGGCAGGAATTCTAGACCAGCCTGGCCAACATGGTGAAACCCCGTCTCTACTAAAAATACAAAAATTAGCTGAGTATGGTGCTGCACGCCTATAATCCCAGCTACTCAGGAGGCTGAGGCAGGAGAATTGCTTGAATCCAGGAGGGAGAGGTTGCAGTGAGCTGGGATCATGCCACTGCATTCCAGCCTGGGAGACTCCGTCTCAAAAAACAAAACAAAACAAAAAAACCATAAAGGATGTATCACAGTTTTGAACAGCATTGTTACTTATATGTACAGTGACACCCATTGAGATAGAAGGTGAATGCTAGGCTTGACAAACAATATCAAGCTTTATTTTAAGTTCTTTGAGTGAATGGACCAAGTCAGTTTCAACTACATGCCTGGAAACTAGAACACTGCATCTGGCTTATGGTAATAATAGCTAACGTTTATTAAGTGTTTACTAAGTATCACACATATTCTAAGTATGAATTTACAGATAATACTTCATTTAATCTTCACAATGTCTCAATTAGATAAGATACTGAAATTATGTCCTTTTTGTTGATGAAGAAACTGAGCCTCTCAGACGTTTAATTATTTGCCTGAGATTACATGATCAAAAATGGCAGGGCCAGAATTTGAATCTGGGTAGTCTTACTCCAGTATTTGTGCTTGAAATCCCAATGTTGTCTCACCTATTAAATGCAATATGATATTGCACTGAATATAAAAATGGTATCTGTGGAAACATAATTCAGGAAAAAGAAACCCTCTAATAAGTTATAAATAATATCCTCAAGAGAGTTTAAAAATATACAGCTATGAAAAACCAATTAAAAACATAATTGCTACAATTAAAATGCAATGGAAGGGCTTGAAGAAAATTTTCTCATGTGTTCTTTTATTTTACTTCTATATTTAGGAATTAAAAAAAATTATGAAATATAGAGGATGAAGTAAAAGCTTCTAAAATATACCTAACAGGAGTACTGGAAACAGTGAATAGGTAAGGCACATGGGGTAAAGTAAAAGAAATGATTTTAAAAATTTTGTCTTCAGAGGCAGACAGTCCACATAAAACAAATGAAAGAGAACTACTGTATACTGAGACATATTGCAGTGCAATTTCATTACACCAGTGATAAAGAAAAGATTCTAAAAGCTGTCAGAGAGAGAGACACACACACACACACAGAGAAAGCAGTTCATCTACAAAGAAACAAGAATTAGCCGGGGTGGGGGGGTGGGAGGGAAGCTCAACAACGTTAGATGATAGAAAATCACACCGGGCACTACCAAGGCGGTAGGGAAGGAAGGGGGCAAGAGTTGAAAAACTGTTGGGTACTATGCTCACTACCTGGGTGATGGGATCAATTTGTATCCCAAATCACCAGCATCATACAATATACTTGTGTAACAAACCTGCACATGTACCTCCGAATCCAAAAGCTGAAATTACTTAGAAAAAGAAAGAAAATCACAAACAGCAATGTTTTCAGAGTACTGAGAAAAAATACTTAAAATTTTCTTTTATTAAAAAAAAAATAATATACAGTAAAGTGGACTTATTTTCTGGCTATATAGTTCTATGGATTCTAGCATATAACCACATTAGATCATATAATCACAGCCAAGATTCAGAATATAGAACAGTCCTATCACTCCCCACATTTCTCACTGCTATCTGTTTATGGTCATGCATCCTGCTACCCCTAGTCCCTGGTAACTACTGGTCTCTTCCCTGACACTATGGTTTTGTCTTTTTGAGAATAAATGAAATTGCACTTTTTATAACCTTTTGAGAGTGGTTTCTTTCACTCATGACAACATCTTTGAGATTCATCCACACTGTAGTACACAGTACTTCATTTTTATTGCTGAGTAGTACTCCATTGTATGCATGCACCAGTTTGTTTATCCATGCATCTGCTGAAGGACATATGGGTTGTTTCCAGGTTTTGGGAATTACAAATAGAGCTGCTATTAATATTCACATAATTGTTTTTGTGTTAATGTAAGTTTTCATTTTTTGTGTTAATGTAAGTTTTCATTTTTTTTTCTTCCAGGGTAAATCCCTAGGAATGAGATGACTGGGTCACATGGTAAGAATATGTTTTAACTTTATGATAAACTGCCAAACTGTTTTCCAGGTAGGTTGTACTATTTTATTTGACAGTTCTAGCATCTCTGCTTCCTTGTCAGCACTTGATATTTTCAGTGTTTTTATTTTAGCCATTCTAGTATGTGTGTAGTGGCATCTCCTTCAGGTTTAATTTGCATTTCCCTAATGGCTAAGATATTGAACCAATTTTTATGTGCTTATTTACCATCTATATATCCTCTATGATAAACTGTCTGCTCAACTTTTATCTTTAATAAAAATCAAGTGGCTTGTTTTAATATTTTGTAAGAGATATTTAAAATATAAGACCTTTGACAGATAGGTTTTGCCAATATTTCCTCCTAGTGTGTGCTTTGCATTTTAATTTTCAACAGTATCTTTTGTAAAAAAGGTTTAAATTCTGATAAAATCCAATTTATCATTTTTTTTCTTTTATGGTTTATGCTTTTTGTGTTTTAAGAAATCCCTGCTTGACCCCAAGGTCAAAAATAGTTCCCCTATGTTTTCTTCTGAAGTTGTATAGCATAAATGCTTATATTTAGGTCTACAACCTAATTTTTATAAATGATATTAGCTAAGAGTTGAATTTCACTTCTCCCATGTGGAAGTCCTGTTCCAGTACCATCTGTTGAAAAGACTACGCTTTCCCCTTGAATTATCATGCCTTTGTTAAAAATAAATTACCTATATATATGTAGGTCTATTTCTGGCCTCCCCATTTTGTTCTATGTATCTATTTGGCAATTCTTTAGTTTTATTTTGTTTTTGTTTGTTTTTGAGATGTTGCTTTACTCTGTCACCCAGGCTGGAGTGCAGTGGCTTTATCTTGGCTCACTGCAACCTCCATCTCCCGGGTTCAAGCAATTCTCCTGCTTCAGCTTCCTGAGTATCTGGGATTACAGGTGTCTGCCACAATGTCTAGAAAATTTTTGTATTTTTAGTGGAAACAGGGTTTCATCATGTCGGCCAGGCTGGTCTTGAACTCATGACCTCAAGCGATCCGCCTGCCTCAGCCTCCTTAAGTGCTGGTGTTACAAGTGTGAGCCACTGTGCCCAGCCTCTTTAGTTATTCTTAGTTTAAGCTATGACTATAACTTATATATAGCTTTTACACATATATCTGCATTAAAAATGAGGTCTACTGATTTTCACTTTAAGCATTATGTTTTGCCTCAATAGAGGTTTACAAAATTAAACTAGTTTATCATTATTTATATGAATACAAATTTTTTTTTCTTTCAAGCAAATTTAAAGAAATGTTATTATGATTATAGGCCAACACCATTATAATTTAAAGGCCATTTGTAGTATACTGAAAAAACTAAAGGACTTGCTTTGAAACATATCCTTGTAACTGAGCACCCCCATTTGTCTGAGAGAGACAGGATGAGCTATTTTTTTTTTCTTTTCTCCATCTCTCCCTCTTTTCCTCTTCCCACTTAGCCCTTCAGAAATGCAATTATAACTTTTTACCTCCCCTTCACCAGACACTCCCTACAGACCAAGTTCATTTAACTATGTGCTTAGAAGCTCCAGAGTGGAGCTCTCACCAACCAGGAGGCTGCCTCGAGAGACAACAGTCAGTCTGAAACCCAAACTATGCCCACTAGGAAACTTTCTCCTACCTAGAGAGTTTCAGCTACCTTTACAACCTAGTTCTGCCTACAAAGACACGAGTGGTCACCAGCTCAATTGCCGGGTAGATAGGGTACTGAAGCAAGTCATGTGGATCCCCTCCTCTTACTTCCTCCCCTGCATGCCATTCATGCAACCCCCCCTTTTAAAAGCACCTGCTTTCTGCTCCAAATGTGAGGCAGTACTCTTAAGGCAAGAAGGCTGTACTTCTTCCCCTAAACTAGCTTTAGAATAAAAAGTCATTTTCTTTATGCTATATTTCTCTCATTAGTTGGACTCTGTACCTGGCAAGCAACTAAACCTACATTTTGGTTACATCCTATTTAAAAGCAACAACAACAAGAGGCAAGGTATGCTGAGCTCTACAATGGAGAGACTAAGCAATTTAAATCCAGTGGCAGAATTTTAGCTACAGTGAGACAGACTTTAGGGATGGATGAGACTCTCAAACAATGTGGCTACAATGGTTTCAGTCTAAATGCAGTTCTTAGAAACATAATGGCCACTGTTTACTATCGCTGTGAAATTCTGAATCTGTCAAAAGTTGTTTGAGTAAATAACCTTAAAGAAAGAAAAGCTATTTACAAAGGGACATATTTTCTTGCCTCTAAAGCAATACATGCTTCTAAGTTACCATTTCCTAGCCAGGCTCCTCCTGGCACATGGAGATTATGCTGTGAATTGCAGGAGGAAGCGTTTAGCAGTAACCTTTGGAATGTAACCCCTTACTGGCAAAGTATCTGTACCTACTGATTTTCTTTACCCTTTAAAAAAAAGAATCTCTAGTTCCTGGCTCCAAACAGCCACCTAAATTTCAATCAAATATTGCAATAAAATCCAAACTAAGTGGATTTCACTGAAGTATAAAGTGTGAGGCAGAGAATTAGGGACCAGATTTGTTAGCTTGGGTTGAATTTCATGCTAGTTCCATTAATTAAAAAGCAATTTTTGCTAAATCTCTGTAATGGCTTTGATGTTCTCAATTGTTCTTACTTATATCTACCACGACTCCAGGAGCTTCTATCATCAGGATCAAAGGAAAATGAATGGTAGTAAAGTAAAACAAGACTAGTGTCTTACGCTAAAGTTTGAGCATGGGTTTCTACAGCACTGATGTCTGACTGAAATACAGATGGTTCCAGACTTACGATGGTTCGACTTAACAATTTTTTGAGTTTAAGACGATGTGAAAGCGATGTGCATTCAGCACGGAGTATACTTCGAGTACCCACACAATATTCTATTTTCTACTTTTAGTACAGTATTCAATAAATTACATGAGATGTTTGACAATTTATTATAAAACAGGCTTTGTATTAGATGATTCTGCCCAACTGTAGGCTGATGTAAGTGTTCTGAGCATGTTTAAAGTAGGCTAGGCTAAGCTATGATGTTCAGTAGGCTAGGTGTATTAAATGCATTTTCTTATTTTTATTTATTGATTGACTGATTGAGACAGGCTCTTGTTCCGTCACTCAGGCTGGAATGCAGTGGCATGATCACAGCTCACTGCAGCCTCCACCTTCCAGGCTCAGGCAATCCTCTCACCTCAGTCTCCCAAGTAGCTGGGACACAGGTATACACCATCATTTCCAGCTATTTTTTGTATGTTTCATAGAGATGAGGTCTCACTATGTTGCTCAGGTTGGTCTTAAACTCCTGGGTTCAAGCAGTCCTCCCTCCTCAGTCTCCCAAAGTGTTGGAATTATATGGAATTATAGGCATGAGCTACAGCACCCGGCCTAAGTGCACTTTCAGCTTATGATATTTTCAACTTACAAAGAGTTTATCAGGATGTAACCCCACTCTAAGTCAAGCAGGATCTGTATGATGTGAGCCATATGTGTAATTTAATATTTTCTAGTATCCTCATTCAAAATAGTAAAAGGAAACAGGTAATTAAATATATTTTATCTAACCCAGCACATCTGAAATATGATAATTCAACTTAAAACTAATATAAAAATCACTAATCAGATATTTTACACTCCTTTTTTGGACTAAGTCCTCAACATCCAGTGTGTATGTCATACCAACAGCATATGTCAGTTTGGACTAGACATATTTCCCCACGTTGTATCTAGTTCCACATGTGTTACATTAGACTGTAATACCCTTAAAATGTAGATCTTGGAATCCTAAAGTTACAGAAAGTATGATATTCTCTCTCTTTTCTTCCCACAACTGCCCTTTCCTTAGGCTTTTGGCTGCTATTTTTAGAATACTGTTTAGAAAATTATGGCAGGGGACATCAAATCAGGGTTCTGAACTTGTTATAGGGCTACTAAAAAATGTCAGTTTCTGCAGGCTAAAAAATAAGGAGGTTTGGAATCATGTAATAACATGTTTTCCATGAAATTAGTTATAGATAAACAGTTATAGAGAACAGTTTGAACTTCAAAGGGTATCAAAGTCAGATAGCCTCAAAGACTGATATGTGGATCTTTCCCCTTTGACCTTGTTATGAAACTGGGCTGTTTTCACTGCAGACTATCTATAATCTGGCTTAAGCTGTGCTTATAAAAATGTTTTAGTCTCCTTGTTTTATTTTTTTCTTTTCACACTGAGTTTTGGTCATTTCTGCACTGAATAAGTAGAAAAATATTTGGGGTAGACTGTATTTGATTTTCCTGTAGCTATTAGAAACTTGCAAACCTTTTTTGTCACTGGTGACAATTCAAAATTGAAGTTTAGCCTTAAGAATAAAAAAAAAAAATTTGTCTTTTTTTTTTTTTTTTTCCTTTTAACAAACTATCATTGGAAAGACTGAAAATCTTAAGTAGGGAAAAAAACCAAAAGGATGACCCCTACCTTAAATTTCATAACGCTATATCTATCAAAATTCTTATATTAGGACACACATTCTTTTCAAGTGCACAAGAAGTAGCTGCCAATATAGACCATATACTGGACCATAAAACATCTTACAATAAATTTAGAAGCATGTTATCTGAACAAGATAGAAGTTAGAAAGTATTAAGAGAAAAACCTCTGAAAGATCCACACAAGGATTATAATATAAACTATATAACATAATTTAAAATAAACTAAGGGTTCAAAGAAAATCAAAAGGGAAATGAGAAAGTATTTAAAATAGAATAAAAATGAGCCGGGTGTGGTGGCTCATGCCTGTAATCCCAGCACTTTGGGAGGCTGAGGTGGGCAGATCAACTGAGGGCGGGAGTTCAAGATCTGCCTGACCAACATGGAGAAACCCCATCTCTACTAAAAATACAAAATTAGCTGGGTGTAGTGGCACATGCCTGTAATCCCAACTAATTGGGAGGCTGAGGTAGGAGAATCATCGTAACCCAGGAGGCGGAGGTTGCAGTGAGCTGAGATTGCGCCATTGTACTCCAAACTGGGCAACAAGAGTGAAACTCCATCTCAAAAAAAAAAAAAAGAATAAAAATGAAAACATATTATATCAAAATTCGTTGGTTGCTGGTAAGGCAGTACTTAGTGAGAAATTTATAGCACTACATACCTGTGTTAGAAAAGAAGAAAGGTTTTGAATCAATCACTTTAGCATCTACCTTAAGAAAACGGACAAAAAAACAGTTAAATATAAAGTAAGTAGAAGAAAGGAAATAAAACTTCATGTAGAAATCAATAATAGAAAACATAAAAACAATAGAGAGAAAATCAGTGAAACCCAAAACTGATTCTCTGAGAAGTTTAATATATAACTCTCTAGTTCAACTGAACAGAATAAAAAGGGGAGACAACAAATTATAGCTATGAGAAATGACAGAGATAACATTACTCTAGATTCTACACATATTAAAAAGATAATGAAGAACTAGGATTAACATGTTATGTCTATATATTGGATAACTTAGACAAAATGAATAAATTCCTTTTAAGATATCAATTGGTAAAGACCTCTTACAAAATAACCCTAATATACCATGTCTATAAAATAATTAAACTTGAAGTTAAAAACCTTCTCATAAAGAAAAATCCAGGCCTGGATGGCTTTATTTGTGAATTCCTCCAAATATTTAAGGAAGCAATAATACCAATTCTAGACAAACTCTACTGGAAAATCGAGCTGGAGTATACACTTCCCAACTCATTTTATGAGGTCAGCAATACCCTGCTACCACAACCAGACACAGAAATGAGCAAATCAAATCCAACAACATATTTAAAAACTTAAACTGGATGCAGTAATATGTGCCTATAGTTCCAGGTACTTGAGAGGCTGAAGCAAGACGATCACTGGAGCCAGTCTGGGCAAGATAGCAAGTCCTCTGTCTCTAATAAAATACAAAAGTTAAATAATAAAATAAAAAGTACATCATGATCTAGTGGAATGGAAAGCTGGTTTCACATTAGAAAATCAACCAATGTAATTCACCTGGTTAAAAAACTAAAGAGAAAAACCATCTGATCACCTTATAGAAAAAAACATCTGACGAAATACCACATCAATTTTTTGATTCCTCAATATTCTAGGAATCAAAGGACACTTCCATAAACAAATAAGAGAGTATCTACAAAAAAACCCTATAGCCAATGTCTGCACTTAAATCTGTACTTTTTTTTTTTTTTTTTTTTTGAGATGAAGTTTTGTTCTTGCTGCCCAGGATGGCATGCAATGGCGCTATCTCAGCTCACTGAAACCTCCGTCTCCCGGGCTCAAGCGATTCTCCTGTCTCAGCCTCCCCAGTAGCTTGGATTACAGGGAAGTGCCAACACATGCGGCTAATTTTTGTATATTTAGCAGAGACGGGGTTTCTCCTTGTTGGCCAGGCTGGTATTGAACTCCTGACCTCAGGTGATCCATCCGTCTCAGCTTCCCAAATAAATCTATACTATTTTTCACAAAAGGGCAAAGCCAATTCTTTTGGAAATAAATGATGCTACAACAACTGTATACCTGTTTGTAAAAGAAATGAACTTGGTCCCATACCTTGTACCAAATTAAAGAAAATAAACTCAAAACAGCTGAGACCTAAATATGAAACCTAAACGTTTGGCATTTTTAGAAGAACACAGGAGACAATTTTTGCCACTTGGGTTTAGAAAAGATTTCTTAGATATGATACCAAGTGCATATCTATCCATAAAGAACAAACTGATAAACTGGACTTGGTCAAAATAAAAAGCTTTTGATCTTTGAAAGACACTGCTCAAAGAATAAAAATTTAAGACAATAATTGAAAATCATATATTTGAGAAAGGACTTGTATTCAGAATAAAGATTTTCCCAAACTCAGTAATAAGGAAACAACCCAATTTAAAAAGGGCAAAATATTTGAACAGATACATCAACAAAGATATACAGATGATAAGTAAGTATAAATCAAGATGTCCAATATCATTAGTCATCAGGAAAGGGCATATTACAATCACATGAGATACCACTACACACCTATTAGGATGGCTTCAAATGGAAAGACTGACCGCAAGAAGTGTTAAGAGTGTGTGGAAATACTGGAACTCTCATATACCCATGGTAAAAGGATACAGCTGCTTGAAACACAGCTTAGACATTTCTTAAAAAGTTAAAACGACACTTACTATAGGCTCCAGCCAATCCACTCCTGTGATTTTAAACAAGATAAATGAATGCGTATGTCCATTAAAGACTTATGCATGAATGTTCAGAGCAGGTTTACTCTTACCAGCCCCTAGCTGAAAATGAATCAAATATTCATTAACACATGAATGGATATGTAAAAGTAATTGAGGTTTTTGCATTGCTGGAATTTGCTGTTTGATACCAGAACATATTCTTAAATAAATGTGGTTATGTTATACATCATTTTAATGGGCATTTCTAGCTTTTTCTTTTGTTAATGGCTTATTTCTTGATGTTCTTTTAATGTTTACTTTAGACTATGAAATGATGTTAGACAAAAAGCAAATTTGAGCAATTTTCTTATTCAAGTTCAAAATGGGTTGTAAAGTAGCAGAGATAGCTTGGAAAATCAACAACACATTGAGCCCAGGAACTGCTAACAAATGTTCAGTGCAGTGGTGGTTCAAGAAGTTTTGCAAAAGAGGAAGATGAGGAGTGTAGTGGCCAGTCATTGGAAGTTGGCAATGACCAACTGAGAGCAATCATCAAAGCTCATCCTTTTACAAATACATGAAAAGTTGCCGAAGAACTCAATGACAACCATTCTATGGTCATTCAGCATTTGAAGCAAATTGGAATGGTGAAAAAGCTTAAGTGGGTGCCTCATGAGCTGAGCCAGAAAAAAAGAAGAAAAAAAAAAAAACATCATTTTGAAGTATCATATTCTCTTATTCTATGCAACAAGAAAACATGTCTCAATCGGATGGTGATGTGCCACAAAGGTGTATTATATATGACAACCAGTAATGACTCAGTGGTTGGACTGAGAAGAAGCTCCAAAGTGCTTCCCAAAGCCAAATTTGCAGCAAAAATAGGTCATGGTCACTGGTGGTTTGCTGCCAGTTTGATCCACTACAGCTTTCTGAATCCTGGCGAAATCATTACATCTGAGCACTATAGTCAGCAAATCAATGAGATGCACTGAAAATGGCAAGGCCTGCAGCTGGCACTGATTAACAGAAAGGGCCCAATTATTCTCCATGACAACGCTTGACCACATGTCACACAACCAACACTTCAAAAGTTAAACAAATTGGGCTACAAAGTGTTGCCTCATCCACCATATGCACCCAATCTTCTCGTCAACTGACTACCACTTATTCAAGCATCTCAACAACTTTTTGCAGGGAAAACATTTCCACAACCAGCAGGATGCAGAAGATCCTTTCTAGGAGTCTGTCAAATCCTGAAGCACAGATATTTATACTACAGGAATAAAGAAACTTATTTCTCATTGGCAAAAATGTGTTGATTGTAATGGTTCCTACTTTGGCTAATAAAGATGTTTTCATTGTTCAGCTCCCATGGACAGAGGGAGGGAAACAACACTTACTAGGGCCTGTTGGGAGATGGTGGGGGTGGGAGAGCATTAGGGAAAAGAGCTGATGCATGCTGGGCTTAATACCTGGGTGATGGATTGATAGGTGCAGCAAACCACCAAAGCACAAGTTTACCTATGTAACAAACCTGAACATCCTGCACATGTATCCCAGAACTTAATAAAAAAAAATTTTAGGCCGGGCGCGGTGGCTCAAACCTGTAATCCCAGCACTTTGGGAGGCCGAGGCGGGTGGATCATGAGGTCAAGAGATCGAGACCATCCTGGTCAACATGGTGAAACCCCGTCTCTACTAAAACTACAAAAAATTAGCTGGG
>NW_016107580.1:909976-916130 GCF_001604975.1 Cebus imitator | reverse complement strand
AAAAAAAAAAAAAAAAATTTAAAAAGCAAAAACAGGTGGAAAAAAAAAGATGTGTTTGAGCCTAGTTATAATGATTTAAAATCCACTGTCCAAAACCACATTTACTTTTGCACCAACCTACTATTTATACAATGTATAACACTACTATTCACCATTAAAAAGAAATGAACTATTAATGCATGCTACATACATCAAAATGATGATGGCCAGTAAAAGAATCCAGACCAAAAAAACTACATATTTGATTCCACTTACACAAAATTTAGCAAATGCAAACTACTCTACAGTGACAGAGAAAAGATCAGCAGTTGCCTGGGAATGGGTATAGAGGCAGGGTGTTGAGAAGAGGGGATAGTACCCTTTGTATCTCCTTTTCTTTCTTGCACAAAAGGGTAAAATAAACTTTTGGGGATAATGAATTTGTTCATTATTTTGATTATGGTGATAGTTTCACAGATGTCTAAACATGTTAAAAAGTTATTAACTTGTGCACTTAAAATATATTGTTTACATGTCAAGATTTCAGTTTATTATGTTAAAAATGTTGCAGATATCAGTGCTATGGTAAGAGTGCAGGTGAAATGACAATAGTGGCTATTTCAATCTGGCTATGACATGAAAGATGAAACCTGAGCTGAGGCTTAGATCATACATTCACCAGATTTGGAGGGATGTGTAAAGGTACAAAGGTAAAATACAGTTTGGTCACTATACTGTAAAAAAGGTGGATGAATGAAATTTAAGGTGGTAGGAAAAGATGCAGTGATAAACATAAGGCTAAAAAAGAAGGCATGGATTTGTATGACATTTATGGATATTTTACCTTTACTTTCTAGGTTAGTAAAGATGGCAGATTAACAACAAACATTCCCATTGACTTTCTTCCCCAACCGCACTTAAATTACGATATATCATTTTCTTTTAAAAAGGCATATGGTATAAATACATACTTATAAGGATGGGAAGAAATAGCTGAAATGTACATGAACAAATGGCAGAAATGAGAATATTAAATGCAAAACTGGCAATGAGGAAAATTAAGAACAATCCAATTTACACATGAGAATCTTCAGACTCAAGAACTGGCAGCATCATATACTTCCCAAATTGAGTAAAGGCAGTACTACAAAAGGAGAACTATTTCAAATCTGGTTTTTAAAAAAGTTGGACCACCCGACTACCTTATCCACTCCGCATAATTGGAATACTGTCCCTTGCCTAACCTAGCTAATGACTAAGGACAGCACAATAGAGGATTGCTGGGTTTCAGGACATCAGATACAGCTGGAGGTAGGTATATCATGCTGAAAATAAGAGAAATTCAGTAAAATATTACAGACTGAGTGTTAAATATCCAGCCCTCTTACTCTACTGGGCTCCTAGAACTCTGGAAGCCAATTCTTCACACTTAGGCAGAAGACTAGAAGATTATTTTCTGGGGCCACATGAAGAACACCTAACTCCCACCCAAAAGAAAAGAACAAAGAACTAAAGATAATGTATTCAGGGCTCCCCTAGACACAACCAACCAAAGATCACTAGACATCTGAGCAAAAGTTCTATATAAAAACCAAAAACAAAAAGAAAAAAATTTAAAAAGAAACTTTGGGAAAACAGAAACCATGCAGATAGAAAACTTCTCTCTGTCTATCTCAAACATATGTAAAGAGAGAGATATACACATACCAACACACACACATGCACACACACACACACACAATATCCTCAGAGACATATGTGCAATTATTACATTCATGAAACAAAATCAGAATAAATAGGGGAATATATGGAAAATAAAGAGCCCCCACATATTAAAAAATATGGTAACGGAAATGTAAAACCCAATGGAAGGTGTGGAAGAAAACACTGAGATAATTTTTTAGAAGGTAAAGCAAATAGTAGAATAAAGAAAAGAAAATTAGAGGTCTGGTCTGGGAGGGCTATCTTTGTTTATTTTCTGTTGCTACAACAGAATGCCAAGGACTGGGTAATTTATAAAGAACAGAGGTTTATTTAGTTCACAGCTTTGAAACTGGGAAGTCCAAGAGCATGGCAACAGCATATGGTGAGAGCCTCACTGTGTCATAACATGGCAGAGAGTGGAAGGGGAAGCAGGCAGTGCAAACGGGGCAAAACACTAGGGAGAGCTTCATTTTATTACAACCTGCTCTTGTGGTAACTAATGCAATCCCATGAGAGTGAGAACACCTTCACTCCCTTGAGGATTAGCTCAGTTATGAAAGAGTGGCATTAAAACCCTTTAAATGACCTAATCATCTCTTAAAGGTCTCATATCAAGGGCCAAATTCCTAACACACTAATTCTGAGAAACACTCAAACTATAGCAAGGGCCAACATATTAATAGTATAAATCTCAGAAGAGCAAAATAAGAAAAAGAAAAAAGGAAGATCAAAGATAATTGCCCTAAATTTAAGGACAGAAGCTTCCAGATTAAAAGGGCTTTTCATGTATTCAGCACAATATATGCAAATACCCCAATGATACCAGGGGATATCACTATAACATTTCAGAAGACGGGGTCAAAGAGAAGATTCTACAAGCTTCCACAGAGAAAAGACAAAGTTCTGTGGGAAGTGTAAAGGAATGCAATCATGGGTCAATGAAGAAAATGTATCATTTTCATCTATTAAGTCAGGACATTAAAGAAGAGAAAAACATATTATCATAGTAAGTGCCGAAAAGCAACTGAAAAATATTTATCAGCCAATACAAATAATAAAATGGGAACAGAAGAAAGCTAGTTCAATATAATAAAAATTATTTACTAAAGCCAAATAAAAAATAATTATCCTAGGCCAGGCACGGTGGCTCAAACTGTAATCCCAGCACTTTGGGAGGCTGTGGTGGATCATCAGGTCAGGAGTTCGAGACCAGCCTGGCCAACATGGTAAAACCCTGTCTCTACTAAAAATACAAAAAGTAGCTAGGCACGGTGTTCTGTGCCTGTAATCCCAGCTACTCAGGAGGCTGAGGCAGGAGAGTCACTTGAACCTGAGGGGTAGAGGTTTGGTGAGCTAAGATGGTGACACTGCACTCCAGCCTGAGCAACAGCAAAACGCTGTCTCAAAAAAAAAAAAATTATCCTAAATTATAAAACACTAACCATTTTGATTAGGATTAAGACAGTGATAAATTTTATTAGACTTTTATTTAACATTGTCTTAGAGGTTTTGGCAAATACAATACAACAAGAAAATAAACTGCATAAAAATGGACAAAAAAGAGATAAAACTTCTTTTGATTTGGTATTATTGCATGCCTGGAAAGCCCTAGACACTCTAATAGAAAACTGAAATTAATAAGAGAATTTGGTAAAATTGATAGATATTACATAAGCATGTAAAAGCAATAGTTTTGATTTATTATAGCAAAATAGCAACTGAAAATGGAAACAGGAAAAATGCTTCACTCACAATATCAGTATAAACTATAACAAGCTAAAGAATACATCTAACAGAGCAAAAACCTTGTTAAGAAAACTTCAAAATCTTACTGAAAGGCACAAACAAAAATTGAAAAATGGATGTTATTAGATGGGAAGACAAGTATAAGAAAATATTAATTTTTCAAAATTAACATACAAATTGAATGCAATTCCTAATTCTACTCTCAATTCCAATGGATTTTTTTGGATGGGGAACTGAACAGTACTGTCTTAATGTTTATAAAATAATGCCTAGGAATGACTTAAAAAGTAAACACACACAAAATCAATGTAGAATGATTTGCTTTTGGAACATAATATCCTTTTATCAAATAAATATGGTATTAGTTTAGAAACAGATAAATGGATATCCATGGATTAGAACAACAATCCAGAAATAAATCCCAATATGTATAAATATTCCATATATGACAAATATGATAGCTCAATTCAGTAGGAAAATGACAAATTATTTAATAAATTGTGCCAGAATAACTAGCTGTTCTTTCTGAAGAAAATGAAACTAGATATTTCTAATACACTGTATGGTCATAGATTCCAGATGCAATAAGAATTTTGCAAGAAAATTTAGACAACATATATATCTTGATGAAGAAAATGTTCTAAACTAAAAAAAAAAGCTAGCCAAAGTGAGCAAATATAATTAAAAGTTTTTCTATAGCAAAAGATAAAATACCAAGTCAACAGATAAATAATGTATTTGGGAAAAAACTGCAAAGGGTAATATCTAAAGAAAGTGCCCTTACAAAATGGCAAGAAAAAGTTAAACAACCCCAAAAGAAAAAAAGGCAAAAGGTATTCATAAGCAAGGGAAAGAAAAACCATTAGAAATGGCCGAACAAGTATCTATCTATCTATCTATCTATCTATCTATCTATCTATCTTGAGATGGAGTCTCACACTGTCGTCTGGGCTGGAGCGCAGTGGTATAATCTCACCGTAACCTCACGTTCAAGCAATTCTCTTGCTTCAGCCTCTCATGTAGCTGGGATTATGGGCACCCACCACCAAGCCCAGCTAATTTTTTTTGTATTTTTAGTAGAGTCGGGGTTTTACTATGTTGGCCAAGTCAGTCTTGAACTCCTGACCTTGTGATCTGCCTGCCTTGGCCTCCCAAAATGCTGTGATTACAGGTGTGAGCCACTGCGCCAGCCTAAACAAGCATTTAAAATGCTCAAATTCAATTAATACTCCAGGGACTACAAATTGAAGTAACAATAACATAAGTTAGTTGACTGATTTCTGCATTCATTCACTGAGCAAATATTTACTGAAACTTCATGGGTTATGCACTATTTTAGGTGCTAGGGATCAGAAGCAAACCAAACAAGTTCCTTATAAGTACTTTTACCATATCTTTTTTGCCCATACAGCAAACAACATTTACAAGAGCAACTGAATCTATTGTTGGTAAAGATGTGGGAAAGACTATACTCTGAAAAACAGCTGGTAGAGACATGAAACATGGCCTTTTGGACAGAAACCTGCCAATACTTATTAACTACAGGTATCAGGAAGTAAAGACACATGTATAAGGATGTTTGTTGAAATTCTGTTCAAAGAGGGAAAAATCTGGCCCACACCATGAAATACTATGCAATAATTAAAAAGAATGTCTCAAAGCTTAGCTCCTAAACTGTGGAGTGAGTCATCCTAGGTGCTGCATGGAAATGTCAAGAGTGATATGACATGGTTTTAATTTTCAGGGCAAACACAGCATTTTTGAATGTGTATTAACACAGAATCTCTTGAAATTATATGCTTGAAGTAATTCAGTTTCAACATTAGATCATGCCACCTTACTATTATCATTAATATCTATTATTATCACTAATAATTATATCATTACTACATCAATAATTATGTTAATTAATAATTATGTTAACAATTAATATAGTAATGATATAATTATTAATAATTATTAATATAGTAATGATATAACTATAATTATACAATTATATTATTAATAATATGGCATTAATTACTATTAATAATAGTAATGTAGCATGATCTAATATTGAAACTGAATTACTTCAAGCATATAATGTTAAGAGATTCTGTGTCAATATACACTGTCAATATACAATGTCACTATCACTGTCACTAATTGTGCCTTTGTAAAGCTGGGTATTGAGTGGTTGCTGTGATTAAAAAGTACATAGTATGCTAAAAGGTAGAAATTTTGGTGGTACAGCCAGTCTAATACCAAAGTCTGAGCAGCTGCACAGTACCCAACAGGAACACATGTACCATTAGTAAGCAAATGTAGTTATTTTTAAACGAAATAAAAATATTACCTTTTCAAAAAATTTAAGTGTATAATTTTTCCCAAATGGCTTTTAAGTTGTAGGAATATAAAACACATTACTTGGCTTGAAAGATTTACTAAATGAAGCTGTCAGGTATTTGGTTTGGCCCAGGGGACACCAAGAAAATATTGCTGAGATACTAAGGACTCACTGTGAACTCAGAAAATTCGGGACCTTCTTAAACCTGCAGCCCAAGAAGTAAAAAATAACAGAACAAGTGAAAAACTTAGATGAATGGAAATAATATAGAAAAGAAATTAATAGGGGCCAGGTGCGGTGGCTCAAGCCTGTAATCCCAGCACTTTGGGAGGCCGAGGCGGGTGGATCACGAGGTCAAGAGATCGAGACCATCCTGGTCAACATGGTGAAACCCCGTCT
>NW_016107580.1:882147-909821 GCF_001604975.1 Cebus imitator | reverse complement strand
TCCGTCTCAAAAAAAAAAAAAGAAAATCAGACAGAAAGCAAAGATAGAAAGGCAAAGTGTTTATAGACTAATTAAATGGACAAAACTAATTTTAAAAAAGAAAAAAGCCACTAATCAATAGACATATTCTTAGGAAATAATTACCAAAATGAACTCAAGAAAAAATGAAAATCTGAATAGACTATAATTATAAATTTAATATATTCTCCCAAAGGTTGGATGTGGTTGGTCATACCTGTAATCTCAAAACTTTGGGAGGCTAAGGTGGGAGGGCTGCTTGAGAGTTCAAAACCAGCCTGGGCAACAAAGAGAGACCCTGTCTCTTAAAAAAAAAAAAAAAAAAAAAAAAAAAAAATATATATATATATATATTAGCTGTGCATGGTGGCATATGCCTGTGGTCCCAGCTACTCAGGAGACTGAGGTGGGAGGATCCCTTGAGCCCATAGGTTTGAGGCTGCAGTGAGCTATGATTCCCACCACTGCATTCCAGCCCCAGCCTGGGCAATGGAGCAAGACCCTGTCTCTTTAATAAAAACACAGTTTAAAAAATTCTCACAAAGAAAACATTAGGTTAAGGTGGCTTTACTGGTGAGTTTTAACAAATTTTCAAGGAAGACACTATTTCACTCTAACATAAAAGTGTTTTGGAGAAGAGATACAGAGGACCACTCCCTATTTCATTTTTTGATGTTAATATAACTTAGCTCCAATACCAGTCAAGGAGAGTATGAGAAATTATAAACTGATTTTAATCATGAAAATAATTGAACACTGAGATAGAGCTGTAGAAAAAGCATTTCATAAAACTGACATCTATTATGACAAAAACTTTTAAACCAGGAATAGAAATGGACTTAATAACCTGATAGTGAATATCTACCAAAACTTTTAGCACAGTTAAAGCCTAATGATTAAAGTTTAAAAGAAAGGCACTTATTATCACTTCTATTTAATGTTACACTACAGGTACTTGCCAGGTAATAGAAAAAATAAAATAAAATATATAATGTTTAGAAAGTGAGGTAAAAACTATTCCTATTACTAGATATGATTGCCAACACAGAAAACAGAAAAGAATATGTGGCAAATTGCTAGAATTAAGGAACTTTGCATATTAATAGATAAGTTTACCTGTATATCAAAAAAGCAATTAGAAAATGCAATTTTAAAAGACAGCATTTACAATAACAAAATAGGGCAGCTAGCAGTTAATTTAAAAAAATACATATAAGACATTCACCAAGAAAAATCATATATATATTTTTTTGAGACAGGGTCTCGCACTGTCACTTGGGCTGGAGTGCGGGGGCACAATCACGGCTCACTGCAGCCTCCAGTGGGCTCCAGTGATTCTCCCACCTCAGCCTTTGACGTAGCTGGGACTACAGGTGTGCACTACCATAGCTGGATAATTTTTGTATTTTTTGTAAAGGCAAGGTTTTGCCATGTTGTCCAAGCTGTTCTTAAAACTCCTGGGCTCAAGCAATCTGCCCACCGAGGCCTCCCAAAGTGCTGGGACTATAGGCATGAGCCACTGTGCCCAGTTCATACAATGTTATGAAAGACAATAAAGATCTAGATGTACAATATTGTGTTTACAGATAGGAAGACTCACAAAAATGTCAATTCTTCCTACATTAATCTATGGATTCAAAGTAATTTTAATCCAAGTTCCAACAGAGGTTCTCATGGGAGTGAATAAGTTTATTCTAAAATGATATGGAAGAGCAAAGGGGAAAGAATATGCAAGATATTTCTTAGGAAGACACAGCATGGGGGCTTGCCCTGGCAGACTCTGTTATTAGAATTTATTATCAAACTTTAATTAAGACTATGTGATGAACAACACAGTGAAATCCTGTCTCTACTAAAAATACAAAAAATTAGCCAGGGATGATGGTGTGTACCCGTAGACCCAGCTACCAGGGAGGCTGAGATGGGAGTATCACCAGGAGGCAGAGGCTGCAGTGAGCCATAATCACATCATTGCACTCCAGTCTGGGTGACAGAGTAAGACCTTGTCTCAAAAAAAATCACATATTTATAGAAATCTGATGTATAAAAAAAGGTTCACTGCAAATTCGTGGTAAAAAGACACAGTATGAAATAAATTGTTCTGGGGCAACTGGTTATTCATTTGCAAAATATTAACTGGATCTCTGCCTCGCACAACGCACAAAAATCAATTTCAGATAAAGGCCTTAAATAGGAAAGGCAGAATAACTAAACATTTTAAGAGTATGAGAATATTTTTATGGCCTCATGATAGTGAAGGGTTTCTTACACAAGACACAAAAAGTGTCAAAACATTGAGGAAATGATTAATGAAGTTCATGACATTAAAATTACAAACATACTCGCCAAAAGACACCAGAAAGACAGAGAAAAGACAACCATAAACTAGGAGGAGATACCAGCTACATGGATTAGTATCAAAGGACTGGTATTCAGAACATACTAAAAAATCCCATAAATCAATGAGAAAAAAAAAGAATGCAAAAGAAAAAAGGGCAAAAGAAGCAAAAGGCATTTCCTCATATAGAAAACATGTAAAGCCAATGAATATGAAAAATTGTTCCATTTATTGCTCATCAGGGAAATGCAAATGATAATTACAATGACACGTCCTTTTATTATCACTGGACTGGTAGAATTTAAGAATTCAGAATTTTTAATACTAAAAGTTGGCAAAGATGTGAGGCAACAGAAACTCTCATATATTGCTATCAGAGTATAAATTTGTAATGCCATTTTGCAAAGTAATTTGTTATAATCTAACATAGCTGAAGTTGCACATATTCTTGACTCTGATTTCATTCCTATGTATTTATCCAAGAGAAACTCTTGCACAAGTGCATCACAAGATATCTATTAGGAATGGTCATTACAACACTGTGTTTAGTTATAACACTGTTTTCATTGCCAGGGCAATGAAATATCCTTCAATAGCAGAATGGACTTAAACATCAGTGCAAATAAATAAGCCATAACTACATGAATCAACTTGTATGAATACTATAAGCAGTTGCTCAATGAATATTTATTCTATCAGTGAATAAACAGGATGATTCCAATCATAAGAAGGTCAAAATCAGGCAAAACTAAACTAAATTATATTTTAAGAGTACCTCCTTACTGGGTAAAACTGTGGGAAAAAGCAAAGAAATTATTAAACCAAATTCAGGACAGTGGTTCTAAGGGAGAGAAGGGGTGAAAGCAGTTGTAGTATAGCTCTGAAGGACTACAAAGTTAATGTTCTGTTTCTTAAACAAGGGTGTTGGGTACACAGATATATTTTATTATTATCCTTTAAACAAAACATATATCAATAAATACTAGATATTTCATTTCATAGGTCACACAATGACTACTAGAAAACAGTGTCAGCTTGAGATGCAGAATGGGTAGTGATTAGCAAGGTTTATACGCTAGTTTCACTAGCAGATACTGGCATTACATGTATAACCCACATTTCTGCCTCAGCAAAAACAGAAATCACTACATATTATGGATGTTCTCAAATAGTAAAACACACAGAATATAAAATTTTCACAAACAAGTGAAATACCTAGGAATACAGATGGACCAGAGAGGTGAAAGATTTCTACAATAAGAATTATACAACACTGCGCAAAGAAATCAGAGATGGCACAAATAAATGGAAAAATGGAAATGTTCAAGGATTTGAAGAATATCATTAAAATAGTGATACTACCCAAAGCATTTATGGATTCAATGTTATTCCTATCAAACTACCAATGTTCTTTTTCTTTTTTTTCTGAGATGGAGTCTCACTCTGTTGCCCTGGCTGGAGTGCAGTGGTGTGATCTCAGCTCACTGCCACCTCTGCCTCCTGGGTTCAGGTGATTTTCCCACCTCAGCCCCCTGAGTAGCTGGGATTACAGGCAGGTACCACCATATCTGGCTAAATTTTGTATTTTTAGTAGAGATGGGGTTTCACCATGTTGGTCAGGCTGGTCTTGAATTCCTGACCTCGTGATTTGCCCACCTAGGCCTCCCAAGTGCTGGGATTATAGGCATGAGCCAACACGCCCAGCCTCCGATGTTATTTTTCACAGAATTAGAAAAAAGATCCTAAAATTCACATGGGGCCAGGCACAGGAGCTCATGCCTATAATTCTACCTCTTTGGGAGGCTGATGCAGGAAGAATGCTTGAGGCCAGGAGTTTGAGACCAACCTGGGCAACAAAATGAGACCCTGTCTCTACAAAAAATAAAAAATTAGCCAGGTGCGGTGGCACATGATTCTGGTTCCAGCTACACGGGAGGCTGAAGCAGGAGGATCACACTTGAATCCACAAGGCTGAGGATGCAGCGGGCCATGTTCACACCACTGTACTCCAGCCTGAGTGATAGAGCCAAGATTCTATCTCAAAAAAATTAAATAAAATTTATATGGAACCGAAAAAAAGCCCAAAAAGCCAAAGCAAACAAACCCAGAGGCACTGTACATTACCCAACTTCAAACTATACTATAAAGCTACAGTAACCAAAACCAGGATGGTACTGGTACAAAAACAAACACAAAGACCAATGGGACAGGTTAGAGAACCCAAAAATAAAGCCGCACATCTACCACAATCTGATCTTCAATAAAGTCAACAATATCAAGCAATGGAGAAAGGACTTCCTATTCAATAAATGGTGCTAGGATAACTGGCTAGCCATTTGCAGAAGACCGAAATTGGACTTTTTTCTTTCACTATATAAAAAAATAAACTCAAAATGCATTAATGACTTAAATATAAGACCTAAAACTATAAAAACCCTAGAAGAAAATCTAGGAAATACTATTCTGGATGCAAGCTTTGGCAGAAGTCTCCAAAAGCAATTGCAACAAAATAAAAAATAGGCAAGTGGGTTCTAATTAAAGAGCTTTGACACAGCAAAAGAAACTATCAGCAGAGGAAACAGACAACCTAAAGAATGGGAAAAATATATTTAAAAACTATGCATCTGACAAAGGCCTAATATCCAGAATCTAAAAAAGACTTAAACCAACAAGCAAACCCAAATAACTCCACTAAAAAATGGGCAAAAGACATGAACAGACACTTCTCAAAAGAAGACATATATGTGGCCAAGTATTTAAAAACAAGTATATAAAAAAGGTTCAACATCACTAATCATTAGAGAAATGTAAATCAAAACCACAATGAGATACCATCTCATACGAGTCAGAATGGCTATTATGAAAAAGCAAAAAACAAAACAAAACAAACAAAAACATGTTGGTGAGGTTGTGAAGAAAAGGGAATACTCATACATTGCTAGTAGGAATATAAATTAGCTCAGCCACTGTGGAAAGCAGTATGGAGATTTCTCAAAAAACTTAGAACCATCATTCAAACCAGCAATTCCATTACTGGGTACAGACCCAAAGGAATATAAATCGTTCTACCAAAAGACAAGTGTACTTGTTCACTGAAGTACTATTCACAATGTTCACTGAAGTACTATTCACAATAGTAAAGGCATGGAATCAACCTAGATGCCCATCAATGGTTGACTGGATAAAGAAAATGTGTTATACATATACCATGGAATACTAAGCAGCCATACAAAAATTAAATCACATCCTTTGCAACAACATGGATGGAACTGGAGGCCATTATCCTAAGCAAATTAATGCAGAATCAGAAAGCCAAATACTACACATTCTCACTTATAAGTGGTGGCTAAACGTTGAGTACACATGGACAGAAAGATGGGAACAGTACACACTAGGGCCTACTTTAGAGGAGAGGGTAAGGGTTGAAAAACGACCTATCAGGTCCTATCCTCACTACCTGGGTGACAAAATCATTTGTATACAAAATCTAGCAACACACAATTTACCCACATAACAAGCCTGCACATGCACCCCCCAAACCTGAAATAAAAGCTGAGGGGAAAAAAAGCCAAATCTACAACTGCTGATAGGCTATTAGATTTCTTTTCTATTCTTTTCTTTTTTTTAGGTGGAGTTTCACTCTTGTTGTCCAGGCTGTACTGCAATGGCACAATCTCTACTCAACACAACTTCTGCCTCCCAGGTTCAAGTGATTCTCCTGCCTCAGCCTCCCGAGTAGTTGGGATTACAGGCATGCACCACCATGCCTGGCTAATTTTGTATTTCTAGTAGAGACGGGGTTTCTCTGTGTTGGTCAGGCTTGTCTTAAACTACCAACCTCAGGTGATCCACTTGCTTTGGCTTCCCAAGGTACTGGGCTTACAGGAGTGAGCCACCACGCCCAGCCTATATTTCTATTAAATGTCCCTGATATATGTATAACAAACACTTAATACAATTTGATATACCTAGGTAAGATACTATTTTAAATTCTATTTTTAAAAGCAATTATCCATAATATTTGGAAATTACTGTGGGTCTTTTCTATTCACTTAGACAGATATAACCAAGATAAGTATGATATGATATAGACTTGCAGAAAATAAAGAGTGTTACTTAAGCAATTTCCTAACCTTACAGGTTAGGAAAAGTTGTTTTAGGAGTAATGAAACTTAAGGATATGAATCTAGAATTGGTTCTTTGATCTAATTCAATTCAAAAGCATTAATAAGTCTTCTGCCGGTAATGAGAAACTGCTAGTCCATGGCATGCAATGGCAAAACTTATTATTTTTTTTTTTTTTTGAGATGGAGTCTCACAGTGTCACCCAGGCTGGAGTGCAATGGCACAATCTTGGCTTACCACAACCTCTGCCTCCCAGGTTCAATTGAGTCTCCTGTCTCAGCCTCCCAAGTGGCTGGGATTACAGGCACCTGCCACTGCACCCGGATAATTTTTTGTATTTTTAGTAGAGACAAGGTTTCACTATGTTGGCCAAGCTGGTCTCAAACTCCTGACCTCATGATCCACCCACCTCAGTGTTCCAAAGTGCTGGGATTACAGGCATGAGCGACTTTGCCTGGCCAAAACAATTAATTAAAATAAATTATCACCTATGGACAACTATAATCAAGTGCCTATGGATAACCAAATAGTTACTGCCATAAAATATTTTAGTTCAAATAAGAACAATGGGGTTAGTCCATTGTTTTAAAGTATGTTAGAGAATTTGGAGAAAGATTACAATGAGCTCAGGCTTTAAATTCCTATCACAAGTTTCAGGTAAGGGAACAGAAAAATGTCTATGACTGCTCTAAAACATAAATCAAGCTGCAGTGTTAAGATGTCTAAATATAATAAATGAAGTCTAATATTTTAGCTGACTCAGCTAACAAGACACACTGAGTTCACAACCTCACAGGTCTTTTAGGTTAAATTAGATACTGATAGAGAAGAAGAGTGTGGTAACTATGTACTGTAAATTTAGCTAAGGTGGTACTACATTACCTTAAGTTTCTTTCTGTATATAGTGCTGTTACTGTCACTTTGTGATTGGAAGATGGAAGTGATGCAGCATCTATGCTTATGCTCAGAGGTCAATGTAGGGTCAGGTGCTCTTGCAGCTTGCTTACACTGTCACTAATCAAAAAGATGCTCAACAACACATCCATTAGGGAGATGCAAATCAAAATCACAATGCAATATCCACTTCACATACATTAGGATGGCTCCTATTAAAAATATATATATCAAACGTTGGTGAGGATGCGGACAAACTGAAACACTTGTGCTGCTGGGAATGTAAAATGATGCAGCAACTATGCAGAACAGTATGACAGTTCCTCAAAAAATTAAAAGGAGAGGCCAGGTGCAGTGGCTCACACCTGTAATCCCAGCACTTTGGGAGGCTGAGGTGGACAGATCACGAGGTCAAGAGATTGAGACCATCCTGGCCAACATGATGAAACCCCGCCTCTACTAAAATACAAAAATTAGCTGGGCGTGGTGGCACATGCCTGTAGTCCCAGCTACTCAGGAAGGCTGAGGTAGGAGAACTGCTTGAACCTGGGAGGCAGAGCTTGCAGTGAGCCGAAATTGTACCACTGCACTCCAGCCTGGCGCCTGGTGACAGAGCAAGATTCTGTCTCCAAAAAACAAAAAAAAATTAAAAGGAGAATTACCATATGATCCAACAATTCTACTTTTGGTTATATATTCAGAATAATTGAAAGGAGGAGAGCTTGAAGAGATGTTTGTATATTCATGTTCATAACAGCATTATTTACAATAAGCAAAAGGTGACATCAACCTAAAGTGTCTACTGACAGATGACTAGGTAAACATGATATATACATAAAATGGAATATTATTTAGCCTTAAAAAGGAAGGAAATTCTGACACATACTCCAATATTATGCTAAATCAGCCAGTCGCAAAAGAACAAATGTATGATTTCATTTATATAAAGTACTTAGTGTACCTAAATTCATAGATACAAAAAGTAGCATGGTGGCTGCCACGAGCTGGGGGCAGGGGAAATGGGAGTTATTGTTTAATAGATAGGAAGTTTCAGTTTGGGAAGATGGAAAAAGTTCTGGAGATGTATGGTGGTGACACTTGCACAACAATATAAATATACTTAATGCCACCAAGCTGTACACTTAAGAATGATTAAAATAGTAAGTTTAACGTTACATATATTTAACCACAGTTTAAAAAAATCCAACTAGAGTTCACTGATTCCTTAAGCACTCTCATACTTTTTGGAATAAAAACAGGTTCAAGTCCTTCTTATATTTTCCGTGTCCTATCCTATTGCTAGCCATTTCTTCAAGGAACCCTAATTCCTTTCAATAGACTTATATTTAGAAACCAAGATCTGGACACTAGACGTGCTCATTGCTCTACTGCCAGACTCTCTCAGTGAGCAGAGCCAGGAAATATATATATGCATTCCTAACTCCTCCCCTCATGAACACACGGACATATACCCACATTTCCACCTGTATTTATTTCAGTATTTATATGTAGATAAGCATCATTTAGCTTGAATTCATCTAAAATCATATGATTTATTTTAGCTTTCTCCTTTTCCATATCTGTACTCACTTCTCTATCTGTGAAAAACTTGGCTACCATTACCCTCAACAGATTTACTTATTTGCTCAGTCTTCTGACTATAAACCATATCCTGATTTCACTAGGCCACCTATACTACCTCATTTAAACTCAATGTTTCTAAGCATAAGGTCCAGATTCTATTTGGCTGTCATTACTTCTCTCCCTGAGCCTGTTTTATGGTGCTTGGACAAGAAAAGAAAGAAGGGAGGGAAGGAGAAAGGCAAGGAGGGAGAAAATAATATGGAATGGGAGGGGGAGGAAAGGTAGAAAGCATAATTTCTAAAAAAATTTTACTTCTTAGTTGGTTTTTGCTGATGTAAAGAAATGCTATTGATTTTTATAGACCAATCTTACATTTGAAAACTTAACTGAATCATCTTATTAGTAAAAATAGTTTGTTCTATCTGATACATTTTCTAGGTAGAGAATCAGAAATCTGATTTTCTATCTAAAAATAATGACAGCTACTGACACACTAACATTGTGAATAGCGTGATAATAGTAAGCATCTTTGTCTTGCTCCAATTTTTTTTTTTTTAAAGACGGGGTTTCACCATGTTGGTCAGGCTGGTCTTGAACTCCTGACCTCAGGTGATCCGCCCGCCTTGGCCTCCAAAGTGCTTGGATTACAGGCGTGAGCCACCGCACCCAGTCTGTCTTGCTCCAATTTTAAAGGAATGCATATAAAGTTTCGTCATTAACTACAAGGCTTGCTGTAGGTTTTACCAAACATGGAAGCTCTTTTCTATTAACAGCTTCTAAGAACTTTAAACAAATAGGATTGAACTTTATTAAATGCCTTTTCTTAACTGACTGAGAAAATCATAATTCTTTTCCTTTAATCTGTTAATGGGGTGCATTACATTGAAAGAATCCTAGGTTTAACTCCACTATATTATGACTTTTTACTTTTTTAATGTACTGCCGGATTCAATTAGCCAGTATTTTACTTAAGAATTCTGCATTTACATTCATAAGAAAAAAGGGGCTTTTTTTTTTTAACTGTTATTTTTATTGTATCTATCTGATTTTGGAATCAGATTTACTTGATATTTACATTTTATTAAAAACATAATGCTGACTGACAAAAGGCATAAACAGAATGAAATATATAACACACCATTTACATAAATTAAAATACACATGTACTAAACAATATACATTTTTCAAGGACACGTGCATAGAAAATAATATATTCAACACATTAAAATATTCACAATTTATACATACTTTGAAACATCATGTTGCATATGATAAATATACAACTTTATCTGTCAATTAAAATAACACATTTAAATGCTTGAGGGAGATTGGGAGCATAATGCTAATAAAATAAACAAATAAATAAAAGAAGGGAACTGGCAGGGACCAAAGATTATAATGTGTCATGAACTGGAGAGTGCTAAGACTGCTTCTCACAAGCAGGGATAAAAAAAAAAAAAAGTGTCCCGAGATCATGAAATTGAGGAGGAAACACATTAGAGGGCAATTAGTCCAATCTCCCTGACAATGTAGAAATCCTTTTCAGCTTTCCTGACAAATGACTGTAAGAGTGTTTGATGGCACACTTGATGAGATGGAAATGCATTTCTACAAAGCTGCCCATTTCACTGTTGAAAAGTTTCAAATGTTAGCTCTGATCTACCCCTTCCCAAACTTACCAATCAGAACATCTGATGATGGGGGCGCAGGAATTGAACAGAAATGTTTTAAAAATGACTACTCCAGATAATAGGATACTGATATTTCAACTCTAGGTTGAAATCAAATTTACTTGTGGAACATTAAAAAAATACAGATGTGTAAGCTTCTTCTATGGTAATTGTAAATTGGCAGGTATGAACATTTGCACTTTAAATATATCAATGACACTACTGTCCACTGGCACAATATTGACCAGCTGTATGTAAACTTTAAGTTTTACTTTCAAGCTAGGCCACGAATTATCAACATGTCTATCAACATTCTCTAACCTAGAGATAGCTGTGCACAGAGATACAAAGGTGAACAGAGCCTGGCTCGGGTTGATGATTTGATTATAGCCAAGAAAGGGGCAAAAGCTACTGGCCTGTGAAGGGACAGAAATTCAGTATAGGGACTAAAATTCTAACCAGCTGAGGTAAGCAGCTACTTAAAATGAATACATTTATTCATTTACTAATTAATCAAATGTTTAGTGAGAGACTACTTCATGACAGACAAAATGGGAAATACAGATGTCAACAGGCAATATCATTGCATGTGGTAAGTGCCACTGCAGGATCATGGTGGATAGTGTGGGGGAAGTACAAGATGAAACAGAAGCAGCCCTAATCCAGGCTTGATGGGCTGAGGAAGCCTTCTAGGAAGAAAGGACATCTAAGCTGAAATTAAATGATGAGCAGGAGTTGGCCAAGGGAAAATAAAGACTGAGGGAGCA
Organism: Cebus imitator; assembly: GCF_001604975.1. Lineage (NCBI taxonomy): Eukaryota > Metazoa > Chordata > Mammalia > Primates > Cebidae > Cebus > Cebus imitator. Next base: position 898,425 of record NW_016107580.1, on the reverse strand, counting down.
GGAGGGAGAAAGGAGAGGTGGAAGAAACAATGTTCCAAATGAAGGCAACAAATGTGTAAGGCCTGGGGACCGACAGCAGTGAATGATTAGACTCTAGGTATAGGCAGCGGCCAAGATCAGATCAGAATTTACTCTGAAGGCAGAGGATTTTAAATTGTGAAGTGACAAGATACAAGTTGTAATATACAAATATCACTTTGGTGAAATGGAGAACAGTTACAGGAATGGGTCAGGGTGGAGGTAGGGTGACCAGTTAAGAAGATGGTGCAGGCTGGGCAAGGTGGCTCACGCCTGTAATCCCAGCACTTGGGGAGGCCGAGGCAGACAGATCATGAGGTCATGAATTAGAGACCAGCCTGATCAACATGGTGAAACCCGTCTCTACTAAAAATACAAAAATTAGCGAGGTGTGGTGGCACACACCTATAATCCCAGCTACTAGGAGGCTGAGGCAAGAGAATCGCTTGAACCCAGGAGGTGGAGGTTGTAGTGAGCCAAGATTGTGCCACTGCACTCCAGCCTGGGTGACAGAGTGAGACTCATCTAAAAAAAAAAAAAAAAGAAGTTGATGCAGTAACACAGTAATTTAGGAGATGAATTTAGGCTTGAGATTTGAAAGGCAGAAGCAAGAGATGGTAATACAAAAGAGTAAGATTGCCTAGGGAGAGTTTTAGACTGAGAGAAGCGTAATGTCTGACCACGCCATGGACAGCATGGAAACCTCTGTGACCTGCATGTACACCTCTGGATGGCCTTCTGGAATTAGAAAACCTGAAGTAGCTGGAAAATCATGAAAAGCAGACCAATCAAACCCCTGTGGTGCCTAACTAACTTGAGACATTCTTCTATTGTTTCTTATTCCAGCCTCAACTGACAAGGCCATTGGACTTCATAACTGACCTTGGCCAACCTAGTGGCTCCATACCCTACAACCCCTTCCCAACTTGCCGCGACCCCCTCCCAGCTTGCAAAAAACTGCCTTAAACTGCAACTTCTGTAACTTTCCTCTGTTTATCCCAAACCTATAAAACCAACTCCTCTTCTCCATCTTCTGCTGACTCTTTTCAGACTCAGCCGGCCCAGACCCCGATAAATAACCAGCCATGTTGCTCACACAAAGCCTGTTTGAGGAGTCTCTTCATTCAGAGTGTGTGTTTTAGCAAGAAGATCTAAAGATGGATCTACAGAGCCAAATGAAAAGTACAAGACTTTCATTTAGAATCATCGCTTTAATTTACTAGTTGCGAGATTTCGAAAAAGTACTTAATTTCTTTCAGTCTATTTCCAGAGGGCAATGTGATTGTGGCTTACCCAGTTTCATGGACAAATGAAAGCTGAGATTATCTAAGGGAGTCCAGAGTGACATAGGCACCCAAGAAGGAAGAGGATATGGCAATTATAGATGCTGACTGGATGATTTTTTTTACAAAGAAAAGTGGAAAATGAAAGCAGACTGGGGGAACAACGGTGGGGAGCAGGAACTGACTTTGATGGTCCCTTCTGTTTAGGTCATTCCCTGCAAGGAGAAGTAAACCAAAGAATGACAAAAGAAACTAATGTCCACATGGATGAAGCTTGTTGAGTGACAGCTTCATTATAGTATGGCCTGGGAGAGCCGTTCGATGAAAAACATCAATCGCTGCATCTTTAATAAAGTGTTTTTCTTTTTGGCTTATTACATTTCTCAGAGAACAGTTTTACAACCTCTTACCTTGAGGGTAGCCTGCCAGAATTCTGGAACCTAAAGGGAGAAAACCCACTGGCATTCTCAGTTATTTGGCATTCATATAACCTCCTTGTGTGGAGGAAGACAGAACTTCCCTCAACCAGACCTAGTATTTCCCAGGCCAATGACAGCCTCTCTCTCATAAAAATAAACACATAAACAAACAAATATCTAATCTTCTGCCACGGTAAAGGAGAGGCAGCTGGCTGTTTATACCAAATTAGGAAAGGATCTGGGAGGGGAATCCAACAGAATCCTAAACAGCTTTCAACCAATCCGCTATTTTTATGTTTTAGCCTCACCTTGTCACACTGCTTGAAGAGGTACATGATATTACTAATTCCTGAACCTTTGGGGGTTTTGTAAACTGGGCTGCTTCAAGGCTTTTCCTGCTGCTACTTGGGAAAAGGTTTTCTTGGGTCTGCTAAGTAAAGATGACTCATCTATCAGCTTTCTAGTTTCTAAGATATTGCTGTTGTCTCTTCTCCTGTTTTGCCTGTGGGTTTATGTATTTTTTTAAGTGGTTTACTTTTGCTTTAATGGGGGTTTTGGTGGTGGCAGAGGTTAATGTGCATATGCAATCTGCTTACTTTAACCAGAGGTTACTCTATGTACTGTTCCCTTCTCCAACCACGTTTCTATACTATACTCACTAATATGTAAATATCCTTCAGTTTTAAAAAACACAGGCTGTTTCCTGCATATCAAAACCATAATGTGATACCACCTTATTCCTGCAAGAATGGCCATAATCAAAAAATTAAAAAAATAATAGATGTTGGTGTGGATGCAGTGAATAGGGAACACGTCTACACTGCCAGTGGGAATGTATACTAGACAACCACTACGGAAAACAGTGTGGAAATTCCTTAAAGAACTAAAAGTAGAATTACCATTTAATCCAGCAATGTCACTACTGTGTATTTACCCAGAGGAAAAGAAGTCATACAGAAAAGATTCTTGCACACTCATGTTTATAGCAGCATAATTCGCAATTGTAAAAATGTGGAGCCACCCAAATGCCCATCAATCAATGAGTAGATAAAGAAACTGTGGCACATATACATGATGGAATACTACTCAGCCATAAAAAGGAATGAATTAACAGCATTCACAGCAACCTCGATGAGATTGGAGACTATTATTCTAAGTGAAGTAACTCAGGAATGGAAAACCAAACATTGTATGTTCTCATTCACAACTGGGAGCTAAGCTATGAAGTTGCAAAGGCATAAGAATGACACAATGGACTTTGGGGACTCAGAGGGAAAGGGTGGGAAGTGGGTGAAGGATAAAAGACTACAAATTGGGTACAGTGTATACTGCTCGGGTGATGAATGTGCCAAAATCTCACAAATCACCACTCAATAAATTACTGATGTAACAAACACCACCTGTTCCCCAATAACTTATGGAAATAAAAACAAACAAAAAACACAAGTCCTTTCCTAATTCTTTTTTTTCTCCTAGCAACTTCTCCTAGAAGATCCCTCCAGATCTCTGTCTGATAAATGCCTTCTATAACCACCTCCTTCCCACTCCAAATCCAGTAACCCTGTAAGTTTTCATAGTACTTTTCCACACATCTCTTATCAGTGGTTATCTTACTCAGCCTGTGAGTCTTTCCTTGTAGACTGTGCACTCTTTGAGAACCAGGATTATATCTTAATCATCTTAGTATGTCCAGTACCTAGTACACAGATTAATATATGGTAGAAATCAATAAATGTTCAGAAGAAGAAGAAAAAAGGAGTAAATAACACCCTGATTAAGCAGGATGTATTCTACTGATTTATACATTCTTAATAATAACCCCAAATCTCCTACCTCATACATACAGACCAGTTATCAACACTGCTTGAGTAAGCAAAGCTCTCGTGGGGTTACTTAAAAACTTTGAAATTGTGAAGTCAATCTGATATGGAAAGCTTGGGCTTCCAGAAGCCTTTTTTTCCTCATACTTTTAAACCTCTATATGGTTTCCTATACTGTTCAGAGCCCTTGTCCTATGAAGCTCAATGTACGAAATTATACAGCAACCAATTAAATTTTATAAAAATTTTGTAAGCAATTGGAATTTCCAGCCTTGACAATATCCGATACTTGACTTTGAAGCCTCTCCTCTTTAATAAGGTAGGATCCTAGGTTACTTTTAGAGATATTAGCCATTGGCCACTGTCAGCTGAAGTCACACTAAACCCAGTGTTTAGTGTAGCTGACCTTTTTTAAAAAAATAGTCTATAGTAATACTTTATCCATGGAGAAAATAATACATCGACTTTCATTCTGGCAAAATTCCCAGACTAGCACTTTGAATAGTACTGTGTTAAATCATTTCATTATTTCAATCATTTCATTCATTATGTCCTTATACCTTAACTTCTGTTCCATATTTTCCATTTTTTCTCTCTCTCTGCCCCACTAATTTTTGTGTTTGATGTAGTCAGAGGACTATGTTTATATGGATATTCAGTTATCCGAGCACTATTTTCAGAAAAAACTTTCCTTTCCCTATCGCATTGCTTTGGTGCCTCTCTCGAAAATACCAGAAATGTGGGTCCATTTCTAATGCTCTTTTTCATTGGTCTCTTTGTTGATGCTATGTCAGTACCACAGTTTTATTGTAGATTGATATAAAGTCTTGAAATCAAGTAGTTTCAGTTCTCCCATTTTGTTCCTTTCAAAGAGTGCTTTGCCCATTCAAAGTTCTCTGCATTTTCATATAAATTTTAGAATCAACTTGTCCATTTCTAGAAAAAAAATCTGTTGCAATTTTAATTTGGATTCCATTCCATCTATAGATCAATCTACAGAGAATTCTTAACAATATTGAGTCATCCACATCTTTTAAGTTTCTTCTTTTTTTTTTTTTTTAAGACAGAGTCTTGCTCTATCTCCCAGGATGGAGCGCAGTGGTGCAATATTGCCTCACTGAAACCTCCATTTCCTGGGTTCAAATGATTCTCATGCCTCAGCCTCTTGAGTAGCTGGGATTACAGGTTGAGTTTTTTACATTTAATGATTATGTAATTTAAACTTATCTGGCCATTTTTGTTAGTCTCTTGTTATTTGCTTATTTTGTATTCGATCTTTAACTTTTAAAATATTTAAGTTATTACATATTTGAAATGGATAATTTCAATATATATAATCTTTTGGGGCTTTGTCTAAATCTGGGGGTTACTGGTTGTTTCTGTTGACAGTAATTCATACTGGCTCATTTCTTTGATATTTAGAGTCCATTTCAAATTGTGAGGTCATGTTTTATTGAATTTTCTCTGTAGGAATCCTGACTGGGAATGCATTATTCCAACAAAGGATTTACAATAGTTTGTTATGGAGGCAAAGGTAGAGGGCATGCTACCTGAATAAGGATTACTTTATTTTTATTCCAGTGTTCCAGCCTGATGCAAAACTTTCAGGTTCAACCAGATGGCCAACACTTAGAGAGGCCAAAGATGTACTCACAAATCTGACTGTCCCAACTGCTAATTGCTCAGGGTTTGGCTTTCTCTATTTGTCCTTTTCTTCAGAGTATAAGGAGGTATACATTAGAGATTTTCTTTTATTCTTGGGAGAAGCAATGTATCAAAATCATGGTTTATATTTGTAATTTTCTGAGATCTATTTCTATGTTAGTGAGAGGGTTCCTCATAGTATGCAATTTAACATGATGCTGGAAATAGAAGACTTCACTGGGTTTTCAAATTATAATTTATTCTTAAAAGATCTTAGCTAGGATCTAGACACATAAAAATCTTTAACTGTATATTTGATAAAATAGAAAGTTAAGGCCATGATATTTTTGGAGAGATTTTTTTAGTAATCTCAGTTTCAAAAAATACTAAAATATGATCAGTTCTTTGAAATGAAATGATACACAGGAATAGTCTATAACCTCTATGAAACAGTGCTGTAAAAAATTACATTGGCATTGAAATAACCTCATAAACAGTCTTCTGGCAGTAATATGTTCCACTTAATTTTCCCTTGTGGACAGGAAAGACAGAAGAGTAACTTCTAGGTCATGAAAAGCAAAAATTACCAAAGTTTTTGAATCACTACCTAAAAATTAGTTCATTTAGTTAATATTTCTTTCTTAAAACATCAACACAGATGTTTGGCTGCTCTGCCTTGAAACTCTATGCTTTTGCTAAAAAATGTTCAGAATGTCATGTTAAATCCCTGTTGATAAGTACGTTGTTGCATGAAGAATATAAATACTAACAAATCCCAAGTGGGTAACACATTAAAGGAATAACACATTAAACTAAGAACATTACACGTAAGCCCATTCATAACTGAGAAGGGCCTCTATATAACGTTCAACAACAGCATGTGCTTGATGAGGCACAGGATCTATTTTTATGTATACATAAAATAGTGGATTATAAAATATTAAGTGTTCCTCAATCCAATTTTTTTTTTCTTCAAATAACTCTTGAGTGAATCAATTGTATTAGAAAGCTGCAAAAAACTTCAGGTCTTTTTGTTTCTAGAAATATAATTATTCAAATGAAAAATATTTGTAGCCTAAAGGTATCTGCTATTCTATAAGTGCCATAATTGTACATGCTAAAATTAAGTTCACAGAAAGCCTTAAAAGTTAATTCTTCAGTTAATAAACAGCACAGAAAGTACTAATAGCAAAAAGTTCCAAAATGCTTTTTGTAATTTTAATACCAATTATTGGGGAATCAGAAAATTACTTGACTTTAGGACTTCTAGAGACCTTAATCTGTTAATTCTGTTCCTTTATTCGCTATAATAATGGTAACAAACTAGCTGTAATAAAGTAACAAAAGATGTGGCCTCTTCAGGGTAAGTTCTTTTCACAGGATACTAAAATTTCCTTTCTAAAAAACTGAGGACTTTTTCAAATTATAAAAGTAATATATGCTTGTTATATATCTTATATAATGCAGTTATGTGTGTATGTTTCAAGCAGAGAAGGTTTTAAAATGGAAACAAAACTCTTCTAATCTATATCCCACAGATAAACATTGGTATCTCTCTCAGGATAATTTTAACAGGGTTGTGTAAATACTCTTCCAGATTTTTACTATTATATACGTACATACATACATACATACATACATACAATTTTAGGTTAAAAATAGATTCATATCTATTTTATGTAACTTCCTTTTCGCCTACCTAGCAATATATAACAGAAGTTTTCCCATATCAGTACATACATAGATCTACTTGTTTGTATTTAATAGCTGAACAGTATTCTAAAGAAGAGTTGTACCATATTTAATCAATATCCAAAGGGTAAGCATTTACGTTGTTTTTGATTTTTGCTGTTATAAAGTCTTACATCTACTGTCTCATACACTAAAGAATGCATAGCCAATAAAAGTGAATAATTTCCTGAATTGTCAATTAATTTAAAGAAACTACAAAGTGTTTGAAGTGAGTTTGAGAAGATAAATATTCCTTTCAAAAAATCAAATTGCAGTACTCTAGGACATAAAATATGCCTAAGCTATAGGCATATACAAGCTAAAGTTATGAAGAATGATAAAATGAACACCCATGTACCTAAATAGAATATTACCATTACATTGGAAGATCCCCATGTTCACTGCCCTTCCTCTCTGTCCCCAAGAGGTAATTTTCTTAAATATTTTGTTGCTTAATGACTTAGTTTTAAAACATATTTTTACCAAGTATGTTTGTATCACTAGATTAAATGTCATTAAATAATATATAACATGTGTTTTAATTTTGTATAAGTAGAACCATATTATAGATTAAATGTCATTAAATAATATATAACATGTGTTTTAATTTTGTATAAGTAGAACCATATTATAGTTGAACTGTTCTTTTTTCATTTTTCTGTAACTCAGGACAGTGCTGATGAATTTTCTTTCTATTTTTGTAAATAATTATCTCCTTTAAGATTCATCTACATTATCCATTGTGACTGCAGTTTATTTCTTTTCTTTTCCTTTTTTTTTTTTTTTTTTTTTTTTTTTTTTTTTTTTTTTTNTTTTTTTGAGGCAGAGTCTTGCTCTGTCGCCCAGGCTGGAGTGCACTGGCATAATCTCAGCTCATTGTAGTCTCTGCCTCCTGTGTTCAAGGGATTCTCTTGCTTCAGCCTCCTGAGTAGCTGGGACTACAGGTGTGTGCTACCACACCCAGCTAATTTTTGTATTTTTTACTAGAGATGGGGTTTTACCATGTTGGCCAGGATGATCTCCTGACCAGATGATCTGCCCGCCTCAGCCTCCCAAAGTGTTGGGATTATAGGTGTGAGCCATTGTACCTGGCCAAGTTTATTTATTTTCTCTGATAAAAATATTCTAGTGTTAAGAAGATACTATAAATTGTCCATTCTAATGCTGGTTGGCATATGAGTCATTTCAAGTTTTCTGCTATTTTGAACAACGTTGCCATTAACTTTTTGTACATATCTCTTGATGTATGTGAGCAGGAGCTCCTCTAGGAATGAAAATAGAATATGCTTCACATGCAGCTTTATAAAATAATGACAAATAATCTTATTTCTTCTATCTTATTAAATTTTCTAAAGTAGCTATACCAACTTACATGTTCACTGGCAGAGTTTATATGTTTATATGTTCTATTTGTTACATAAATTTGTTTGATATTATCAGATTTTTAAATTCTTGCCAAATAGTGTAAAAGCCTCCCCTTGTAGTTTCAATTTGCATTTCTTCAATTATTGACACAGACCATCTTGTTACACACTCATCATCCAAGTGGGTTTCCTGATACCTTTTTTTTTATTTTGAGATCTTATGTTAGGCTGATTTATAAGTGCTGCTCTGGACAGTTACACAGTTTATTTACATTGAGGAGTTGTCTGACTTGAATATACTGTACATGGCAATTAGAAGTCATCATGGCAAGAGAAAAACCACAGCTGGCCCCTGCAGCCAGCACAAAAACCAGAGAATGGTAGTGGAAATGTAGATATAACGGTGGGGTTTGTTTCTTATTACAAAAGAAAAAAAATAACTTCTCAGTATTAACTAATGAATGGAGTATTTCACGCTGGGAGAAAAGACATCGGGATACAAAATTACATGTGTTTTGACTCTAGCCCTGTCCCCCTATCCTTCAAGAGCAGAGGTAGGAGACAGTAAAAGCAAACAAGTAATTCTGTAAAAATTACTTAAAACCCTACAGATTTGATTAAAATCAAAACTTCTATTTTGTTTTTTAAAAATTTAATATACCAAAAGGCCTGTTTTAGAGACATGTTATTCCCACCAGAAAATAACCCCAATATCCCCTCTGTCAAGTAACATGCTCAAGTTGACTAGCCAGCTCTTAACCTCTCAGCTAACTGAGTAGCTGGGATTATAGGCACATACCACCATGCCTGGCTTATACTTCTTATAATCTGAGCACTAACCTCTCACTCTGAGGTTTATGTTCTCACTCTCTTTATGGTATCTTTTAATGAACAGAAGTTCTTAATTTTAATTTTGTCAAATTTATCAATATTTCCTTTTAAGATTGGCACTAGTGACTTGTTTAACAAATCCTTCCCTACCCCCATGTTGTAAGGATATTTTCTGCATTACATTTAAAAAATTTTAGGCTTTATAGATTGGCTTTTTTTGGCTCTTCATATTTAAGTCTTTAATACATGTGGGATTGATTCTTGTGTACTGTGGGAGGTATGTGTGGATTTTTTGTATCAATGGTATATTACGTGTACATGTCCCAGCACTATTAATTTAACTGCTCATCTTTTCACCGCTGGTGCCAATTTTGTCATAAATCATGTTTTCATATATGTGTGCATCTGTTTCTGGGATTTCTATTTTATTCTATTGGTCAATTTGTTTATGAATAGGCCAATTCTACACTGTCTTAAATAATATAATCTCTTTTTTTTGAGACAGAGTTTCGCTCTTTTGCCCAGGCTGGTGTGCAATGGCTCGATCTCAGCTCATTGCAACCTCTGCTTTCTGATTTCAAGTGATTCTCCTGTCTCAGTCTCCCAAAAGTAGCTGAAATGACAGGCACCTGCCACCACACATGGATAATTTTATATTTTTAGTAGAGACGAAATTTCACCATGTTGGCCAGGCTCAAACTGCTGACTTCATGATCCGCCCCACTCGGCCTCCCAAAGTGCTGGGATTACAGGCATGAGCCACCATGCCAGGCCAAATAATATAATATTAAACTAAATTTTTGACATCTGACAAGGTAAATTATTATGCTTTGTTATTTTTCTTTAGGAGTATATTGGTAATTTTAAGGCTTTTGTTATTCTATTTAAAGTTCTCACAGGAATTGCACTGCCTCGTAAATTGTTTTGGGGAGAACTGATATCTATAACATACTGAATCTTCCAATCCATGTATATGGTATATTTTCTCATTTATTTAGGTGTTGTTTCATTCATAAATTTGATTAATTATATCCTATAATTCTTGCTTTCCAATATACCAATATTTAACATGCATTTATTACTCTGGAGTCCCACAGAGGATCTTTGAAATCTTAATATTTAATTACATTTCCACCTTGTGCAAAATATTTGAGAAAGGAACTTTGTATCACCTTGGAATAGAATGACAATGTCACAGACTATCTAACAGGGAACACAGAATGAGGAAATGAGATGATCAACTTCTCCTAAATTGTATTCACTGTTTTGTGGGAAGTTTATTTCTGAAAGATCATACATGTATTTTGAAGCCAAATGGAAATTTTGTTGTTGTGCTTTACAAACACTAAGTACTTAAATACTTAATTGAGTGATTCATTTATCATCTGGATTACCCACCATTCATTGTCCTCTGCCTGAAGGGTACAACTGAAAATTGACTGAAAAAGGCTGATATAACTATAAACATTAATATATAACTGAATGCTTTAAAGATTACTTTTCATTTTCAAAGAACTTGCTTATATTAGCGAACTAGTAAAATAATCTAGCATTTTTGAAGAGAAAAGAACAAAAAACACTCAATATTTATGCCAAGTAATAAATAAGTATTTCTGACAGAAATTATGATAAAGATACTGACTCTTCATCGTATTAGTTGTGGTAGGCTCAAGAACTGATACATTGGTAATTACTAAATACTCTGGAAAAATGAAAAGTATTCTCAAATAAGAGGAATAATCTGAAAAAACTACAAATTACCTGTAGGGTACAATTCATCATCCTTATTATGTAGTCAAACTGTTGATGGTCTAATATTGCCCGGTTTTGCTGGACATGCAAACCCAATTCATCAGTAAGACACTGTCTTGCTGCCTTTCCTTTAAGGGCTCTGAGTGCAGCAGGAAGGGTCTGCGGACAAGAGAGATGCAAATGACCAAATGGTACAACTGTGGAAACAGTAACTTTCAAACAATCATCCTGAAAATTCAAACACATCCTGTAATTTATTTCACACAGTTATTAGTAAAATTAAACTCCTAGGGAAGAGGTGATTACTAAGACAAATGATAAAATAGATTTATAGTTATTTTATTTATAAACCAGCAAGAAATATAAGATAATTACACGATAAATTGAAAAACATTTAATTTCACTTTTTTTCTTTCACTTAACAAAACTGGTTACCAAATTGTTGCTTCAGATCATCAGTGAAGGCATAGATATGTAAGACACCTTCTTCCTATAACTAGTCAATTTTCCATGGCAAGAACAGAAAGAAAAATTAAAACAATAAGAAATATAAGTGATTTTATACTTTTAAACTGGTTGGCTGCTTAATCACTATTCAGCTTTAATTTCTGACTGGAAAGTTCTATAATCTCTTCTTATTTAAATATCATAAAAAGGAAAGAAAAAGGACTCGGAGTTGAAAAAATAGGTATCTCTAGGTGTATGCATTAAAACTCTTTTCACTTTACTATAACAACATCCATAAAGATGTCTCCTTCAGTCCACCATGTAGGACCTAATTTACTTCACACACAATAATAATAAGCTTAAAAACCTAAAAAATCAGAACAAAGTAGAAAATAAGAAGGAAGTAGGAGGGCATAGTATCACTACAGGCAGGTGTAAGAAATAGGATGTGAAAGTTGAAAGCAAGAGAAGTGAAGGACTCCAACTACAAGAAAAAACAGAAACTAAAAAGCACAAAATATAAAGAGTGCTGGGTCAGTTAGCGTAAATGCAAACATTCTTACATACTTTACCGGTCCCCGAAAATAGATATTCAGAACAATGACAATGAATCAGTAAGAAAAGGTTATACTATATCCAGCATGTTTTCATTGAAGAAGGCAAGAAAACATGCTCTAAGGAGGCACATTTAAGTTGAATACCATAGTTCCTATAATCCATTACATATTCTAAAGAGTCTTTGCAATAAATAAAATTATATTTAAAATGTTAAGTTTTGGTCAAGTGTGTTGGCTCATACCTATTATCTCAGCATTTTGGGAGGCTGAAGCAGCTGGATCACTTGAGGCCAAGAGTTTGAGACCAGTCTGGCCAACATGGCGAAACCCAGCTCTACTAAAAATACAAAAATGAGGTGAGCATGCTGGAGCGGGCCTGTAGTCCCAGCTACTCGGGAGGCTGAGGCAGGAGAATCACTTGAACCTGGGAGGTGGAGTTAGCCAAAATCATGCCACTACCCTCCAGCCTAGGAGACAGAGCGAGACTCTGTCTCCAAAAATAAAAAATAAAATAAATAAAATGTTAAGTTTCTAAGTAATATGCCAAAATAGGGTTTTATGAACAATGTTTCAAAGTCAGAGAGAAAAAATTACTACAAATATTTTTCTGGTAGTCAAGCTTGGCCTAACAGCTTTAAATCTTACACACTATTCATTTAAAATGATCCAAACAACGAGAGGATACTTTATTAGGAAAAGGGACAGAATTAAAGAAGAGATCAGCTGGTAAACTCGGCAAGTAAATCTGAAAGGGAAATGGTAAATGCTTACTTGGGAAAGATGGTATTTTATTACCTTTTCAGTCTCCAAAATTTTATTTTCAAATATGAATGAGATGCAGTTTCTGACAACTTCTAGTCTCTGTGCACTGTTGAAAACTGTCGTCACCTTGTCCATTATCGAAACTAGTAAAAGAATATAAAGAAAGCACAAATAAATTAAACTCCTTTGGTAATTACAAAAGCAAAGAGACTATCACCTTGTCCATTATCAAAACTAGTAAAAGAATATAAAGAAAGCACAAATAAATTAAACTCCTTTGGTAATTACAAAAGCAAAGAGACTATCACCTTGTCCATTATCAAAACTAGTAAAAGAATATAAAGAAAGCACAAATAAATTAAACTCCTTTGGTAATTACAAAAGCAAAAAGACTATTACTTTAAGATTGCAGGGTGGGCGTGGAGGCTCAGGCCGGTAATCCCAGCACTTTGGGAGGCTGAGGTGGGATGATCCCTTGAGCCCAGTGGTTTGAGATAAGCCTTGGCCACATATCAAGACCCTTCTCTACAAAAAATACAAAATTAGCCAGTATGGTGGCTTGCACTGTAATCCCAGGGACTTGGGAGGCTGAGGTGGGAGGATCACTTGAGCCCAGGAGTCTAAGGTTGCAATGAGCTAGTATAGTACTACTGAACTACAGCTCAGTGACAGAGTGAGACTGCATTTCTTATTAGAAAACAAACAAATAGCCGGGCATGGTGGCGCATGCCTGTAGTCCCAGCTATTCGGGAGGCTGAGGCTGGAGGATCTCCTGAGTCCAGGAGTTCTGGGCTGTAGGGCGCTATGCCGATCGGGTGTCCGCACTAAGTTCGGCATCAATATGGTGACCTCCTGGGAGTGGGGGACCACCAGGTTGCCTAAGGAAGGGTGAACTGACCCAGGTCAGAAACGGAGCAGGTGGAAACTCCCGTGCTGATCGGTAGTGGGATCGCGCCTGTGAATAGCCACTGACTCCAGCCTGGGCAACATAGCGAGACCCTGTCTCTTAAAAAACAAACAAACAACCAAAAAGAAAACAAACAAATAAAAACTGTTTATATGACCTACACTTTATTTTTTCCCTTATTACAGAGCATTGAAGGTATTCCATATCATTATTTTTATTACATGTTGAAGTGTCAGGCTAGTTAATTAATAATTTCGCAGGATAGATTCTAATGAGACACTTAACTCTTTTGCAAATTAATTCACACTGCAAAGCAAAATTATATTTAAAAAGTAAACATCTATTTTAAACTTTGTTTATAACTAGTAATATGTTAATATTTCTAAGATATTACCAAAGAAAAACTACATTCCACAAATTATTAGATATTACAAATTTGAATAGAGGGAACTTGAAGGAAAGAAGTAGTGTAAAAAAAGATAAATGATCATGATCAATTATCTGCTATACTGTCTTAGGAAAGTCACTTTTTAGTCATGCAAACTTATCACCTTTCACCTTTTACCATAGGGTTAGAAAATTCTAGTGTATTACTGAGACTACTAAGCTAGTTACCTAAATAAATTTAACTTATTAACATTAGAAGGATATAAATGAAAGTATTTATACAAAATTTATACTTTCACAAAGAACTATACTATGCCATTTGTTTAAATGGTAGTAACAATAATTCTTTTTTTATATAAATTTAAGGAGTACAAGTACAGTCTTGTTACATGGACAACATGCACAGCTGGTAAAGTTTGGGCTTTTAGTGTATCCATCACCCAGAATAGTGTATATTGTAGCCATTAAGTAATTTCTCATCCCTCACCCCTTTCCCACCCTCCTAGCCTTCTAAGTTTCCAATATCTTATTATTCCACACTTGATGTCCATGTGTACACATTATTTAGCTCCCATTTATAAGTGAGAACAGTATCAATAATTCTCAAGCCAAAAAGACTACTTGTATTTTATGGCCACTCTTTGGAATCTAAAGGCACAATCCCTTCACCTTCTTCCATACCTAAGAAGAAAGACTATCATATTTTACTCGTTAGTATTCCTTTGATCTCATCAATATGAAACTTGTATTCTTCAAATAATGTTCTAAGCTTTTTTTTTTTTTTTTGAGACAGAGTTTCACTCTTGTTGCCCAGGCTCATGTACAATGGCGCGATCTCAGCTCACTGCAACTTCCGCCTTCCAGGTTCAAGCGATTCTCCTGCCTCAGCTTCCTGAGTAGCTGGGACTACAGGCATGTGCCACCATGCCTGGCTAATTTTGTATTTTTAGTAGAGATGGGATTTCTTCATGTTAGTCAGGCTGGTCTTGAACTCTCGACCTCAGGTGATCTGCCCACTGTGGCTTCCCAAAGTTCTGGGATTACAGGCGTGAGACACCACACTCAGCCTTAAACTTTTTTTTTTTTTTTTTTTAAATCAAAATGACTATAGGTTCATAATAAGCAGCAAAAGTAATACAAAGAAGATCCCTGTACTCATCACCCAGCTTCCTCCTATGGTGACATCTTTCATAACTATGTTTTATCAGAATAAGGAAAACACCTGGCACAATACAACGAACTAGACTATAGACCTTACTTGAATTTTACCAGTTTTCTTCAAATCATTTTTAATCATGTAACATTAATTTTCTGGTTAAACTGATTATTTCACACAACTTTTCTCTTTGAAATGCTCATTCATAATTGTGGGCTCTGGTGCTTCCCACATAGGTTGGTGGCATAAACTGAGTATCTATATTAGAACAGAAAACTTACAATCTCCAATTAATATCACATACTTCATTGAAAGAGCAACATCTTTAATTTATGTTTATAATCTTTTAATTCTAAAATATCTTTAGTAGTATTTTAAATTTTCTTTAGGCTGAGTTATTAGAAAACATATTTTCTTCTTCTTTTTTTTTGAGGTGGAGTCTTGCTCTGTCACTGAGGCTGGAGTGCAGTGGTGCAATCTTGTCTCACTGCAACCTCTGCCTCCCAGGTTCAAGTGATTTTCCTCCTGGAGAATCACGTAACCTCCCAAGTAGCTGGGACCACAGGCGCATGTCACCATGCCTGGCTAATTTTTTGTATTTTTAGTTAGAGATGGAGTGTCACCATGTTGGCAGGTTTTGAACCAGGCTGGTGTTGAACTCCTGACCTCAAGTGATCCACCCACATCAGCTTCCCAAAGTGTGGGGATTACAGGCATGAGCTGCTGTGCCCAGCCAGAAAACATTTTCTTATAATAAACATGTTTACTATCTGGAAATTTTCCCTTTGGAGAATCCAACCTAATTCACATTTCATAATGCGAAGTGATCAGTCACCAGATGCTATACACTTGTACATATACATGCATCTAATTAACCAACTTCAAAATATATCAAGAAAAATAGGAAAAACTGAGAAATGGGCAATTCTACTACTATAATGGGAGACTTTAATATATCTTCTTCAATAGCTGGAAAAAAGAGAGAAAAGTCAGTAAAGAAAGACAACTCACAAAATGGGGAAAAATTTGCAAATAATATATCTGGTAGAGGACTTATATATAGAGTATGCTTACAACTCAATTCTTTTTTTTTTCCCATTTATTTATTTTATTGCATTTTAGGTTTTGGGGTACATGTGAAGAACATGCAAAATTGTTGCATAGGTACACGTGGCAGTGTGATTTGCTGCCTTCCTCCCC
>NW_016107580.1:862196-878072 GCF_001604975.1 Cebus imitator | reverse complement strand
CTTGTGCATGCTTCGTGAAGTTCTCGTGTTGTGTTTTTCAGCTCCATCAATTCACTTATATTCCTTTCTATTTTGTCCATTCTCGTTAGCATTTCGTCAAATCTTTTTTCAAGGTTTTCAGTTTCTTTGCATTTGGTTAGAACATGTTCTTTAAGTTCACAGAAGTTTCTTACTACCCACTTTCTGAAGTCTGATTCTGTCATTTCATCACACTCGTTCTCCCTCCAACCTTGTTCCCTCACTGGAGAGGAGTTCTTACAACTCACTTCTAAAAAGACAGC
This sequence comes from Cebus imitator, assembly GCF_001604975.1. Classification (NCBI taxonomy): domain Eukaryota; kingdom Metazoa; phylum Chordata; class Mammalia; order Primates; family Cebidae; genus Cebus; species Cebus imitator. The sequence goes on along the minus strand of NW_016107580.1, from coordinate 877,791 downwards.
CCAATTTCAAAATGGGCAAAGAGACACTGAAATGGCCAATAGCACATGAAAAGATGCTCAGTATCAGTGGCTGAAATTAGAACCTTTATACACTGCCAGCAGAAATCTAAAATGGCACGACTGCTTTGGGAAATGGTTTGGCAGCTCCTCAAAACATTAAACGTAGAATTACCATATGACCCAACAATTCCAATCCTAAGTACACACTCAAGAGAACTGAAAACATGTCTATACAAAATCTTGCACATAAGTGTTCACAGCAGCATTATTCATAACAGCCAAAACGTAGAACCAACTCAAATATCCATCAACTGATAGATAAATAACCAATGTGATACATATCCAAACAATGGAGTATTATTCAGATATTTAAAAAGAAATGAAATACTGATACATGGACAACACAGATGTACCTTGGAAATATTATGTTAAATGAAAGAAGCCAGTCACAAAAGATTGCATATTGTATAATTGTATTTATATAAAATGTCTGGAATAGGCAAAGCTATGAAGACAGAAAGTAGATTACTGTGAAAAGCTGGGGAGGAGGTGTTTGGGGAGGAAATGGTGAGTGACTGCTAATAGGTTTGAGGTTTCTATTTAGGTTATAAAAATATTCTCAAATTAAATAGTGACAATGGCTCAAAGAGTCTGTGACTATACTAAAAATTATGGAATTGCACATTTTACACTGGTGAATCTACGGTATGTAACTTACCTCTCAATAAAGCTGTTATTTAAACAAAAGATTCTATAGTGGCAGCGGTTGGGTTATGATTGCCTTTGTGGGAGGTAGTAAGTAAAACAGGGTTTCTGAGTATTGATAATGCTCTGATTCTAGCTACAGGAGTTTGTTCACTTTGTGAAACTTCATCAAATTGCACACTTTTTCTTTTTGGTCTTATATCTTTAAAAAAGGTTTACTTTTAAAACAGACAGACAAATACATACCAACAGGTGGACCTGCTGGCACAACACATTTCTTTTCTACTCGCATAGCAGGAGGTGCATTCTGGTTCTTAGCAAGATTTTCCTGTATTAATTCCTGAACCCGGGCTTCATTAATCTTTGGGAAAGGAAGAATATGAACTCGCAAGTGGGATCCTTCTGTTGGGCGTGGAACTTTCTGGAATGCCATATGAGGGTTTGGATTCTCCTGTAATATCAGACATAGGTAAAATTATTCAAAAGTTAACAATGGCAGGTCACCAGGAAGGGAGTGGGAGCTTACAGGGACACGAGCTGAGTGGTTATACATACATTCATATATATGCCATAAAATATGAAGTACCCAAATCTTACTTCTTCTCACATGATCTGCTGGCAGTATCTGATACAGCTGGCAACTGTCTTCCTCTTCCAAGAACACTTTCTTTACTTGGTTTCTAGGTCTTCTTGCTATATCTTTGTCTATTTCTCGTCTCCCTAATCTCTTAACAATGTGAATACCTCAGGGCTCAGTCCTTGGGTCTTTTTTCTAGTAATACTTATTCCTTGGTGATCACTTCCAGTCTCCTATCTTTAAACCATAAAAACACCAATAAGTCACACACTTTTTTCTTCAAGCAAGCTTTCTCCTAAACTCCATACCCACATGTTTAACTTTCTATACAGTATTTTCACTTGGATTTTTTAAAAAAATTCTAAACTTATATCCACAATGGAGCCCTTAATCTTCACCCACCTATAACCCTGCTTTTTTCAGTCTTCCTCACATCAGTATATGGCACATTTATTTTTTCCAATCACTTAGGCAAAAAGCTTAGAGTTATCTTTAATGCCATTCTCTAACACCCAATTGTCCATTTCTCTGCAGATCTTCTGGGCTTTACCTTTAAAATGTTTACAACCTGGCCAGTTTCACAACACTTTGGTTCAAGCCAACACCTCATGTTACAGCTACAGCTCTGCAACAGTCTCCCAGTCTCCCTGCTTCTGCCTGTACTCCTTCATTCAACAGTGTAGATCACGTGATCTAGTTAAGAGTATGTCAATTCATCAGAATAACCATTCTGTTCATTCCAATAGCTCTTCATCTTACTCACAGTAAAACCCAAAGTTCTTAAAACAACTTACAAGGCCCTACAAGATTTGGCCTTTCTATCTGATGTGTCCTACCATGGTTTCTTTCATTTCGTCTGATCTAGACACACAAAACTTCATGTTCCTAACTCAAAGCCTTTGCACTTTACTGTTCTCTCTGCCTGGAACGCCTGTGCTCTATGAATCTGTACAGCATCCTCCTTCCTTTTTTGCATTCTTACCTCAAAAGCCACCTTTACCGATTGCCTTATCTAAAATTATACTCTCTCCCCCAACACGCTCCTTATCCCCATTATATTTTTTTCTATATCACTTATCACTCTCTCACATACTTTACATTTTATTTAACTTGTTTATTGTCTAACCTTTTCTCTGTAAACAAAGCTCCATGATGGTAGATGTATACCTACTGCATCTAGAAACTGCTTAGCACACAGCAGTCACTCTAAATCTCTTCCTACTGCATCTTAATGAGGGGGACTCAATGTTGAACACACATCAGGATTGCAAGAATTGAATTAAATGTGTCAGCTAATATTTTTATAGACTCTTGGGGTTGGCATGAACTTTTATCTAGTCATCTAGTTAAGCAGGATTAGATCTCAAAGACTGCAGGTAGAATGGAATCCATTCTTTTATAAAAGTCTCTAGGGAAGGCTGCTTTACAATTATTCTTGACTAATCCTAGCACTTATCCTTTGCAACCAGGAAATTCCTTATTCCCACTGAACGTATGTTATTGATGCTGTAGATTAAATTCAATACTTTCCCATACATCCTCTTGACAGTTAAAAATGGCCAACTGCCATCACGTTTTAGGGTTGCTTCCCACAATTCTTTTTGGTTATATGGCCCAAAAGAAAAGGTTGGGCTAAGGCAAATGATATAGTTAGCATGTCTCAGCAATATAATAGAAATAATACTGCTTTAAGTGTCAAAATGCATGGGTTTCAGTTCTTGCTCTACTCCTTATTACCTGATGCAGGACAAACAACTTTGTCTTAAGTTATATACTTAGGCTTATCTTATATAAGGCTCCTTAGAAGGTGAAATCAGATTTAAAATCTGCTCTTGTCAAAGCAGCCCTCATACATGCTCTGTATTTCCCATCTAGCAAAGACAGGGAAAAATAAGTAAGTAACTCCTTAGTCCAACTCTTAGTAATCACTCTTTCTAAACCAAATGTTGAAAAACTGTATTGTCTGGAATTAACACCAATGACACTGGCCTGTAGTGTCTAAAACTGCCCTTTTCAAAAAGTAGTATTTCCGTTCTTCTCTGTTCTTTAGGATTGACTTTTACACATATCTTGTCTTCTCAAAAATAATAAATATCAACTCTCTAAAACATATTGGGTAGATATCTTTTTTCAGGCTGATCAGGTAATTCATGTAGATCTTGAGATCTGAATTTTTTAAAGTATATTCATTACTTTGGTGTCTACTTATGCTTTCTTTATAATAAAAATTAAAACTTTAAATACATTTGCCATGAAGTAAATATTTATTATAATAAAATTTAAAACATGGAAATATAAAAGTAGAAATAATTTTAGTAACACCAGTATTTTTTCTAGTTTATATATATATGTTTTTCTCTATCACTATATAACAGCTTTCTGTCTTGTTCCAAAAATGACTTAGCATGGTTTAGAAAGAGCAGGATGCGGGCAGCCCCCTGGCACCAAGCAGCCTGAAAGTGCCCCAGCCCAGAAGCTAAGAAAGAGCAGGATGCACTGGACAGGCACAGTGTCTTATGCTTATGTAATCTTAGCACTTTGGAAGGTCAAAGTGGGCGAATCACTTTAGATCAGGAGTTCAAGACCAGCTTGGGCAACATAGTGAGACCTCATTTCTACGAAAAAATAAAAAATTAGCCAGGCATGGTGGTGCCTGCCTTTAGTCCCAGCTACTCAGGAGACTGAGGGAGGAAGAGAGTTTAAGCCTGGGGGATGGAGGCTGCGATGAGCTGTGATTGCACCACCACACTCCAGCCTGGGTTACAGAGTGAGACCTTGTCTCAATAAAAGAAAAAGGAGAATGCACATATCACTTCTAGTCAAAATATCTAAAAAGTTTGCCCTGTAATTTGGCAAGTTCATCCTGAACTTTACAGAGACATACAAAGACCAAAAACAGTCAAGGAAATTCTGAAAAACAGTTAAGTGAGAGAGTTAAGATTTCCAGATATCAAAACTTACTTAAACCTTTAATAATATAGTATAACAACTGTTATTAGTGAAGGGTGAAAAGGACAAACGGAATAGAATAGAGGGCCCCAAAACAGAATTATATGAGAAAATATGATAGAGACAGGTGGCATGACAATTCAGGGAGAAAGGTTAGACAATTCAATAAGAAAGGTAGTATAACAATGTATTTTTACTTTATGATCTCTGATTTTAGAACGCCTAGTTTCAAACCCTAGGTTGGCCACTTACTAGTAGTGTGATCTGGTGCAGTGCCAGTTCACTTACCCCTGTGTTTTAGTTTCCACATCTGTAAGGAAGATAACAATATAGCACCTACTTCATAAGGTTCTTATGAGTACTGAACAAGCTAGTACAGTAAAGCTTTTAGAACACACACACACACACACCCACACACACACCACCCCAGAATGAATCTAAAGTCTGTTTTCTAAAATTTTAGTCTACATTCATTTAAAAAATATTTATTCTCTTTTTTTTTTTTTTTTTTTGAGACAGTGTTTCGCTCTTGTTGCCCAGGCTAGAGTGCAATGGTGCAGTCTTGGCTCATTGCAACCTCTACCTCCTGGGTTCAAGAGATTCTCCTCCCTCAGCCTCCAAGTAGCTGGGATGACAGGCATGAGTCACCACACCCACTTAATTTTCTATTTTTAGTAGAGATGGGGTTTCACCATGTTGGCCAGGTTGGTCTCAAACTCCTGACCTCAGGTGATCTGCCCACCTCAGCTTCCCAAAGTGCTGGGATTACACGTGTGAGCCACTGCGTCTGGCCAAAAAATATTTATTCCCTTATTCTCTGCATATTCTATGGCATGGTACCACGCTTCTATAACTAAAACCATCTCTTTATCCTAAGATTTCCATCGCATTACCAACTACTTATATTTTAATAATTATAGTAGTAGTATCCGATAGGTTTTAAATATATACCATTTATGTAAAAAAAGATGTTGCTATTAGTTATTAACAGTCTTCCCAAAAGCAATTAGAAATATTGTAAACCAAATCCATACTCAATTTAGAATTACAAGCATTTAAAAAATCATGCTAAAACAAAGTTCAAAGTTGAATATCTGTAGTTGTATAGATATTCTACACCAAAAGGCAGATTAGGGGTTAATTTTGTTAAATTATGATATATTTAACTGTGTTTAGAAGATTCAAAAAAGACTCATGCCCCAGAATGTAGTGGTATTTGGTTTTCTGGCTCCTGAGTCTGTGTACTGCTGCCCTCTAATGGGCAGCATGATAAATGTGAAGGACTGCATTTGCCACCTCGAACCTAACTTGGTAACATAATGACTTTTGAGAAGACAGCAGCAATGAGAGGAGGTTAAGGGTAGGGCTCCCTGTACTCTGCATATTCTTAAAAACATCTGCTCTTACTCAAAACATGTTTGGACTGGTCCCTTGAAGGTCACCAACCTCATTAAAAGCTACAGCCCTGTTTGTGTTGAATCTCCTTGTTGAAATAAGGAAATCTGTTATTTTCTGACAGTACAAAGCAGCAGCCAAATTTTCATCTTTGATTCCAGAGAAATGCAAATATAAAGTAGTAAGGGTTTAGACAACTAAACACAGTGAACCTGGCAACGTTTTTTCCCAAAGTAAAAAAAAAAAAAAACTACTGAAGAAAGTTTGGCAGAATGTACTGTCTTAAAATTTTGAACTTAGATAACGATTTTCAAGGAATAGTCTCTATAATCCTGCTTTAAGAGTATACTTTAGTAATTTGAGGTACAATGATTTTTCTCAGGCGTGAAAAAATGACATATTCACACATCATCTGGTCTGGAACACCCTCCCAACCTCCCCCCAGTTTGGTAGGCAAAGTAAGAATATGCCTAGGGGTTACAAAATACAAGTCTTAGAACTAATTTCAAATAAAAGCAAAGCAAAGCAAAACAAAAGCCCCAAACCCCACTGGAAATTCAAAGTAGGCAACAGCCACCTTGGGAAAAAGAAAATTTTTCCTACACATTGGTCTCAGCACTGAGTGACAAATCAATATGATATTGTTAGAGCTTACCAAGTTTCCCAGGTTAATTCAAGTATTTGAAATTATTAAATGTGCACCAATTACACTTAGAGCTATATGGGACAGCAAACTATACAAATTTTTTTTTTTCAAATACGGTTGATGAGAAAATGTCACTGGAGTAAATTGTTAAACATTGTCAAAATGTAACTGTACTCTTTAGAGTTGCCTGGTAGTGTACATGACATTGATGGAGTGGCTCATCCTCAATTTTCCAACTTCATAGGATCACATCCTTGTGAGATGATTGAGACATTCAATTGAATGTCTTATCCTTAATACAAATAAATTTGGTGGATGACTTTAATATCTGATATGCTGGTTGCCGTAATCCAGGGTTTCTCAATCTAAGCACTAATTGACATTTGGACTTGATAATTATTTGGGGTGAAGAGTGGGTGTCTTGTGTACTGTAAGACGTTTAGAAGCATCCTTGGCCTTTATCCACTAGAAGACAGTAGCACAGTACCTCCAGCTGTGATAACCAAATATGTCTCCAGGCCAATTTAATGAAGTAGGGTGGGAGGGCTGCTCCTGTTGAGAACCACTGCTCTAATTCATGACTCCAGATGGAGATTTCCTATTCTAAGACAAGCACTCTTGTTACAAGTATGAACGCAACATACAGCGACCAGTTAAGAGTTCTATACTCACTCACCTGCTGAAATACAAATTAGAATCACAATAAGATACTGCCACATACCTGTTGGAAAGGCTAAAACAAGACCAAAACAAAAACAAAAAACCAACTGACAATACCAAGTGCTAGTAAGGATGTGGCACAAATGGAACTCTAATATACTGCTGGTAAGAATGCAAAATAATATAGACACTTGGGAAAACAGCTTGGCAGTTTCCTGTACAGTTAAATACTGTATTTCCGTATATTCTGGCATTCTTGTATGAATCCCAACTCCTAGGTATTCATACAAGAGAAATGAAAACTTATATTCACACAAAAACATATTCAAATGTTTGGGGTGGTTTTATTCATTATTACTAAAATCATCTTTCAGCTGGTCAACAAATAAAACTTTAGTCCATCCATAAAATGGATTGCCACTCAGAAAAAGGAATAAACAATTGTATGAAGCAACATGATTGAATCTGAAATGCACTGTGCTAAGTGAATGGAGCCAAACTCAAAGAACTACATGATGACATTATGAAAAAAGCAAAACTACAGAGACAAAAAAACAGATCAGTAGTTGCCAAGTATCTGAGGTGGTGGGAAGATGTGACTGTAAAGGAGCATTAGGGAACTCGGGGGGTGACAGAAATACTCTATGTACTTATTGTGGTACTGGTGGTTGTATGATTTCATGCATTTGTCAAAACTCATAACTGTGGATTAAAAAGTATACATTTTGCTGTATATAACAATTATATCATGATAAACCTGTCTTATAAGTGAACTAACCAAGAAGTAGGATAGAATGGGAGAGGGGGTTCAATTGGAAACCTATGCTTTGGGGTAGGGCTTCATTTCATTATCATAATCTACATAAGTTGTTTATGTCTATGTCTTGACTCTCTAAGACTAACGATAATCAGGAAATCTTAATTCCTTCCTATAATTAAAAAATTCCTTTATTCAGAGTTGGTAAACATTATAAATATTATCAGTGTAGATTACAATTGCGTGGTAGTGAAATTCATATGTGGCAGAAATGTAAAGGGTGTAGATTTTATTTGATGTGGACTAGTTATTTCTCGTACTTGAGTTTTGTTCTCCCATTAGGATTCTAACACCTATTTGGTTCGATTAGAAATCTCATATTATTTTACAAGGAAATTTAGGTTTTCTAATACTTTTGAACTTTTACTAAAACTGTCAGACAAAGCCAGGTATGGTAATGTGTGTCTGTAGTCCCAGCTACTTGGGAGCATGAGGTGGGAGGATCGCTTGAGTCCAGAAGTTTGAGGCTGTAGTGCACTACGTTTGTGCCTGTGAACAGCCACTGCACTTCAGCCTGGGCAACAAAGTGAGATGCCATCTCTAAAATAAAAACAAAAAACAACAAAACAAAAATTGTCAGACAAATTACATAGTCTAGTAAATATTTTTAAACTATTGCAAATGCAAAACAAATTAGAAAAACTGTACTATGTAAAACAGTAAAACATGTCCAACTGATTTCTTAATGCCCTGAAGTGGAGGTTTTACGAAGTTCTTGTCTTGGCCTATCTTTCTGTCTTGGCTTATCTTAATATTCTCACTTTGTAAAAACATTTGTTAGTGGTCCTTTATACATCCATATCAAGAATCACAGAGGTTGAGGGCACTGGCTCACCCATGTAATCCCAACATTTTAGGAGGCTGAGGTGGGAAGACTGTTTGAGGCTAGGAGTTCAAGACCATCCTGGGCAACATAATGAGACCCGATTTCTACAAAAAAGTTACAAAATATTAGCTAGGCATGGTGGTGTGTGCCTATAGTCCCAGCTACTAGGGAGGCTGAAGCAGGAGGATTGCTTGAATCTAGGGGGTCAAGGTTGCAATGTGCTATAATCAAGCACCACACTCCTGCCTGGGTGACAGAGCATGACTCTGTCTCTTTAAGGGAAAAAAAAAAAAAAAGAATCATAGGGATAGGGCAGGGAAGTTAAATGTGTTCTCACGCAGACACTGAAGATTCTGAAAGCCAAAAAAGTAGGTCAACCCCTACATTATCAATCGGGAATAGAAAGAAAAGCTGCATAGATGTGTTGCCAATAATCTTCACGGTATAAATCCTGCCAATGCTTACAGTTTGTCTCTAATGTATTTAGTTGTTTCCTTCTCCTTCCTTCCACCTAACCCACCAAAGTCACCAAATGCTTTTCTTAATTATTCGGGAAGCTCCATAAAGCTAAAAGAGCAGCTAAGCTCAGTTACATTCTACTCACATACATCCTTTCACATTCCTGACACCTCACTAAAAAGCAATATAAAGGAGCGGTGAGAAAAGACTGGAAAATTAAGGTATATTTTTGAGGTGCTTCAAAGGGAATGAAAAGAGGGCCTAGATACACATACCAGACTTCAGTGCAATAAAGTATTTACAAACATCTGAATGGAATCACCAGGTCTCAATTCCAACCCAATAATAAGGAAAGAGTCAAATTATATGGTTGGTTCTTGCTTACCAAAAGGGAATTTTAGAAATGTGATTAAAAAAAAAAAAAAAACTGACTAGTTAAGAATAGAACCATGTGGATTATTTTCTTTGCATTGACACCATCCTGCCTCCCTCCCCGCAATTTCCTGCATAACCCAAGAAAGCAACTTTACTGTCGTGTTCTGCTTTTTAACTTTGTAAAGTGTTTGCTTCATGAATGATTTTATCATCATGGACTTCAGAATCTTAGCACTAGAAGGAATCTCAGACAATCTAATGACAATCCACTGGGACAGTCACAAATTCTTACTTGTCATGTGTGTGTATCCTTTTCTGAAGGATATTAGGAGAATTATGTATCTAGAAAATGCTTGGCACTAAGTACTTAAAGAATATAATTTATTAAATTAAATGAAATATACTTAGATTGTGAAAAAAATTAGACTGTGAAAAAAATTTCCAATAAGGCCCATGAAATGTAGAAGACATTTGAAGGACTCTTACCTAGTAATAGTCTCTTAATAATAATATCTCATGATGATCACTTTTAAAGGACAGGGATTTTGTGTGTGTGTGTGTGTGTGTGTGTGTGTGTGTGTGTGTGTGTGTGTTTGAGACAGGGTCTCACTTTATTTCCCAGGCTGGAGTGTGGTAGCAGGACCTCGGCTCACTGCAGCCTCAACCTCCTGGGCCAAGGTGGGTAGATCCCTCAAGCCCAGGAGTTCCAGATCAGTCCGGGCAACATGGTGAAACTTCATCTCTACCAAAAATACAAAACAAAAAAATTAGCTGGGTATGTTGGCATATGCCTATAATCCCAGCTACTTCAGAGTCCGAGGCTGGAGGATCGCTTGAGCCTAGGAGGTCGAGGCTGCAGTGAGCTGAGATTGTGCCACTGTACTCTAGCCTGGGCAACAGAGCAAGACCTTATCTAAAAAAAAGAACAACATGTAAAGTCGACGACTGGAAATATCACTGTTTTTTCCAATTGGAAATGATTCAGCCTTATAGTGAAAGAACATAGGCTCAGGAAATGAATAGATGAAAATTCCCAATTTAAAATCTGGATTTTATCACTTAAGAGCCATATACTTCTAAGTCAATTATCCCCACTAAAATGCAGATAATGACACCTGCCTTACATTGTTGTTATGAGGATTAGAGCTAATGTATGTAAAGTGCTTAATCCCATGCCTGGCACATTGTAGCTAAATGTGCTCTCATGCAGACACTGAAGATTCTGAAAGCCAAAGTGGGCCAATTCCTGCATTATCAACTGGGTATGAAAAGAAAAGCTGTATATTTATATATGAACTCAATATTTATTATTACTATAATAGGTCAACAGAAATTTCTCATATGATCATGCTGTAACTACTCCTACACCGCCATAATAAGTGACAAAGACTAGCACACAACACAAGTTTTCCTTCTGACAGAATTCTAACAGATTTCTTTTTTAAGTTTCAGTATACTAATCAAGAAACACATTTATTATATTGGGCATAGTTATAAACAACTAAATTCAAGTAACAGATCCTGGCATGCCAGTTGCCAGGAAAATAATTTATTTATACTTTTACTAAACCAATGTTATGACATAAAGTGTGATGTTTAGAAATCTGAAAGTATTACTTCTTAGTAAAGAAGCTAATAATCTACAAGTAACAGTCAATTAAAGTACTTCTGTGTTAAGATATTTAAAATAGAAATTAAATTCATCTTTTTTTTTTTTTAGAGACAGGGTCTTGCTCTGTTGGCCAGGCTGGAGTACAATGACTCAATCATGGCCTACTGCAGCTGCAAACTCCTTTGCTGAACTCCTGGGCTCAAGCAATCCTCCCACCTCAGTTTCCTGAACAGGCGGACTACAGGTGTCCATAATCACACCTAATTTTTTTTTTTTTTTTTGAGATGGATTCTTGCTCTGTTTGCCTAGGCTGGATGCAGTGGTGTGATTTTGGTTCACTGCAACCTTGCCTCCCAGGTTCAAGCAATTCTCCTGCCTCAACCTCCTAAGTAGCTGGGATTGCAAGCATGCATCACCATGCTCAGCTAATTTTTGCATTTTTTAGTTGAGATGGGGTTTTATCATGTTGACCAGGCTGGTCTCAAGCTCCTGAACTCCAGTGATCTGCCTGCCTCAGCCTCTCAAAGTGCTGGGATTACAGGTGTAAGCCACCACACCTGGTCTCCTGTAATTTTTTTAAAAAAATTTTGTTGAGATGGAGTCTCACTATGTTCCCCAGGCTGGTCTTGAACTCCTAGCCTCAAGGGATTCTCCTGCGTTGGCCTCCCAAAGTGCTGAGATCACAGGCATGAACCACCACACTCAGCCTAAATTCATCTTTTAACAGGCACAAGAATGTTACCTCTGCATGTGTTAGTAATATTACTGTTCCCTTAATATTACAGGCAGATCATACATATTTCCAGAATTTATAATGAACCACTAGCAATTGATAAAACCGAATTTCATAATTTTCTATTTACCAAAACTGAGATAAGCGTAATTCATAAAAGATGGATTTTTTGTTTTAATGAAACCTCTGAACTTTACTTTGTTCTCTTTCAAAAAAGTATTTATTCCCTAAAAGAAAGGTCACATACTAAATGGAGAACTTAAAACTCAGAAATAATGGAATAACTTAACTTTGTTCTCTTTCAAAAAAAGTATTTATTCCCTGAAAGAAAGGTCACATTCTAAATGGAGAACTTGAAACTCCGAAATAATGGAATAACATAAAGAAACACATTTTTTAGTATCCCTGCTTTTATCCAATTGGTTCTCACATTTCAAATGAATGTGATAAAGCACTGACGAATAATCCAATGTCCAAAAAGTTCCATCTAATCAAATCACTAAATTAAACAATACCTGTTGTGGGTCAGGATACTGTCCCTGAATCCTTCTTAATGATTTCCTTAAAAATACATTTTCCCCAGAAGGTAAGTAAGTGGTATTCATTAAAGCTGGCAACAGTAGACACTGAGGACTACTAGACAGGGGAAGAAGGAGGGGGGATAGAGGTGAAAAGTAGTGACTACTGGGTACTATGCCCAGTACCTGGGTTACGGCAACAATCACACCCTAAACCTCAGCATCACACACTAAACCCAGCTAACAAATCTGCCCATGTGCCCCCCAAATCTAAAATAAAAGTTGAAATTATTTAAAAAACATTTGAAATAGGCAAAAACAAAAGTTGACTTGATTTATAATTTAATTTCCCTTATTTTTTCAAGAGATATACAACCAATAACCACTACCTTATTGGTAAAATTTTAATGTTCATTTTTTCCTTATGAAAAGACTAATGAGAAAATGTACAACCATTATATTTTAATCTTTGGATATCAATATTCTATTTAAATCAATGATATGGCTCTAATTTTAGGTCTATTGAGTTGTCTTTGCAGAAGTTATCTGCTATGCAGATAAAGTATATGTTAGAACCACAAATTAAAATAAAATTTCCACTTCGACAATGTTTACATTAGAAACAGTATAGAATGTTACATTTCTGTCTTCTAGAATTTTTTTTGTTTATTAAAGTCAGGATTTAATCACAATGAAAAAAATTACATCTTCCCTCAACTTCTCCCTGGAGGACTATACTTTCCACTTACTTCACTTTTTTTAGTAAAAGGACTCCAAGCTTCACAGCAGGAGAAATAATACTCATTAGCTGAAATCCATTTTTCCATATGCATATAATTTCTGTCATTTTAGGCTCTTTTCTTTCCTGCTGTTCAAACAGTTATTTCACACTTTACCACATCCAAATCATTTTAACTTATTGTATGTCCTCCATCTATGGAATATTTTCATCCTTGTGTTTCTGTGCTTGCCAATTTGCTTTTTTTCTTTCAAGTTTTTGCTGGCTCTCTGTTCAAAACAATGTAACTCCTGATCCAGCTGACAACCACTGTACCAAGCCAAAGCAGAGTACATTGGTCAATTCTGTCTGAGGTGGTTCTGGTCTCCAATGAGTCTAATCTTTATGTGTTACAAGAGACCAAATGAAAACCACAATGAGGGCAAATGACAAACTGAAATAACTGTGACTAAGATGTTTTCATAACACACTGATTGGCAGGAAAATTACTTTGAAAAATGTGGTCTATTTTGATATACAGTACCAACTGTAGTATCTTGTAATATTACAATCCAGGGCAAAAAAAAACTATCACAGAACAAGGAAGCTTTCTAGTTCTGTGAACAAAATATTTAATAGCATATTTCTAAAATTAATGAATTCTCTAGTTGAACTTTGTAACAATTTGAACAGGGCAAGAAGGCTCCTGGCCAGAATTCGGGGAAGGGTGCAAATCCAGCTTGCAGACTTCACAGGTGCCTCAACCTGATGGTCCTTCCCTATCCACCCTGCTAGCAGAAGACAAAGGGCATATAATCTTGGGAGTTCTAGGGCCCTACCCACCGCTGGTCCCTCTCCACGCTACTATAGCTGATGCTTTCTGGAAAGCGCCACCTCCTGGCAGGAGGCCAACCAGCACAAAAATAGAGTATTAAGCCACCAAAGCCAAGGGCCCTCATGGAGTCCACTGCATGCTACACCACCTCCACCGGAACATGCGCCGGTATTCACAGCTGAGAAACCCATAGATGGTTCACATCATATAACTCTATGTAGACAATACCCAGTACCAGCCTGGAGCTGGGCAGACTTGCTGGGTGGCTAGACCCAGAAGAAAGACAACAATCACTGCAATTTAGCTCACAGGAAGCCACATCTATAGGACAAGAGGGAGAGTACTACATTAGGAGAACACCCCATGGGACAAAAGAATCTGAACAACAGCCTTCTAGACCTTCCCTCTGATGGAGCCTACCCAAATGAGAAGGAACCAGAAAATCAACCCTGGTAATACGACAAAACAAGGCTCTTCAACAACCCCCCAACCCCCCAAAAAATCACACTAGTTCACTAGCAATGGATCCAAACCAGGAAGAAATCCTTGATTACCTGAAAAAAAATTTAGGTTAGTTATTAAGCTAATCAGGGAGTGAGCAGAGAAAGGTGACGCCCAATGCAAGGCAATCCAAAAAATGATACAAAAAATGAAGGGAGAAATATTCGTAGAAATAGAGAGCTTAAAGAAAACACAATAGAAAATTCAGGAAACTTTGGACATACTTTTAGAAATGGGAAATGCTCTGGAAAGTCTCAGCAATAAAGAAATTAAGAAGCAAGTAGAAGAAAGGAATTCAGAGCTGGAAGGCAAGGTCTTTCAAGTAACCCAAACCAACGAAGACAAAGAAAAAATAAGAAAATATGAACAAGGCCTCCAAGAAGTCTGGGATTATGTTAAATGACCAAACCTAAGAATAATCGGTGTACTTGAGGAAGAAGTGAATTCTAAAAGCTTGGAAAACATATTTGAGAGAATAATTGAGGAAAACTTCCCCAATCTTGCAAGAGACCTAGACATCCAAATACAAGAAGCACAAAGAACACCTGGAAAATTCACCGCAAGAAGATCTTCGCCTAGGCACATTGTCATCAGGTTATTCAAAGTTAAGATGAAGGAAGAATCTTAAAAGCTGTGAGACAGAAGCAACAGGAAACCTATAAAGAAAACCTATCAGATTAACAGCAGATTTCTCAGCAGAAACCCTACAAGCTAGAAGGGATTGGGGCCCTATCTTCAGCCTCCTCAAACGAAACAATTATCAGCCAACAATTTCGTATCCAGTGAAACTAAGCATCATATATACGAAGGAAAGATGCAGTCAATTTTCAGACAAACAAATGCTGAGAGAATCCACCATTACCAAACCACCACCACAAGAACTGCTAAAAGGAGCTCTAAATCTTGAAACAAATCCTGGAAACACATCAAAACAGAACTTCTTTAAAGCGTAAATCACACAGGACCTATAAAACAAAAATACAAGTTAAAAAGCAAAAACAAAAAACAAAACCAAAGTACACAGTCAATGAAGAGCATGATGAAAGCAATGGTACCTCACATTTCAATACTAACATTGAATGTAAACGGCCTGAATGCTCCACTTAAAAGATACAGAACTGAAGAATGGATAAGAACTCACCAACCATCTGCTGCCTTCAGGAGACTCACCTAATACATAAGGACTCACATAAACTTAAGGTAAAGGGGTAGAAAAAGGCATTTCATGCAAATGGACACCAAAAGTGAGCAGGGGTAGCTTTTTTTTTT